>NW_020454416.1:1225788-1270581 GCF_003342845.1 Nothoprocta perdicaria
ATGGCCCTGTAGCCGCACATGCATCTCCAGCTCCTCTTGTTTATTGCCCATGCTACGTGCGTTTATGTAGAGGCATTTGAGCGGGGCTCCCAATGTGCCTCTCCTCCTTGACGGGACAGCTGCAGCCTGACTGTGCGGGCTCTCAGAAGTTTGCCTATTTTGCCCTATGGCCTCTAGAGTCCTAGAGGRCCCTTCACAGGCCACAGCTCTAGATTGCTGTGGATGGTGTGACGGGCCATCAGGCACCAAATTATGTTATGGCAGAGACAGTGCAACCATCAAAAAAAGAACCCAAGGTATTACATGAAACAAGCTCTCCAGAGATGCTCTCGATAAACAACACAACCACAACACAAAACTGCTGAAACAACCGAGGAAGCAAACAGCCAACAAACGCGGCGCAGCCCGGGAGCTGGCGCGTGCACAAGGCAGCTCTGCATCCTTGCACTGCGGTCTCACGGAGCAACCCACCACCTGAGCTCACAGACTAGCTTTCAGGGATAAGCGGGAATCCACGGAAATCCACGGCACAAATCTGCCTTCAGCCTCGTCCCTAGAGCTTCTCCCATTTCTCCTGTATGAGAGGAGACAGAAATGTTACGCTGCCGAGGAGAGGATGTCCTGGATGGGCTGTCACCGCTTGTCACCCCCTCTGAGCTTTCCCAGCTCCTGTCCTGCTCCCTCAGCCCCTGCTCCCTGGCCTGGCCCTCTGTGGCCAACCCTGGGTTACCAAAATGGAATTTAATCCCAAACATCCTCCGAGTGAAACCTTGGCAGCCTCCCGCTTGCCTAGGGCTTCTCTGTGTACTCACACAGGGGTTTGCTCCGCACGTTCAGCTGCTGTTTCCAGCATCCTCTCTGCAAGCAGAGGCTCGAGTAGGAAGAGAGCTGAGGGCCAACCCTCGTGCCGGGGAGCAGGGAGCTCCGGCCCTTCCACCGCATTCGCTCAGGGCAGGGCAGCACGTGGCCTCCAGCGGCTCCAGGACAAGGCAGGCAGGGGGAAGAAAGGTTACACCTCACCCTGCTAGTGCCTGGGAAGCCTATAGCAAGTCTTGTCTTCAGGATTTTATCCATGTTCTCCTTAACGTTGAGCTACGAACATTTTTTTTTCTTTATTTGCACAGCTTACTGTCAGGGACATTCCTGCTCAGATCATCTGTAGGCTGTTTACTGAGGAAAAAAAAAAATGCATTAATTTTTCTAATGAAAGTTTAGAGCCTTCTTGGAACAGAGCCAAGAGCAGATTCTACAGTCACGGACTCCTGATGCCTGTGAAAATGGGTCTCGGGGCAGGCAGGCTGCAGAGCAGGACACGCCAGGCTCACGGCGATGGCATCACCCGCTCGGCGGGCGCGGAGCCGCTGCTGCTCAGCACCGTGCTGGAATGACACGGCGCGACGCGGGAACTCCGGCAGCCGGTGCACGGGCAGGAGGAGCCGTCTGCATCCCAGCCACGCGGCTCCGGACACGGCCTGAAGACAGGGGGCTCCATGATGCTCTCCACAGAGCAGCCAGGGAGGGTTTCCCTGAGTGTAGTGAGAGAGAAAGGAGAAACATCAGCCCACGTAATTCCCTGGTTTAAGCAGGTTCAGCCCTTCTCAGCTGGGATTTTGCCTAATCGTGCCTGCAGAAAAAGCTGGCCCGCAGTGAGGGTGACAGCCCTGGGGGTTTTAACCGGTGGCCCAGAGGGATTTCATCAACGGCTGGAAAGCAGGGAAAACATTTCAAGCCAAATCCTGCCTCAGGTGCGAGCCAGCGCATCGGCTTCCGGAGGGCCTGGCAGAGCAGCGCCAGGGAACCGGAGCGCAGGACGCAGCGAGGAGGCAGCGGCCGCCGCGCGGCAGGAGGCCCCGGCGGCGCGGGCGGGAACGCGTGTGGGTCTCGGCCGCTGCCGAGCGCCGCTTGTGCCTGCGCCTGAGCCGATCTCCGCCGGGCCGGCATCGCCAGGAGCCCAAGCGCCCGCGGAGGGGAGCGAGCAAATGCTCGGGAGATGGTTACGGATGGAAACCGCCCAGTGAACGCAGGTCACTGTGTATGGCGCAGTGACGGCCAGGACTTGTCCGTGGCCTAGGGCCTGTGTCAGAGCCCTGCTGTGTGACGGTGGGAGACGCTCCATCCTCGAGCTCAGGCCGGGTCCCTGCACGACCTCCAGGCCTGTGTCCACGTTCTCATGCAGACCTGAGCCTCCTCGATGGCAGAGAAGCCCTGCTGATTTTCACCACGGAGCCGTTGGGCCCTTGTTATTTTTAGCTCCTTTAAGTGTAAGAGAACAAGGAGAGGCAGCAGAGGGTGACCAAGGCGCTCCCAGCTCCAGGCAATACGGGCATCCCAGGAGCAGGAGCGGCTGCCGCAAAGGCGGGGCGGCCGCCAGCGCCGCTGCCCTGCACACTAACTGGGGACGCGGCGCCTGCGGAGCCGCCTGCACCGACGGTCGTGTTGCAGAGCGCAGGGGCAGCTCTCTCCAGCGCCCCGCGGTTCCGCTCGGCTTCCAGGGTTTGCCAGGTCTGCGTGTTCCTCAGCATGTATGCAATGTATTATATTTCCAACTGGATTTCTTTTTACGCTTGCAAAGCCTCTTTCCTTGTCACGAATTCCTGTTCCCTCACACAGCAGGCTGGTACCACTCAGTTCCTTTAAGGGCTTTTCTGGAACCTATTCCGGCCTCATTAAATCCCTACTGAACTCATCAAAGCTTAAATTAACGAGCGCAACCCATTTCCCGAGGTCAACCGTTTCTTTCCAATCTGTTTTAAGCTGGCGAACAGAAGCTGGAGGAAACAGCAGTCGGGGAGCAGCTCTCCGGGCCCCGGCAGCCGCGGCCGGCAGCCCAGCGGCGCGCGGCCCTCGCCCCAAAGCACCCAGCTCCCCACGGCGGCGGCGGCCTAAGAAGACCAGAAGGTTTTAGGTCTCCTCAGCGTTGTGGGGCTGGGAAGTGAGCTGCCTTGGTAGGCTCAAGCTCGAGGATCCACGGAGAAATGAGTAATGTGGGGCTGCCTCATCCCGCTTTGCCACCAGAGCCCAGCGCGGTCGCGGAGGGCTGATTCACACTGACGCCAAGCTCCTGTTACACGAAAGGGCAAACGCAACCAAAAATCTCAGCCCGAGAGCAGCAAAAACCAATGGACAAATAATTGTTTCCTATGGTAACGAGGCCTTCTGATCTCAACCTGCATGTGCTGGCCCTAATAACTTCTGAATCCATTGGCTAATTTCAATCCAATTTGATAGAGGCCTGTAGGATAATGAAGTTCCTGCAAGTTTTCTAAAAATAGGCACTGTGTGAAAAACGCTGTTGACACCACGTGGCTGCCTTCACCGCAGACAGGCCACAGCCTTTGCTCACTCCTTGCTGAGTACCAGGGAAGGAATCCATAGAAGGGAAAGCTCTTAAAAGTGACTCAACTAGAGAAAAACTTCACCCAGGACTTGCACTCAGCAGTGGGACGCAAGTCCATGAAACACCAGGCTTAGTTCCAAGGGTTCAAAGAACAATTTTCTATTTTAACTGCAACATAAAATGGGTATTAAATAACAAATCAGTATGAAATTAGGGCTTTGTATGTGGGTCCCTGGGAAGTATCACCGAATAGCCTCAAGAGAAACTCCTGGTAAAAAAAAAAAAGGAAAAAAAAATGTGAATTTGCAAAAGCTGGCAGCTCTCTGAGCAGCAGAGAAAAATGTAGAGTGCCAGAAGAAATGGAATGTAAATCAGGAAAACGTGTTTGTGCAAATATTGTTCCTTTCTTTGCTCAGCTGAACTCAAACTTTTATTCCACATTAATTGCATTTGACTTAAGGGTGTCTCTTTACCAAGCAAAGGCTACAAGACGCCCGTCCAAGCACAGGTGAACGGAGGGCTGGGGCGCCTGCGCTGCCGCACAGTCCTATCCCGGCCAAGCTGGGACAAGGGTTTCTCTCTGCATCCAAAGACCCTGTTTCTGCTCCGCGCCTCCCTCCTTTGCTGCCTGTGCAGCTCAGTCCATCTGTGTCCATTTTAAAACTGCCTTCCCTCCTCCCTCTTTTCTCACTAGCTCTTCTTTGGGGGCTGCTTCTCCCGCCCACAGTGCAGCCTCACTCGTGCCTGCTCTGGCCAGGCTGGCACGTGCCAGGATTAAATCAGCCTTGGAACACGATCCAAGAGAGAGCGTGGGGCCTGGCCCCTTGTAACGACCAGGAGAGGCAGCCTCAGCACCAAGAGTGCCGCTCATCCTGTCCCGCGGTGCCGAGCGGGGCGATGCTCCCACCGCTTCCTATCACTCCCATCGCTTCCCCCCGGCTCTTCCTCGCTGCGGGAGGCAGTAGGCAGAGGGCGTGCAGGCTGCTGCGGCGCCTTTCACCTTCTCTTTGCAGAGCTCTGTTATGTTTCGGTTGGAACATTTGACTCAGCGCTGAATACAGGGCACTGCCTCCAAGGCCCTCCGCGGCAGGCAGCGGGGCTGGCGAGGGGATGCGTGTACAGGGGCTGCAGCAGGGAGCCAGGGGAGGCTTCCATCGCTGCCTCAGACGAGGATGTGTTTGGGAGAGCAGCAGCCTGCCAGAACTGTGGCTCCGTCTCACAGGGACCGCTATCCACACAACCTACCCCCAGGCAAGGCCAGGAATGTCCTCTGCCTCCCCCAAGTAGCTTCATGGCGCGTGAGAAAGAGAGAAAGGAGCAGAGATTCACACGCCGAGACCAACCAATTTTAGTAATTAGCCCAGAAAGAGAAAAAAATCCTTCCAGAACATCACTACAAACTCTGTCACAGATAAAGAGCTGCTACTCAGACACAGTACATGTTTTATTATTAAAAAAATGCATAAAAACTAATGCCATGCTTCCCAAAGTTAGTCTGTATGTACATCTGCACATCCCAGGCAGCTGCAGGGAGCACAAACCTGCAAACATGTGCACGGGGTTTGTCGTACTCTGCTAGGTGTTATCTTCTCACCTGCACTCACAGCAGCCCAGCTACACAAACAGATAAACCCTGTACTGCCTGGGCTATAAGATGGTGCAGTTTGTATACGTGACTGAGAAACTGTACTGAACGTCTGCAGATGTCTGTAGGACATCATTTAAGAGGAAACATTATAGAAAGGACCCATGCCCAAACCCCAGGCTGAAATTTCCCTTCCCTAGGAAGTGTTCACAACAGGGGCTGAAACCAGACCTGAATTTTGCAGTTAGCCCCCGCACCAACAATAACCAAATATTGGGCATTGAAGGATGGAGAGTTCTGATACCAAGTCTGCAATCTACTTTAACATACTGGTCCCACCTTGGACAACTCAGCAAATTATGACATTTATGGTATTTGCTTCTAAAGCAGAGCCATGTGGTATTTTAAATCATGGGATACCGCTGAGTTTTCAGGGCTCTGGAAATGAAACAAATTAAGATCGAGCAAGTATTTAGGATAAATAGATAGAGTAAGATGTAGCCGCACTTACTTGCAAGTGCCGAGAACCACTGCACAAAACAAATGCTGATTTACATTAAAATATTAAATTATTAAAAAACACACAAGCGCTTGCAGTTATAGTGAGTCAGACATGCTGATTGGAAAACAAAACCCAAAGAGCAAAAACACTAATTTTGCCCTGCATGTAAGGCTGCAGTGATACTAGCCTATGATCTGATGTGGATTTTACAGCGTGCCTGAAGGCCTCCCTAATAGGATGGCCAGTGGTTCTCAAGCTTTTTCTTAGCGAGGACCCTCTCTTTCCAAAGAGTTCTTCCAATGAGACCCCTTCCCCCAGCGCACGCACCTTCTCCAGACTGATTTCACCCCTTCCCTACAGCAGCTACAGCACTTGGTTATCTGCAAAAGTAATAGGACAACTGAAGGGAAAGATGAAAGTCATCCTATTTTAAGCAAATGCTGAATCCTGCTCTCACGGAACCTGATGCAAGGCTGCAGGTTGCTGTTCTGCGACCATGCTGTCTGCTTCCTCTCCTGGAGGTGCCCTCCATGCGGCTTCTTCATGATCCCTTTGAGGATGGATCTGGTCCTCATCCCGGCCAGCTGCTCCGTCTCCCTTCACACTTTCTAATGCCAGCTGCAAGTCTGGTGAGGCCTGAATTGGCATCAAACAGAAGATTAAGAAAAATACATAAAAGTACAAGGCTTGAAGAGGAATGCTGGATTTTCCTTGTTTCTGATTTCAATGCTCCCCAAAGCATCGGAAGCTCTAAACAGAGCCCTGGCCCGAGGAAGCAAGTGTCACTGCATGAAAAATGCCAGATGTTGACATCACTGCTGGACAGAAGCAGCTCCGCAGAGGGCAGTTTGAGAACCACTGAGGTAGGCAGCCTTTCTAGGCAGTACTGCTGACTGAACACGAGGGGGATCTCGCCCTGTTGTCCTGAACGACACTGTAAATACCCACTGGGATTTCAGAGGTACCAGGCCCGAGGTTCCACAGCCGGAGTCGACGACAACATCTACACAAGCGCGAGCACTGACAGAGGAGCTGGCGCCGTCGGCTCTGCCTCGGCGGGTGAGAAGGAGCAGGGCAGAGGCTCCCACCTCCCGCCTCAGCGTCCCGCTCCTCTTGGAGGAGCAGAGCCACCCTGGAGCCCCAACACCCTCGTCCCGCACATCCGAGGGGCCGGAGGGCCGAGGTCTCCCCCGGCCGCCGCCTCTGCAGCCCATGCAGTGACAGCCGCAGGGGCCGCCGGGCACCCTGTGCTGCTCGGCCGCGGCAGCACCGTGGCTGCGCACAGCCCGGCCCGGGAAGCAGCGGCACACAGTTATGTACACACTAGCAGCTTTTCTCCCCTTCTGTCTCCAGCTCATACAGAAGGCTTTTGTCCTCCCCTTCGGCCACGTCTGGATGCCTCTCCCCCTCTGCGTCCTCTCCAAGGCACAGGGGGCTCATGATGTAGCGATAGTCACTGGTGACAGCGGCTGCTGCCCCGGCCACGCTCTCCTCGCTGTGCACGTCCCCAAAGGAGGCGTGCAGGGCCGGCTCGCTCGCAGCGTCCTCTTTGTCCCTCCCGATGTTGACGTAGAGAGGATCTTGGCTGGAAGAGAGCGTGGACATCCTCCCCCGAATCATTTCCAGCTGGTAACGGAGCACCCCGAAGCTTGGGCGTAGCTTGGGCTCAGGATGCCAACATCTGCACATGAGATCATAGCTGCAACAGAGAGACAAGAGCATCGAGTGAGGCCTCCATCCTGCCGCTACGACACTGTGCCCGTGCACCTGGTGCCTTCAGTGGCGTCAGGAAGTGAGGACCACCAAAATCCCTATGTGCAGGGAGACTCACACTTTGGGTGAACAGGCTCTTACCCTTTCTTCCCTAAGGGCAGAGAATGGTTGAGCATAGAAAATGGATGCTGGCAAAAATCCTAGTTTTGGCATGTATATTTGCTAGGAATTTGCAGCACTTTTTTTTTTTAAAACTGGACTGCATACATTGCTGATGTATTGCAGTCACTTGGAGATGTGCAAGATTTTTGCAGCGAGAATTGAAAAGCACAGTTGTTTTCCCCAAAAACTTGCCGGCTCTGAGCTGGCACAGGAGACAGCACAGAGGCTGTTACTGTGCATCTCATTCCTTGTTCTTATTCATTTTCAGCAGCATTCTCAAAATATCCTGTCAAAGGATGCTGAACTTTTTGGAAAAGCCTTCTTCCCTTGCCTGTGGAGAGCTTGAATAGCACTGTGGCTCTATCACGAGCTACTAATAGCTTTTGAATTTATTCACGAGAAAAGTCCCAGTTGATAACCGCTGCTGCGGGTGATGCTGTCACGGCAAACACTGCAGAGACCCAGGTGTAGGAGGTGCAAGGTATTTCTAGAACCTTCCTTCTCAGAACGTGTTGACTCAGGGCTCCAGGTGCAGTGCCACTGTTGTGGGATGACAGAGCGCCAGCGTGACCGGGAAGAAGGACAACAAATAAGTGCAAAGGGCCGCAGCGGAGGCGACAGCAAACACGCTGCTGCACGAGAGGCACCCGAAGGGCCCTGTGCCTGCGGATGCGCCGCCTTGCTGCGAGGGCAGCCTCCCTCCCGAGGGAAACACCACCTGGAAGCCACTATCACTGCCGTTCTGGGGCAGCGTGAGGAGCCGTCCCCGCTTGGCAGCGCACGCAGCCAGGCAGGGTGCTACAAGCCCCGCTCCTCCATTGCCACCCGCACCCATGGGCCTCCCCCGGGCTCATCCTGCTGGAGCCCGGCCAGGCCTGTTGTCCTCCCCAGGCTCCAGCCGCAGAACTGGCAGCTGCTTCCCTAGTTCTTCATTGTTGCCAGTTCCGAGGGAACAGGGACAAAGCACCAGCTCGCAGCCCTGGCACCGAGAAGCTCTGCAGACAAACGAGCCTCAGTTAGGCTTGTAAATGAAAAAAATCTGATATGGCCTTTGCAGGGGAAAAAAAAAAGGCATTTCGTGATGGGTTTTACTTTTATGTCCCTTGCCTGATATCAGCTTTATGACCCTAGGTTTGACCTCATGTTAGTTTTACAGAAACCTTTAGTGTTTCACTCGTCTTAATGCTGATCTACAACTCTCAAAAGTGGTAGAAATAACTCATAATACTCCATCTAAAATATGAACTTCCTACTCTACAAGACCAAAGTAAATAAGCTCTTTAAAGAGCTGCAAACAACAGAAGTGGTGCTGAGGGGAAAGGCACAGAACTGGCAGTGGCTGCAGTGAGTCAGCCCCAAAGCCCCTCTGCCCCAATATCCCGCCTTTGACAGGGCCGGAGCAGAAGCTTGAAGAAGGCCTGTAAGATGGAGGGGATGCACAGGGAGCTGCTCCTGGCACACACATCGACCGTTAGCAGTTTAAGGGCTCTTGAAACGCAGACTGGGGGCTTTTCCCCCTCCCCCCCCCTATTTTTCTCAAATGCCTGGTAGTTTTGAGTCTCGTCTATGCTTTTGTCATCTGTAACATCCTGTAGCCATAAAGCTCCACAGCTTTGAGCCAAAGCTGCTCACAGTAGCTGAGAGCAGACTTAGGGGATTTAAGCAGTGGTATATCAATATTTTCATTCAAATGCAGGAATAGGTAAAATGAACTGCTGAGAAGACAAAAGCATAAAACTTTAATAACAGGAATACAGATTTTTTCCCCGCACATGAAAAACAAAGCTGGCAAAGGGAAACCACATAAAATATTCCACCATCATAGCAGGAATAAAGGTGGCTTCTATGTATCCCTTTTATAAACAAGAAATAGCTTGAAAAAGCCTCTAAAGCCAGTGTAAAGGCAGCCAATACTGTTCAGGCATCTCTTTCAACCCTACGGATGTGCTCCAGCAGCCTTGTTTCAGCCACAAACCCTGGCGCAGCGGCTCCTGAGCAGACCTTTCACATAACCTACCGGCAAAGAGCGCAGGCCTTAGGCCGCAGGTTGGCAGGAGGGTGGGCCTGGCTATTCAGAGGCCACAGAGGCTGCAGCTGGTGGCTACCAGCTCCCCAGGTGGCTGTCCGAGACCTTCCTGCACGTCTGAAAGCCACTGAAACCAATATCCAAAGGTTGTCTTGGTTTCCACCTAGCTCTAGAAGACACGTGCCAGCCCCAGCTCTGCCATTTACTTTCCTCATTGTTTCATAGATGTTTTTGCCCATTCAGCCTTTGGGATATGCCATGAAACTCATCTCTTTTCTTAGATGCTGGCCTGAGAGAGACAGGAAGCAGCGAGATTCTGGAAGTGCAGTTATAGTTTCTATGAAGCCAAGAGCCTCTAAAGCGGATACTCTTCATGCTCTTGAGCCAAGTTAGCTGCTCATGTAGCGTCCACAGGTTCGAGGGAGCTCTGCCAGCACAGAATATTTGGTAGCTAACCCAGTGACTTTCTGGTGAACACCTCTGTGTACTGGGAAGTGGACAGATTCACCTCAGAGTCCCAGCCAGCAGCTCCTGTTCCCTTCCAACAAGCCAAACTTCTCAAGGAATCAGATGCCAGCAAAGAGGAAGTACTCACACATCCTCCAGGCACTCCGGTGGCTGCTTCAGCCTGTTCCCGCTGATGAGGTAGTTGTAGATTTCTGCGTTCTCAATGCCAGCGTAAGGGGTCTGCCCACGGGTCACGATCTCCCACATGGTCACCCCGAACGCCCACTGAAGAGCGAGAGAGCAAACAGAGCTAGTGAGCACCCAGCTCCCTGCTTGCGCCCAAGTTACCGCTGCCTCCCACCCGCAAAGCCCTGCCAAGCATCGCCCGTGTACAGTTTTTGTAGGTAGCTAGCATCAGTTTTGTGATTTTCAGCTCTGTGAAGATTCAGCCTCTGTGAAGGCTCATAGAGCAGTTGCTTAATTCTCTGAGCCAGATTCTGTTAGTGCGCAGGCAGCACAAATGACAGTCACGTTTAGCCAATGAGCAAGGGAAGTAATCACCTTTGGCTCATGTTCATTTTTAATCTGTGCTGCAACTGACACCTGCACATCAGATACAAACTGCAATGTTTGTTAGGTGGAGGAAAAAAAAGAACTAAACAAGTAAAATAAAAATAAAGGTTCTCCTAGACAAAACCCTGTGCAGAGTCTGTGCTCACCAATCACTAAACACCACCTATGGGGGCTATGCTCATTGCTGGGTGACACTGCCGCCGAGATACAAGGCCCTCCTGGCTGTCTCCTCAGAGAGGCTGGCATGGATGACCCATAAGGCAAGTACAAAGCAATGATGGACAAAACTAACAGGAAGGTACAGGAAGGTGTCGGAAGGAAGGGGGGAAAAAATAAATAAATAAAAGGATGAAATGAGAAAAATCTAATTTCAGGTGATGGCTTTACTCTCTCTCCCCAAGGGAAATGTTACAGGGAGGAATATCTAAGCTCTGATATACTTGGGAGTGTAAGAAGCTCCATCAATGCCCTCTCTGTAGGATGGAATGCTACGCTTGTACATGAGCAGGTCACATTCAAAGTGTAGGAGAAGAGAAAAGAAAAAGAGTAAGAAGAGATTGCACAAAGAGAAGAAAAGGAGGTGGAAAAACGAAAGAGCAGAAAGAGATGATTAGGAATAAGAACCAAGAAATGAAGGACTGAAGGACAAGGGGAACAGAGGAAAGAGGTTCCCATCTTCCACTATACATAAACAACGCACATATATTTTTGGTCCTGAGTTCTGACAGCAACCATGGCAGAGGTGGCCTCATACAGCAGGTACCAGGCAAACACCCTTTCCCATCAGCAGGGCCTTTTCCCACTCAAGGATTGGTGAAGAAAGGATTCCTTCACTTTTGCAGGAATACCATCAGATCCCAAATGTACTACAGCAAAACTTACCACATCACTATGGGTAGTGTACAGATTATCAGCGAGGCTTTCCAAGGCAAGCCACTTCACTGGCAGTTTGGAAGCACAGCCCTGACGGTAGTAATCTCCACTGTAGATTTTCTTAGAAAGCCCGAAGTCTGCAACGCTCACGTTCATGTTCTCATCCAACCTACGGGACAGTTTTGGTGACTCAGAAAAGCACTTACTGGCCAGCTGAAGAGAGCAGACTTCACAGCCCTCGCTCTCCAAAGGGCCTCCTGCGTTCCTCGAAAGGACATGTAATGGCAGAGGCACACAGCTTCCTCTAAAGAAAGTCTGCCTATTTTTAAAACAATTAAAAACAGGAAATCAGTCTGGGTTTCCCTTAAGTGCCAAAGCAAGCTAACCACTCCTTTTCCACTAGGACTATCAGGTTCCTGTCTGCACATCTGGATACTTAAATGCCCTTGGAAACACGCCTCATTCCACATTTTACTGGTGGTTGTGGTTTTCTTGAGGCTGAGCTCTATCTGCTATAATGGGCTACTCCTTACTCCACCCTCAAGAAAGCAGCACAGAGGGGAAAAAAAGGATAAAAAGGGATCTTCTCTTCAAAGCTGGCGAGACAATTTGAGGACAGGAGCAGCAGTGCAGGATCATACAATGTACTAACCGTGAAATTATTTCAGAGACACTCTTCCCATCAGCTATTGTTCACCTGCTTTCTGGGAAACTCTATATGAAACTCTATTTCTTACACTGGGATAATCAAGTTCTCAAAATTCACACTAGAAATTACAAATATGAATTCCAGGCTATTCTGAAAGTTCCTTATGCCTGTCACAGTCCAAATCTACTCTCTCCTGTTGGCTACCTTTAGATATGGACCAAATAGCCCCTGAGGACACCCAGAGTGACTAATTACAGAAATGTATTGCAATGGAGACTGCGGGCACATGCACCAATCAGTGGTGGAATAGTCCCCTATAAATAGGGGTGATTTGGAAGCTCAGCTGAAGTTTAGGAATTTCTGTCCTTGCCCTGCCTGGCCATGGCTCCTCTCTGCCTACTGTCATTTAGATGCAAGGGCTGACATCCTGGAACAGGATCCCTCCCCACTTCTGTCCTGAAAAGGCTTCTGATGTCTCTCCCAGCCACTCCAGTCTCTTTTCTCCAAAAGCCCACAGTTCACTCACATGCAGTTCCGAGCTGCAAGGTCCCTGTGTATGAAGTTTTTGGAGCTCAGATACTCCATCCCACTGGCAATGTCAATCATGAACTTGAGGAGTGTCTGAACAGGCAAGTTCTGAAAGAAATAACAGTTTCAATTCTGCTCCTGAAAAAACACCTCAAAAATGCAATATTCACTGCAAGCTCACTGAGCGGGTGATACAAGGTGATACAGAGAGGGGATGGAAGGGAGGAAATGGTTCTCAAGGCATGCAGAATTCAATTCAGTCACTTCAACATCATAAGCCAACCCCAACTTCATTGCTGTCAGTCTGGTCAATACCCAAAAGCTTTGGGAGACCAATCCTGAACTGATCTGAGTATCATATCTGAACATCTACAGCCTCCCAGAGGGAACTCTACAGTAAGGAAGACTTACAAAAGGGTTTTCCCCAATTCGTGACATCAGCAGAAAAGCATGAAGGTCTCCATGCTTCATAAAAGGCAGGATCACCATGGGAATCGGGAGCCGACCCTTCGGACGACTTCGTAGACTGACTCCTAATGAGAACACACGGAACAAAGGGCTTTTAGCAAACAGATCAGTCCCACAGGGAATTTCAGACTGTTGTACTTTTCTCTTGAGAACTTAGAGGAAATCATGCCGTTTTGGATGGTAGATTCCATGCTCCAAGCCCCTTTGCACGGATTCATGCCAGGAGGTATTGAGATACCTTCAACCCAGCTTAGTGCTCACAACAAACACTAAGCGCTCGGTACCTCTCAGCTTCTTACGGGACTGCCTAGAAGTGTTTCCAGGATCACTCCAGACCAGACTGGCTCAGCACAGCAACCTGCATGTTCTGGGGATTGTCCAGGTTTCACAGTGTCCCCCAAGGAGGCATTGCTTCTTATTCAATATTTCAAAACAAGCAAATCTCCTGACCCCTTAGTTTTCATCCACCCATCTCTCCACATCTCACACTAGTTCAGACACCTCTCAGATAGTCTAACATAGCAATTGCAAGAACCCCCAAAACAGCCTAAGCAGGGAGGGAGGTTGCTCCCAGGTGTATGAGGAGCACCTGTACATGCTGTGAGCACTCACACACACTCCAACTTCCTCCAGGCCTAGCAGCAGCAACACTGATAACCAGGACTCCAGCTTGCTAAGCAGCTGCTCCCTGCAGCACCAAGGGTGACTGCATTAGCACTGCTGGTTGTTGGCCAGCAGTGCCTGTGAGCACATGGGGATCCTCCAGCACGGGAGGTGCTTTTAGGCTCCAAGGAGCAGCACTGCTCACTCACCGATCAGTTTAGTCACATGTGGGTGGTCAAACTCCTTCATGCAGGCAGCCTCTCGCAGAAACTCCTCGATGTCAGTGGAGGTGAAGATATCCGCTGGAAAGAAGCGACAGGAACCTTGGTCAGGGGCTCCCAGGGGCACTACAGATTATCATTATCACAAGTTTGTTCTGTGAGGCACAGCACATCCTTTCAGAACTACAGCTAGATCAGCCAGCTTAGAACAGAGCCTGATGCTTTGCCCTGGGATCAGCAGCAGTAAATATGCACCAGAGACATCTGGTGAAGTGATTCTTGGCAGGAAAACAAATAAATAAAGACCTGCTAGTTAGAAGCTCTTTTCTCAGCAACAACTTCCCTTTGAAGCCATGGAAATTGTGTGGGTTAAAGATAGAAGAATTTATTAGTTGCGGGAAGCTAAATAATAATGGTGGAGGAAAGAAGCCAAAATTTAAAAAAATGTGAGAACTGAGTGGATGGCCTGGAAGCCCAGGCTGACATGGTAGAGCCCAATTAATCTATGCCCATGATAGCATGAAAGAGCACAGCTTTTACATCTCCAAGCACGCATGATTCTTCTTATGTGCAAGGAATCTTAACTCTGGACAGTTCTGGACAGCTTGGAGATAATTCAGCAGTAACATAAACCAGCATAACTCTGGAGTACATTATTTCTTACTACTATTAGTCTAGATTTATGGAAGCATATCAATATAATCTGGAATTACCCAAGGGGGCTACTTCCCCTCCTGCTGCTGAATTCAGCAGGAGTCCCTCAGTCCTGCTGCAAAATCAGACTCAGACTTACAGGCAAATATTCACTTTAGCTGCTTTAGGCAGGTAATTTGAGTATGACTCAGAATATGAAAGGAAAATCACTTCTTTACAGTCAATGGAGAGAGGGAGATACCTCTGGAGGGCAATACAGAGTTCCCAAGTTCAATACCTGAAGGTAAGCAGTTTGACTATCGCAAAGGGACTTGCAAACTGATCAGAATTACCATGAAACTGGAGAAAATAATGCAACTTATGATAATGTGGTATTAGTTTATTTAGTTTATTCTGTGGGAGCTAGAGTCAGCTGTAGACATAAGCAAAGGTGACTCTGCTTTACGTCAACCATAGTTTTGGTTCTGTGGCAACACAGGCAAAGTAACATAGGTTAACATATTTGTTATACACATACATGTAGGTATATATATGTACACAAGCATATATTTGTTTTGACTTACACCTGCCTGTCAACTCTTCTTCCTGCTATAGACTTCTCTCTAATGAGCATGTTGCTTGTCTTTGTTAGGCACACTCACCAAGTGACAAACCAGATGGGAGTTAGGCTGCTTTGTCACCTACACCTAATTGATACAAGTCTGTTTACAGATGCATTCAGCCCAAACGCTCTTCTGTTTATTTTAGGGTATCTGCTTGAAAGAAAATGGTTCCTCATTGCTGAATTACTAGTGACAACGAGATCTGACTGAACTGCCTACAGTGTAGGAATGTAGTGTTATGTTGAATTAAGTAACTAAGATCCTCTGTGCACAGGAGCAGCTGTGGCTTTAACTTGCTTTTGGTTACACTCCCCATGTGGTAGGTAGTCCAACCAAGCTGGAATTGATTCCCCCAGAAAAGCTCACATGACTAAAACATTATGTGAAAGGAATGGGATAGAAAATATGAAGCAGCTGGGTAGGAAGCATAGAAAAGAGTAAGGAGCAACACTTGGGGATGTCTGCTAGAGAATAGGACAATAATAGTGTTTAATCTCTGCAAGCTCTTTCCTCGTATGTACTTCAGGTAGCCCTGCTCCCACTTACCTTTCAGCATCTTCACTGCCACTTTCTGGAAAGAGCCATCATCCAGCTTCAGCAACGCCTCTCGAACTGACCCAAATTCCCCTGTGAAATGATCACAGTAGGCAGTGAGGGAAGGGTTTCTAGTGAAGAAGTATGATTCACAGCAGGTTCGCTACAGGGGTCACTGAGAAAGAAGCTAAACAACCACAAGAAATGCAGTTTCCAGCTCCATTTTTCATTCTGCAGCTCCAGCCAGCAAGTGCCTAGAGGAGGGAGGAAAACCAGCAGACAGGCCGCTGTGCTGGCATTCCAGAAGGCAAAGGAAAACAAGCAGGAGGGGAAGCAATCCTCTGCCAGCTGGAGATGCAGAGGTAGGGCAGGAGCTGAGATCCCAGGCAGATGTTCCTGAGGAAGCTGTACTGTGATAAGGCTACACTAATACAGTTGAGTGGAGCCCTGGTCCAAAAGGGGTCTGCTGGACAGAGCAGTGAGTGACTATGTTGGCTGAGGAAGTTCTCAGCACTTGATGCTCCTGGCAGCTGTCAGAGCTGACAGCCCAGTACTGCTGCCAGGATTCAATCCATGGAGATGCAACCTGGCCTTACCTCTCCAAGTTCAAGGAATAAGTTCCACGACTCACTGCTGACCAGACTACAGACAAAACGCTTAGCTGCCTACGAGTGGTAGGATAATTCATTGGAGCAAGTGTTTACCCCCTATGGTCTCTAAGGGAGACGAGGCACAGTGCAACACACCAAATTCTGTTCAAATTATTTTAGCCTGATATGGCCTCATGCCACAGTATAACACCCTCTTTGTGTTAGTTTTATTCTAGTTTTGTAACTGCTTACTCCATTCAAAATGCATTAGGGCAACTATGGTACTGGAGAGAAAGAAGCAAAACACAGCACTCACAACACCTACCTCAAAAGCATTATATCTTCACCAGTGTCTTTTGCTGCAGCATGGAATAAGCAGCAAATTGCAGCTTATTCTGCAATAACCATAAGCATTCTGAGCCCAAGGTAATATAGATGTGCCCTCTTCTAACCAGAGCCCTGATCACAGGGTTGAGAGCAGGGACCTGACAGCACAGAGCAGACCCTGCCAGCCAACATCCTCCCTCCACAGCCATCCTGCAACACGTCCTTACTGCCTGTTTCCATTCATTGCCTTGCGAGCCATAGCACCAGCCCAAAATGGCCAGAGCAGGATCCCAGACACTGGCCAAGAGATGACACTGTTTAATTACTTAGCATTGCTAAGCGCTCTGAAACCTCTCCTGCAGGAAGGTCACCTTCCTGCTGCGGAAGAAGCTTTCAGGAACACTCTTGTTCTGGGAGGGCTGGACGGAAGAATGTTCCCAGGGGAGCAGTGCCAGAGAACTGCACTAAAACAAGTATTGCTGTGAACAAGGAAGCCAAGCACTGCAGCTCCCTTTGGCTTATGACCCATGACTTACGTTCTTCTCTTAGATATAGAAGGCTTATGCTCTTCTCTTAGATATATGAAGGCTTAAAAGCCTTCATATTTGTTCCTAGAGACTGCCTACAGCTTGAGAAATAGGGAAAGATGATTCAACAAATTAGTACATTAGTCCGCACTCTGGAAAATCCAAATTCAAATCCTCATTTTTCTAGAGTATCTGCACCAACCTTTTAGCTAAAGTTAATCCAACTTTACTCTGCCCAGAGAAATGTTAGAGGCACCTGTGCAGGAAATCCAGCTACTTCAGGAAGAGCACCTAAGGGCCTGAATTAATGAGGACAAATGCCAGAAAAATTCTGTGCCTGTTCTAAATGTGCCTTTTTATCAGCCCAAAATAAAATCCTGGAGCCAAGATCATCCCAGATGTTCAGAATATCTGAAATTATTATCAGCACATTTTGAGGGCTTGGCGTTTTTGTGGTAGATCATCTCTGTCTCTGCATTGTCTCAGGCCACTTCAATGTCTGCTCGTGCAAATGGAAGGAATTCCTTTGTTTAAAGTTCTGAAAGAAATTCACATACCAGCGAAGCAACAGCACTTTGGAAAGCTGAGCGTACAACTACAGCTCATGACTCTGTAGAGCCACATTATAGGTACGGCTTAGCCAATATCCTCTTAGTTATGTGAAACCTTTGAACTGTTTTATCCCGACAGACAGAAAAATACCATTTCAACCGCCATCCACAAGCAGGAGGAAAGAAAAATTTCTGAGAATGCTTTGCCCTACTCAGCAGCTCTAACAGAACAAGGACTTTTAATGTAAAGTTTTGTTCAGGTTTTGGTTCTTACCCTTGCCTAACATCCTTCCTAAGGTGAACTGCTGTTCCTGGATCAGGACATCTTTGAGTTTTGTCTTCAGCTCATCACTGATCCCCACACTTTCCACTGGAGAAAAAAAGAAAAAAAAAAAAAGGTCAAATAGGGAACAATTAAATGTTCTATGATAACATCAAAAGCTTCTTGTTTGTCCTTCTCCCTAATATTCATCTCCAGTCCTAGTCCTCTAAAGCACATAGGAAAACAGGAAAGAGGCAGAGCTCCCTCCATGTCCTCTGGTCTCACCACAAATAAGAAGCCAGTAGCTTTCAATCACAAGAAAATGTCTTTTTCAGTACCAACAACACTGCAAGGGAGATACTGCCATAATACCAGCCTTAACCACACCATGAGCAACTGGGATACAGGCTGCTGAAAGTAACTCTAACGGACACAGGCTCATACAGCTTCATTTAAGTTGAGGGCGCCATACCAGTTTTCAGTGACCGGCCCCCAGATTATTTTAAGTACAGTACGAGTCTCACAGTAGCTGTCAAAGGAGTACCCAGGTGACTGCACAGTCACTAGATCAGTGCAGAGATCTCTAAATCCAGGAGAACGAAATCGAAGTCAGCGGGAACGTCACCCTAGCCCACCATGCAGCAGTACTATGGAGCATCACGCCCTCACCGAGCACGAGGTAGAAGAGCAACTCTCAACAGTCTGAGAAGCCACCAATCCTCAGCCTCCCGGGACTGATCATTTGGTTCACACTTGCAGCACTGTTCAGCAGACTTGAGTTTATATTACACTTGAGTTTATTATTAACACATGTTAATAATATTAAACCACATTCATTTCACTATTACATTGCATTAATCTCTAAAGAGTCCCAGTAGTGTGACACTGGGACAGGAGAGTGCTAGATTCCTGCTTTATGCTAAAATATACTATGACAGTAGCTGTAAATGGCAAATCAAACAGTGCTGTGCATCTGGTAGGGCAACGACTATTCCGGCCTTTCACCTCTGTCAACCACAGCTCAAATGCAACACGATGGCGTCAATCTAGGCTGTGATGGATCCAGCCTATCCCAGATGGATCCTCCATCCATGGGGCAGATCAGCCCGGGTCACCTCCCAGGGCTAGATAACAGAAGGAGTTAGTGCACACGAGCTATGAAAACTTGTAGAAGAATCCCCTACCACCCAGCAACAGAGTGCCTGAATCTTACTGTAAATTAATCCTATGTTGTTTATCTAAAATATGAGTTCTAGGCAGAACAAGAGACACAGCACAGTACACGCATAACCTGGCTTCTCAGGCAGAACAACTCGAGCCATTTTACTCACATGTCGCTTCAATGAGCTCTGGGCCCTCCCTGTTGAAAGACCTGGCAGCTCTGAAATGGACGGCCGGATCCCCTCGCCCAACCACACTGCCGAAGGCATGGCTGGAAGGTAAAAAAGACATGGGGCCATGAGGACGTGGGCCATGCTGGGACATTCTGGATGGGGTGGGATCCCTCAGGGGGAAGGCTGTGATTAAAGGACTCCTCTGGGAGTACCTGAGAGAAGGTACAGGTTGCAAGTGCTGCATAAACAGAGCAACTGCGAGAGGAGCTCAGTGAGAGTCTGGAAAGAAGGGGGGCCTTGCTGGCAGCAGAGAGCAACCCACAACTAGGCTTCAGAGGTGAGGGAAGAGGGGGCCCTCCCTGGGTCCAAAAGATTCTGGGCCGTTGGGCAAGTTACAAGTGCTGCTGGATTGAAAAGCAGCACGGGATAAGGAATCCAACCCACAGAGCACGGAAAATAAGGCAAGATACATTTGCAGGTCTTCTTTTTTCCATTAAATTACACGTGCAGCAGCACTAAGTACTTAAACAGTTGTATTGATGCTAGCTCTATTTTAGTGTTCTAACAAAGCCCAGTCATTAAGGTGACAATTCTTCTACTGCTTTTTGGTCTTGTCAGTTGTAAGGAAAGCTAGGGCACTTTCCTAGCAGACTTTAATTCAGAGTCACCCCCACATACGTGAAGAGCTATACAAAGAACGGACAAGAAACTTAATCCAAAACATTTCCTGAAAAAATAGCGAACCAGAAACCACATTGGAGGAGAAAGTGACAAACTCTCTAACTGCTTCTTGGAGAATCTCTCCTTACCCAAACCGAGTTTCCTTTCTTCTCTTTCGAAGAAGAATAAGAGCCAGGGCAACAGCTGTGACCAGAGCTGTGAGAATGCCCAGTGCCACAGGAACCCAGGATGTCCCATAAGGAGGTTGTCTCTGGCCACCTAGATGGAGAAGAAAACACCAGTCAGGAAGTAGCAGATTGTCAATGATAAATAGACTCTACTGGGATGTCTCTCTTTCACTTTCAACAGAAAAGGCATCCTGCTGTAGCTGGTGTGAGGAGTGGGTCACTGGCACAAACAGCTACTCAGGCAACCAGCAAAGAACTCCCTGTTTAACAGGGCAAAGACAAAGCAGATCCGGCCATGAGAAACCAGACTCAGTTTTGAGCACCTTAAAAAGCTGCTGCTCCAGATTATACTGCTTTACATGAGATCATCATCTAGAGCACTTTCAGGTGGAGTCTCAGGACAGAAATGGTGCATTTCGCAGGGAGGTTTCATTCCACCCTATCTGGGGCAGATGGGAGTCTCCAGGTGCAGGAGCTGCAACTTCCACCCAGATAACACTTCGCAAGACAATAGCTCCTGATAGCAGTTTCTTGAAATAATTACATTTCCCCCTCTCATCTCTTCCACAAAGAGAGGCACCCTGGGGAATTTGGTGTAGGCTGTAGGTTCTCCAAGTTGCAGGACCTACCTGAATAAGCCACCAGGGAAGCAAGATATTACAGCAACGTGTTTCTGAAGAAATAAATGTTATCTATGCTTGGTAAACAATAGATAAACTAATCCAAATCCCTGAGACATGACTTCTCCAAATACAATTGCTAAAGATTAAATGTCAATTGAATGGATTTATTAAAATTTAGGATAGCCCTCATACCTATTCTTTCTTCTTAAACAATTTGGAGGTAACAGGTCCGAAAGTATTTCCTTCACCTTGGCACTTGCTCGGTCACCTTCAACCAATATTTGGAGAAGCTTCTACTTTGATGTATGCTAAACATACATTGGGCAAAAAGGAGTCAGTCTTGCTGAAAAAACTCTGACTGGCAAAGGGCTTTTAAGGCTTGACTACCAGTTGCATTTTCAAACCCTATCATTCAAATATTTAAGGAATAGATAAGTCTAGGTAAAGCATAAGAGTCCGAACATAAACACTGGAGTTGACCGAGGAAGCAAAATAGTACTTCTCTTGCAAAAAGCTATCAGAGCAGTAGCACCCACTCACCAGCAGCCTTATCTCTTCCCACCCAGGTTTTACAGGCCCTGTACACTTTTTATTTTGCCTTTTGACCTGGCCTTTGAGACTGCAAGGGAGGACACAGATGGATCAGAAATAGAGTGCAACCAAAATACGATCACTCCAATCCTCTCTGCAATTCCCCAGCTGACTTGGACTGTTTCTGCCAGACAATCAGGAGACAAATAGTTAACCGTTCTAAAAGGTCCTCTCTGATAGTTAATGATAAGCTTCCCTCCCCCCTGCGGTGAGACAAACCTCTTTCAGACTGTTTTCCAAGTCTCAGCTAGCTGGCCTGGTGAGATAGCAGGGATTTAGGTCACTTTTGGGGGGTGGGGTGGCAGCGGGTGCCCTGCAAATGGAGGATGGATGAAAAACAAAACAATTCTCCCTCTCCGTAAAGTGCTGGGAAGCAGGAGCCCAAGTAATGCCGCCCACGGTTTCTAACAGGCACGTCAGAAGCAGGGCAGAAGGCTGAAATCTCCCACTTCTCTCCCTCTGCCTGGCAGCTCACTGCTTCCCACACCTTCCCCAAACCAGGAAGGGCGGCTGCAGCCCGAGGAAGGACTGAGATTCCTTCCCCAGCTCTGTCTTTCTCCCATCTCTTGTGCCTCCCTTCAACAATGTACACCTTAAGACTGCACAAAGCAGACAAGGCAGAACTTCAAAATTAGATGAGCTTAAAAGAGTGTATTTAGGAGCACTTTGATGATGAAAGAACCCTTTTTATTTCTACAGTGGTTCTTTTATTGCAAGGTGTACAAAAAACATTCAGGGTCCTCTCCTGCATATGATCACAAAAATTACAGATGAAAAAAAATAGACTATTCAGATCTCCCAGAAATGAAAGCACTTGCTTCTGAAAATGTGAAAATAATCTTTGTAATAGCACCCAAGATCTCTGCATACGCAGGGTGGAGCTCCTGCTAGCTTGCTGTGATGACAAATAAGACTTAAAGTTTATACAGGCTTAGTCATCCTTACTGCTGCACTGGGAGCTGGTCAGAAGCCACTCCTGGCATTTCTCACAAAGCAACCAGTGCCAGCCTACTATTTTAGGAAAGGAAGCAACTTATATTTTTTACCAGGCCTGAAACAAAGCCGCAGTCTTTCTGCAGCTCTGCCGTTTAAGGCCTGTCATCTTTTCCACAGTGAACCTTTATTTCCAGGCTGTTATGCTTGTGAACAAATGTATGTGCTTCCAGTCAGTGTTTGGCCAAAACAAGCGTCACTCCTGATGCTACTTTTCTGAAGTAGGTTGTAAATAAAAGCAAACATTTTGTGCTTTCAGGATTGCCTTATTCCAGTTGGCCATCAAACATAAGGCCTATACATTCCCTGAAACTTCTTGCCAGTGTTGACCATTTTCCGGAGGGTTTTTCTAGTCCTTCCAGGTACTTTTCTTCTGATTTTGGGTGTCACGGATAACATCTATGCAAAAGGCAGGAGAAACATCTCTACCTTCTCTAGTAGAGTCCGCTCCATCTTTATATCACTTTACTCTGCTTTGAACCAGCTGGGGATTTTGATTCCACAGTGACTGAGAGCTCCCACATCACCACCACTGGTGACTTCATCAGGCAGCCAAAGGGCCTTTCTGGGAAGCACACTCATCAGACCCAGCTGCAGTTAGGGCTGCATCCTGGGCCCCTCTCCCCCACCTTCTGCTGGCCTGGGAATGCCAGCCCAGGCCCCGCTTGGCACGAACAATCACAGAAGGGTCAGGAGGAATCAATGTAAACATGATTCTCCAGGGGACATGTCAGGGAGCAGGAAAGCAACAGCAGATGGATGAGCACCAGAGAGCAGCAAATGCCTCTTGTCCCATCACAGAGGCTGGGGGCACAACCTCAGGACTTACACCTCACTGGTCTTCTCATCTCTGGTCTGTATTTTGTTTCTGAACTTCCTCTCAGTTTTTTTTTTCAGTTTTCTTCTTCTCTGCCTTCCAGTCATTTCACATACATGGTCCTGCTCTTCTCTTTAAACAGACTCCTATCTCGCCTCTCCTGTGAGATCCTAGGGGCAAGTGCATCTACACACTTGGACCTAACTGCCCTTTCACTGCCAGGACTGCTCTCTACTGTTGTTCTCCCCCAAAACATACCCTTCTGAATGGTTCGAATTGTACATTATAGCTTCTGAACCATTATTTCAAACTTACCCAACCAGTTAGTTAGCAGTCAATTAGCAGTTTTCTACTGAAACAACTACACTGTTTTAATTTAAAAAAACAGCACTTTAGTAAAAACATTGCAAAAACAGTATCAATGGTGATGGCTTAAATAAGGCTCAGGAATGACCTCTAATTAAACCAAAGAGGGGAACTTGCATTAGACACAACAATAGCTGTTGTTTTGCTTAAACTAGCTTTTTAAATGTTATTTAACTTCCACTCCACCTGATTATACACAGTCATAGAGAAACACAGCAGCCCCACCTACTTCTGTTTTTCTTGCCCAAGGTGCTGGGCAGGCAGTGGAGACTCACCCATGACCTCCTGGGCTTCGAGCAGGAAGAACTCACTCCAGGGCCCACAACCTGCAGAGTTCAGCACACACACCCTGATGATCAGGTCTTTGAGAGGATTCCACATGGTGAGATTAGCTTTTGTCTCCTGCACGATCATCTCCCCCTGAAAGCAAACAGCAACAACCGATAAATTGTCTTAAGAAGCATCTAGTATAGAATCTAGTTTTAAAACAAACCAGGACTGTGCCTTTCATAGTGCTAAAAAACAGGTTTGGAGTTTTGATTCTTGCATTTCAACCTCAGCTTTGCCATTAACTTGGGCTGTCATCTTGGGTTTCTCTCCTCTAAGATTGCTAATAGTTTCTCAGGGCATAGTGAAATATGAGGTTTAATGCCTTCCTGCTTTGAGATCCTTCCAACAAAGTTGCTATAGTAATGTGTTTTTTTTCCTCCTGTTAAAACACAACATTTCTTCTTCTGTTTTAAATACAACAATGTTCTAACATACTGCAAAGCATCTGACACTTTTAATCTGAAGGAGGAGATTGTTTCAACTTGCTGACCAAATCCCAAACTGCTGCTGAAATTTATAGTCAGCTTTCATATAGCAGGACAAAGCCAACATGTTTGCAATAATTCTGGGGATCTTCTAGATGCACATCATTTCCAATAAACACATGAAGATTTGGTTGTCACTGCTGCACTTTCATTCAATAGAAATTTACAATAGAAGTTGACTCAGTGAGGCTGACCTAGTATGAAACGAGTCGTGTAAGAAAGGAAGTCCCTTTCCCTCTAGCTATCTGTTATTACAGGCTACTTCATCATTAATAAACACTAGTGAAATCTAAGAAGGGAGAAACCATAAGAACTTATGCTGTGAACTTCAAAGGCAGATACTTGTGAAAGGTCAGTATCGATGATCAAATGAAAGGCCTTCTTCCCTGACAGAGTCCCTTTAAGCTCCTTCCATAGTGTAAATGAAATCAAGGAATCCACAACATTTTATGGTCATTTATAGTATAACTCATACACTTGTTAAAAACACCTGTGCTGCTAGGATTTGAAAACATAAGCTCAAGTCAAAGGAAAAAGGTAGCAGAGATCCTGCCACTCTGTCTGCGGCTCTTGGGACAGAACTTGAAAGAGATAGAACGAGCTGAATTCTCCCTCTGCTGTCCTTGTATAGGAGCAGCTGGGAACTGACCTGTCTGCAGACAAACATTGAAGGAAAAGATTTGACATGGATGAGGAATATGGAATCGAGTCCAAGCATCAGAAGCCACATTTACAGGAAAGCAATGTCAGGAACCTCACCTAGGCCTCTGTGGGTGCTAAGGGACCTAATACCTAACATTTAACCTTTACATTCTCAACTGCATTTAGTGGCTCAACTCCCCTCAGAATCTGTTACCTGAGTTACATTATCCTGAATCCACTCCAGCCTGTATCCCAGGACATTTTCTGTCAGCATGTCTGGAGCCACATCTTCCCACTCCAAAATCAGACCAGGCTCCATTTGGATAATATGGATATTTTGTGGAGTGCTGCTTGGAGCTGAAGACAAAGGACAAAACATAATCCCTCAGTGCAGCAAAGCAAGGTACTGTCAACACTGAAAATCACCGAAAAGACAACTCGACTTTCTCTCCTGAGATCAGCCAGAGGAGAGAGTATGAGAGGAGAAAACAACAGCAAGTCACTGATCACCATTTTTTGATTCAAGTGGAGAAGATTAAACCAACACCTCCTTTTTCACCGTTATGTCATTCCCAGACTCCAAGGACCTCAGTGACCCAATGGGACATATGCACAGTGCACACAAGCCCTGTGGCTGGAACAACTTCTGTCTTGCACATCATGCTGTTTACTACATTTAACTAACTGCAAGTTATTTTTTTATTTTACTAAAGGTTAAGGCAGAAAACAGAGCAAAACAGGTTTGATTCATTCTTGGGACAATTCCCAGATGTCTGTTGAGATACCTCAGGAATTAAAAACCATGATGCTTTTGACCCAGCTTTAGAGCTGCCTTCCTGCTCGCCTGCTGTGTGCTTACCGAGCTCCAGAGTCTGGAAGTAGACGCGCTCCGTGAAAGGGGAGCTGCCCATCTCGTTGCTGCAGCGCACACGGACGCTGTAGTTGGTCGAGTGCTTCAGGCCTTGCACGCTGGAGGCAAAGGGGGGCACCGGGGCTACCTCCGTGGACACCTCCCGGCCTTCCGGCGATTCTGCCACCTGGGCCAGGAATAGAGAGAAACAGGCCGTCACCACTAGCCATATGAATAACAGCGCTGTAATCATTTCACTTTTAGGTCAGGAACATGTAGAAACAGATATGGCACTGCTGGGGTTGAAAATGCCGGAAAGGGAGCTGTCTCCCTTTTGTCTGCCTCTCTTGTCTAACCAAGAATAACAAGCCATGCCTTTATTTTGTTTAAGTGTCATCTCTCTTCTAATTTTGGCAGTACAGTGAGACTTCTGTCAGCTGAAAGTTTGGTTCCATATTTTAAAGTATTTCCTTATCTATATAGCAAAAAAAAAATTACTTGTTGCTCCAAATGCTGGGTGTTTGCTTCCGAGGCTCACCTAAGCTTGGGCAGTGAAAACCGTTAGATGAACTTCCCTGCCGCCTATTGCCATCTTTTTCTGAACTCCTTTTCCAAAAGTTTGTATATTTGTACAGCCTTGCAGTGGTAAACAGACAAAGCAGACATGGGGAGCTTGATTCACCCAAACTGTTTCAAATTAAACCAAAAGAAAATTTACTATCACTCCTGCAACTCCTTGTTAAAAGTTAAAAGTCTAAACTTTTAACTGACGCAAAGGCTAAGTTAAATCTAATCTCACAACTGCTTTAAATGCACATGTAGGTTCAACGTTCCACCTTCTTTTGTACTGGCAAAAGCAAAAGTCTCGCGAAGGACCAGCAGGTTCAGCCCTTCTCTCTTCTCAAGTGCACATGAGAGCACAGAGCTGGGAGGAAAGGGAGGGTATTCTCACAGAAGCGAAACACTCCCGGAACTTCCTATTCTCTAAGACTGTAGCAGTCTTTCTGCCTACTCTTCTTCTGCTCATTCTCACACGCTTTTGGCCCAGTTTATTTGGCTAATAAAAAGGAAGATCTCAAGTTTCTTAATGGAAGGACACGTTGATCTCATTGTCAATCACTGCCATGCAAAGCAGGGAAAAAAGCAGTTGGAATCTAGCAGGCAATCTCGTCACTTCACTAACGCATTTCCATCAGGAGCCTCCTGTCTTCCCCTTTATTCCCTGGCATGCAGCTTGTGTGAAAGGTGAGTGAACACGGAGCCTTTCCGCAAGGTCCCACTTGGTGGTAACATGCCCGTGCTGGGGCACCGCTGCCATCGCTGAGCGCCAGGGAAGCAGAGCCAAATGTCGCTCCCACCCTGGCTTTTCCATGGCCTCCTGGCAGGAGCACAATCCCGCTCTCCCTGGGAGCCAGGGGCGGACGCATTCTCACATGGAAATGTGGGTCAGCGGCTCCTGTGGGATTCGAGCCATGGGAGAAACAGTGAGGATGAACCGTGGCATTTAAGCTGCCAAAGACTACAGGAAACATCACTTTTTGTCAGTGGAGGATTAGTGCCAAGTTAACGTGCTCCCAGATCCAAACACAGGCACTTCGACCCCTCCAAATGGGATAAAAAAGTCTGAGAGGCTTCAAAACGGGGGGAGAGACTGAGTGGGCAGAAAGGGAGCTGCTCATTCAGCCTCCTTTGCATCCTTCCCTTCCTCCCCCCAGCCCTCTAAAAACGCCAGAGGAGGAGCTCAGGACACAGGGCTTAGCACGGCTGAAGCGGAGGGGCACAGCACAACAGCCAGA
This sequence comes from Nothoprocta perdicaria, assembly GCF_003342845.1. NCBI lineage: Eukaryota > Metazoa > Chordata > Aves > Tinamiformes > Tinamidae > Nothoprocta > Nothoprocta perdicaria. The sequence goes on from NW_020454416.1 coordinate 1,253,198, forward strand.
GGGAATAGGCTGTTCCAACTGGAGCTAACCCGGCATTGTAAAACAGGGGAAGAAAACCATTCTGAACAGCAAATGAACAGAAGCAGCAACAAAATGCAGCAATCAGAGCCAGGAGCAGCCAGAGCCAGATATATTCAGGCCTGATTTCTGCCAGAGAGTTAAATCAAGACGATAATTTCTTTTTTCTTATGAAAGAGAATAAATATCAATCAGGGCATGAAATCTTCAGGTTCCTCCCTGCCTCCCCACATAAGAGGAAAGCGAGTAAATTAGTTTAGCTTCTTTCAGTATATTTTGTGCTTATAATACTTCCTCGTCTACATAGTTGGCAACACCCCATAGAAATTCCACTCCAGCTCACATTAGTGCTGTAATCAGGTAGGGAGAGCAAAGGGGTCCCCTATTCGCACCTGACAGATAAACCCATGGGGAATGTGCCTGACTCTCCTTTTTCTGCTCGCTTCAGAAATCCCCATTTCTTTTTGTCACTCTAAGTGTAAAATAGGATCAAACAGCTTAAGTGTGTAATGCAAGAAACTTGGCCTGAAATTAGACACGTATCATTGTTTCTAGAAACCTAAACAAGTGTTACATTTTCCCAGAGATGCTCGGCACCAGCTGGAGCTAAAGGACACCTTGAATTTTGTGGGTAGAACTGATCTTGGGTAATGTGAAATTCAAACAAAATGTAGAGGCAGGGCTTTCAAACACACAAATACACCTTACTGTCTCCAAAGAGCCCAACTTGCCTTCTACCTCCTCCCCCTGCCACCACCTTCCTGTATGATGTCTTCTACTCCCAAGATCCTTATCCTGGGCTCATTAGTACAGTGTGATCCCAGTATTTCCTCTGACATTGCAAAGCACAGGGCAGGGGTGGTACAAGAGTCCCAGGTGAACTGCACTGAACTGCACTGGAACAAGTCACCATAGGCCACTTGCTCCAAGCCAACAGACCATGTGCTCACCTTGCAGCCCTGTAAAGTCACTTCCCATAGGGTGACACATGCTTCATAAGTGCTGTAGGGTGACACTTGGCACAGGAGCGCTGCCACAAAGCAAGTGATGTGAAGAAGTTGCTGGGGGGGAGAATCAGCCCAAGTCAGGCTCAAACGCTTACTGGGGCAGCTCATTCTTCTCCAAACTGGCTCTGCTTTTTGGCACTTGCACATGCCCTAGGTTGCATCCTGTTGAGTTTCCATGTTCTAGTTCCACGTGTGACCACTGCTACTAAGTGGTTAAGAGAGAGAGGCAGCTCAAGCAGCGAGGTGGCCAGGGAGCCCCACTCTGCCCAGAGGGCCCATACCTGGAGAGTGCAGGAGCGGAGGGGCGAGCGCCCATCAAAGCCCGGCACCCACACCACGCTGGCATTGCTGCTGCTGACCTGGCTCACGGTCACATTGAGAGGCGGAAGAGGCATTGCTGGAAGGGAAACAAAGAAGCTTTTCAGCTCACACAGCAGGTATTCACATGGAAATGGTCAGAGGCTTGAGGCTAGAAACTGTGACAGAACTGGTGCAATATAATGTCTTTAGAGAGTGTCCGGGGAGTCTTGTGAATGCAACTATTATCATAACATTGAACAATCTATTTGCAGCCGTTCTTTAGGAGAGGAGCACACTTGCCTGTTACATACAGTTGATCTCTGATAGCAGTGTTGACGTGTGATGTTTACACCTCCAGCCCTCAGCTCTCCTCCCTGCCCTCTCCCTTGCAATGCATGACTCAGCCTTGCAGACATCACTGTCTGTGGACCTAAATTGTGAACTAAATTAGGGCTTCAAAATTCCTCCCCTGGCTCTGGGTCCAGCCCCTAAAACAGCTCTGCCAGCACAAATTGAAGGGCTGTTTACTGTAGCAACCAGAATACCTTCCAATTGGATTCACAGCTGACCACTTTGGATTGTGAAACTGCTGCCTCCAGGTGTCCATTATAAACACTCTGGGACATTTGGGGACACAGCCTGAATTAAAAATTCTGTTTTCTCCAGGCTGAAGATTAATTCAGAAAGCACTTTTGATTTTATAGAGGGGGAACTTAAGGCAAAGGGAGTACAAATTACATAACTGTTATCATACTACACATTAATGGCAGAATCGGGAACAAAATCAATATTCCCAGACTGGCCATTTAATCAGATGCCTGCACTTTCAATGCATTGAGCGCCGCTCCTCCACTCCCACTCTGACCAGGTACCTCCATCTCTGCAGGGCTGGTTAGGATATTGTCCCGTTCATCTGCTCTCCTCAACTCACTATTAGAATTCCACAGTGCTTCCCTCTGCTCTTTTTCCTGCTGCACTTGTCTTCCCACCATCCCCTTCTCATTCCTGAATCTCTATTTGCATCTAGTCCACCTCACTCTTGGAAAAAAGAAAAAAAAAAAACAGTTTCATGAACACCAAGCTCTCCCTGACCTTTTGCTTGTTTTTAGTGTGCACACATGTGTGTGCATGCCAACAGGGAAGGGAAGGGGGCCAGACCACTCATCCAGGATAAGAGAAGTACAATAAATTCTCTGCCTTTCAGTGAAAGGTCTCTGTAAATTAATACATACTTTTTTCTTCCTCCTCCTCTCTTTCTTTCCATTTTGATCTCAGGTATTTAAGCCTTAAGATACAAAGATCTTTCTTTGGAGAGCAAAATAAAAGTTTTTAAGCTTACTTTCACAGCTATGCTAACTTGAATATCATTGAAACATTGCTCCTAATGTAAGCATTGCACAAATATACTCACAGATTCTGAGTTTAGTGACAGGTTTTCTTCAACACTGGATGACAAGCCCAAAGAAGGTATCAGCTATAAAGCCCACAAGAACAAACAATCTATCAAATCGACCCTGTAGCATACATGGTCCCTAAAGAGGATTATTTTGTTATCACCTTCCCACAATTCTGCTATACTTAGACTGGACAGACACATTTCCCCACTGACTGCTAGAAAAACATTCTCCGTGTTTTCCACAGTGCTGTGAAACACGGGATATGACCGTAAGTGCCTTAGGCACACAGAGAAGGGAGGCAAAGCCAGCCCCAAAACAGCAGCTTGAGTGTTAGGATAATTCGAGTTAACTTCCTGCGTGTTTGTAGAGTGCCGGGAACAACGGGGCTTTGTGCGCGACTGGGCACTGTGGGCTACAATAACTGTAATTTTCTGCTTGGAGAACACCCAGCACATTGTGGGCACTACAGAGAATAGATAATGAACCACAACAGCAGCAAATGTGAAGAAATGTTAACAGCTTAAAAGTGTCCTAGCAAAAATATTTTGCCTCTGGAAACACAGAAGAAACAAGCTGTTTAATAAATAGTAGAAAAACTTGAGAGTCCTCATTAGCACATGAATCTGTGCAAGAGAAGGCAACCCTGATCACGCATGTACACACAGATACTCCTACGAGAACTCCACTTCAGTCCCCATATGTTTATAGGATCGAGAACTATGAGAGCATTATCTGGGCCAGCTCCTGTTGCCAGAGATGCCCTCACCGAGAACTTGGCTTTAATTTTAACAGGAGTTTTACTGGCTCTCCCAGCTGCTGTTTAAGAGCACCTCCTCACTTCTCTAAGTTTGCATCTATTGTTTTAAACGCATCTTTGAGATATTACAGTCACAACCTACAGAGCTATAGCACAGGACTGCCTATCTAAAACTTGCCTGTTTGGGGCTTTTTTTGTTTGCTTTTTTATCTTCAGATGTCAGCTACAGATGTGACATTTGGCAAATCACTTAGCCCTACTCTCTTCTGCAGAGGGACAACATGTCTCAAGTGGATTGTATGGATTCCTTAGCTATGATTGACCTTGAAGCATCTGGAGCATTGTTTGGCTAAATGTAATTCCTTTGAAATATAAGAACTCTGAGGCCTTTGTCCCATTATCTTATTAATGGTTACAAAAATCTAGGGTAACATTAAAAAGTAAATCTTGTTTATGCTAAATGTTATTATTGAAAATTTAAAGCATAATAGCTTTATGAATTGAACTTTATCTCAAAAATACCCACATTGCCATGATATATTCCATGATAACCAATTTCCCTGTGTAGACAAACCTTTAAGGCAGAAACTTTAAGTGTTTTTAAATTAAGTTATAAATCATACTAATCCAACATATTACATTCTTGGCATGGCAATAAACACAATATTTGTCCTGAGGAAAAATACATCCTAGAAATAGTTGGTCTACACCTAGATTTTAAGCTGTATTCTAATGCATATTAGCTAATGCAAATGTACGTTCCAGCACAGACATAAATGCTCCCTCTTTTTTTTTTTAGGCTGAGCAATAAGCTACTGCTCGGAACAAACAATTTCGGTGACATGTCTCTCTTAGAGCTGCTAATCATATCATGTAATACAAATTATAGCATGACTAAGAATTCAAATGCAGAAGCATCCCAACGTGAGGAGAAGGGGAAGCACTGGCTGTTCTGATTATCCCACTGCTTCAGCAACGCAGCCAAGCCGACAAAATACAACATTGTCTCAGAGTGGCAGCTCCTCACACAAGGGCTAAAAACTATTTGTTTGCCATGAGTTTCTAAAAGGCAAAGAACAACAACAAAAAAATAATCCATAAAAACAGTGTGGATGTGGATTTTACTGGATGCTGCCAATCAACTTCCCCATCTGTTTTCAGCCTCTAATATGATGCCATTAGAAGCAAGCAGATGCAATGGCCTACTCAGCTCTAGCAAGACTCATCTATCTTCAAGAAGGAAAGATTTCCCCAGCTACCGTTCCAATCATATCCAGCTACATGTCTCAAGAACAATTTTACTGCTCTGACTCTCTCCTTTTTGAGGAAAATCTGCTATTTGACACCATGTTGCCATTCACAGATGAGATGTGGTTTATCTTCAACAGCCAGTTTCACAGCACAGATCCGGCCCTGCGGAGCAAGCAGGGAGCAGGGAACGCGCAACGCACTGTTTTGGTTGGATCGGCGCTATTTGCAGGCAGCTCCGAGGTAGCCCTTGCATTAAGGAGCCTTCCTCTCCCCCCTCACCAGGGCAAACCCCTCCACCCGTGCCCTTGTGCCCCCTCACCTTTAATCTGAACAGTGGCTGTCCGAGACGAAGATAATCCCTTTACGTTGTGAGCTTCGCAGGAGAAAACTGTGCTTTGATTAATACCTGAAGATTAGCCAAGAAAAAGGAAACACAAACAGCTATGTAATCCAGCTTCAATCCTTCAGCAGAATTGCAATTATGTACGACACCCGGCTCATGCCATACCGGCAGTTGGAGAGCAGAGGAGGGTGCTAATCAAAGGCATGTGGATTTGAATGCAGTTAATAATTGAGAGAATGTGCTGGTATAGAAGAGCTTCCACTGGAGTGTCAGAAAGCGCTAAAAAAGAAGGATGAATCTGGCAGAAGAGCAGATCACAGTGCATGGTTACTGGATGTCCATTTCTCATTCCTGCATGACTACTCAGTCTCCACCTTGTTTTCTGGTTGTCACTGCATCCCATTTTGGTGGGCTCCCTCAGCGCAAGGATTGTCCTGCTCCACATATGTACACAGTTCCTGTATAAGTAAATGGATTTGATCCATCCCAGACATCAGGTGCTTTGGCATCTGAGCACCACCACTACCTGAGCAACAAGCATCTTCTAACTGGGCTATGTGCCCTGGAGCTTCCAAGTAGGGACTGCACAGTTTAAGGTCATGCCCCCTTGGGTTCATGGCCCTTGCCCTGACTTCTGCAAATGCAAAAGGGAAGTAAAAATAAAATGCTGCTGCATCAGCACGGAGACACCTTCCAGGGACTAAACAACACAAGGAAGGCCATGCTTCCTGTCTCCAGCAAGCATCTGCCATCTCACAGAGCCTGACCACAGCATCATACCTATGTGTGGCTGCTCCAAGGTGCAAATTGGTATTGGTAATTAATCAGAATAGAGACATTTGCAGAGCTATCTGAAGAAGCGTGTCCAGCATCTGTCTTCACTCTACCTTGTCCTCGGTTGCTTTATAGACCTCTAACTGCATGCTCTCTGTGCACGTTCTCTACACATGCAGTTGAAGAGGGCAAACTTCCTCCAAGTGGAGGAGCCTGCGGAGTGTCTGTCTTTGCCGTTTGATTCATCTTTCATGGGTGTTAGGCTGACAGCACTGCGAGAAAGGCGTAGGGAAGAGGAGAGTGTCGGTTGTCAAGCAAGAGCAAAGCACCGTCCCGGCGAACCGGGGGAGCGACAGGGCAGCAGCCGCAGGCAGGGCAGTGCAGTGGGGAGCACCTACCACACCAGGTGCCCCCCAAAGACTGAACCAAGCACAACTGCACAGAAGAAGATGCAAAACACAGTACAGGCTAAGATCCCCTTGCTCTCTGGCACCATTTGTCACCGCCAGTTTCAGTATGCAGCAATCCTTTTACCAAAGCAACTGCCTGCTAAACCTTTCAAACATTTGCCAACTGGTCAGTACTTTATTTTCTTCAAAAATTGATGATTTCTTTTGCCAGTAATACTTATTTTCTTAGCAATAGGCTTTTTTTTTTTTTTTAAACACATGCTTTGGCAATCTGACCACAGCTTTTGCCCCACTACATGTTCTATGTTGCAAAGGCTCACCACCCAAAATCTTCAAGAACACTACAGAGAATTTTTTCTAGGCATTTCATAATGGAGTTTCAAGTCAAGAAGATTAACTTTGTAATCTTCCTCTTCTTTAAAGCAAAATACTAGCACCCTAGCACCTTACAGGTGTCCCCTGTTCTGAGGTTAGGTATCTCAGATTCATCAGCCCTAACTTACTACCTGCTGAGGTTGTGTGCAAAAGAGGCTTGGATTTCCCTGCACTGACAAATAGCTAGACACGTTCCAGAACATGTTATCCCTAGGACAATGTTATCCTTAATGAGCAAGGCCTCCTGTGTGCCTGGAGTGGCAATGCAAGGTGCTGATGAAAAATATATATAACAGCAACTTCCTGTAAGAGTCTTTGGGAGGTCCCCAGATCACTGCCCCACGTAACAGTTCTATGAGGCACCATGGGATGAGTTCAGTGGAGGAAGGGAGACTTCTTTGTCTTTCCCCTTTTGATTATCAATCCCGCTTCCATTTTAACCGGCAGATTGTATCATAAGGGAGCAATTCTCATTTCCAACTTGGAACTGAGTAGAACAGCAACACAAGAGAGGGAGCAGATAAAACCATTGCAAATCACAAACCAATTTTTGATTTACATATAAATTAGGTTCTAAGGGAAGGCTTAATGGGATCGGATGGCTCAAGGGATGACCAAAGATGTACAGACGCAAACTCTCCCTGGGTCTAAGTGTATTAACACTTAGAAGATGAGGCCCCAGAGATGAATCTGAGTCATAAAACCTTTTCTTTCTAAATTGCTAGTTCAACTTTGGCTTAGGGCTGCTAAGAATAATAACTCAGTAGCAGAGAGAAGCAGCATCATGTAGCTGCTGGACAACAAACTAGAATTCAGTTACCTTTAGGTAACTGAAGCTAACTGAACTGAGGTAGCTACAAGAATATAGGCAATCAGGTCGTGGTAGATCCTACATCTCCCTTCTCCAAGGGCAGCCTTGAAGAGAGGCCCCCAAGATCTTCAACAGATGCTGTCACAGAAGACATTCTTACCACTGCGCACCCAATGCCCACTCTGGAGCAAACTCTGGTTCAACCAGCCCACTTCAGCATCAATACAACCACCCTAGAGCTGTCAAGCAATCACACAAGGCAGTCTGGTTTAATAAGAAGAACAAGGCCAGGGGAAGAGAGAGGAAAGAGGGAAAAGCAGCACGTGTTATAGCTGTGCACAGGAGGAAGAAGTGGCATCTGTTACATGCGCAAACTTTGAGATGCCTAAGCCAAGTCTCACCAGCAGAATCATTTAAGAAAATAAAAACACCCTCCAGAGGTGAAGCAAGAGAAGACAAACAACCCTGAGTCACCTCTCCAAGAGCAGCTCCACCACAGTGCCAGCCCCACCCAGGCCTGCTCCGCGGGCCAGTGCGGAACACACCAGGAAGCCATCGCTCCTGCGGGTGACCTGGTTTCACAGGTGATCACTATCAACCAGCCTTGTGCAAAGCTGGAGATCATTTGCACCCTGCAGGGTCACCTGGTGTCCCTGGAACAAGATTCTCTCCTCCTCTCCCTCTCCAAGCCATCTCCTGCATCAGCAGTAGCCTTACCTGACACATTTAGGATGGAGGGGGAGATGTCTGGAAGCCCCACTCTAGAGTCTCCCATCCACCAGACAATTGTCACTGGCTCAGGGGGACCAACAGCAGCACAGGCCATATGAAATGGGGCATTAGGGGACACGGACACATCCTCAGGCTCCACAGTAAAGTAGGGCACACCTAGAAAAGCAACAGACAAGTGACAATAACTTGCAAAGTTCCTTCTTTCTCTTGCTTATTTCTGCTAATACCAGTGCCAATACTGAACACCCATCTATCTCTGTGCAGAGTCTGACCCCCTCCAAGACCTCCACAAAAACATATTCACTACATCACCTCAGGACACAAGCTAGCACTACCACTGGAAGTCAGCAAGAGAACAGCAAGATAAAAATGCCTTTGGAAAAAAACTCACTTTGAATGAGTCCCCTTCAAAACTCTCCTACAAAGTAGTTTCTAATGGCAGTATCAGCTCAATTCTCAGTTGGAGAAGCTGGGTTTTAGACAGAGACAACAGCCAGGAATCCTAGCAGTGTCTGCCACCATTTTAAAAACTTATCTAATCTAGCTCCAGCTAATTCTTGACATGCATTAAAAATCGAATATTATAACCACGTTGAACAAACCCATGGAGGAGGAAAGAATTCCCCTGGTGAGACAGGCATCATTTATGGCAGTCTCTCCACAGCTTAATTGAATAGAGTGGCCTTCCAGCATGCTCCAAACACCAAGGAGGCAGCTGACTTGGAATTAGGGATCATTTCTAACCAAGCTGAGGGCCATTCATGGACACTGCTCTCATAAGTTTCCCTTCACCGCAGTGGAAAGGTTCCCCATTTGGTACAACAGGCTGTACATCAGAGCCACCCAGAGCAAAGCGCAGCTGTGGCAGCACCACCTCGAGTCATTTCTAAACTGATAAGAGTCGAGTGCAACTCAGCACAGCAAATGCTGTGGTTCCTCTCACAGGCGATGCCAAATGCCTTGTGGTCTCACTGCTCCAAAGCATTAGCACAAAATTCACCAGGCACCAGTGGGTGCTGGCTCTGCAGAGCAGCAGACCGTGGAAGGGCTGAAGGCCCAAAGCAGTGCTGAGCCCTCTTCTATTCAAAACTTACTGGTTTCAGCTGCTGATTGTGTCTGCACCAGAATGAGAGGCAAGGTACTCTCAGCTGGGAAGAGAGTGTTTTGAAAACACCAATATAGTACCTCAGAGAAACAAAGGAACCAATGATGCTGGGAGTTTGGACATTTGATTTACAGCCTGTCCTTGGCCACGAAGATGACAGGCTTGAATAGCTCCCCTTGCTAGGGACAGATCCTGAGGACATCAGAAAGCAGGAAATTAACGTAAGCACCTCGGTACAGATTCAGAAGCCTAATGCCTAATGCTTCCCCTACACCCCAAATGAAAGTGATTTCTTCAGTCTTCTGCTGACCATTCAGGCACTATCTGTATCATTTAGTGATAGCTTCTGTGCACCTTCCTCTCACCTTTACACATGCCTCTCTGGAGCAGAAGGTATATGAACAAACTAAAATAGGTCACCACATTTTTGCTTAGAAAAGAAATAATGATGTCTCTTTGTACAAAGGTTAACGCTCAGGACATGTGTAGTCATCACTATGATTTACTGCTCTTTTTTGCCTACGTGTTGTATTTTTTTATTGCCTTCATACATAAACAATAAAAGTGCATAAACTCTGTGACATTTTCCACCCACTTTGCCCTCCTTTTCTGAGGAGAACATCACTATCTCATCTGCCCATGGGCAGGTCTAGGCCCGCTGTCCCTTTGAGCAGCCCTTCAGGGGAAAGCTAACCTGTTAGGCAGGTTTTCCACTTCTGAAACAACTGTGCAGATTAGACAAGGCTACAGGTAGGACATCACCCTGCATGGCACAGGCAGCCCTGCTGACCCACACAGCTCAGGCATGGCCACCAGTCCAAGGCAAACAGTGACACTGGCAGTGATACATTTAGCTGCCCAGGCCCTGCTATGAGAGGGTATAGTAGGTAACCCCTTTCACAGCTGCACAGCAAAGCCACACAGCCACAGAGAAGCCTGTGTAGCCCCTCTTTCAAGATGGTATCTGCCCTACTGAGCCAATTTTTTCATACATCTCAGTGTTCGGAGCGCATTAATTCAAGGAGACATATGCACACATGTGGCTGGGGCTATGGCTCTGTAACTACAACAGGGCTAGCAGCCACAGCAAACGGGCACATAATGAGAGAGGTGTAATTCTCAAGGGATGGTTCCGGAAGAAACGTTATCTCAGTCGTTAAGATGGTCACACTCAGTCTGCCTCTTAGATTACTTCGCCAGGTATCAAATGCTATCATGTTTTCCATAAGGCCAGAATCTAGTTTCTAACTTGGAACTGGTTTCAAAGTCACTGTGTCAATTTTAAGTTCTGAGGACAGTTTCATCACATCAATCACTTCAGCTATATTACAGACACAATCATCAATATAAATCCTGCCTGAAAAAGACTACCTAACTCAAGCAACAGATACTGGGTAGCATAGAAACTCCTTTTAGCTTGCTTTAAAAAATCACCAATAATCAGCATGAAATGTAACAGTACCTACAGAAAGGCATCAAAACCTCCTGAGGACTGCCCATGTGACCAGCGTAGAGGTCCTCTCTCAACCAAAGTCAGAGGATGTAACAATTGTTATTAAGAGGGTAAGTTGCTTCCAGACAAAGACGGGAGGTCCAAGCAAGAAACAATTGTGGAGATAACAGTGAGTGTGGGACGGATGTGCTTTTGCCTCCCTTAGCAGTTTCTTACCCTAACAACTAATACACATTTTTAAAAGCCACCCCCTTATCACTACTTGTTAGGTGTGAATCTTTCCCATTATCTCATATTTCACGTGATTATAGGCTTAGTTCAAGTTTAACTGCCTTTTTCTGAAACTTATTTTTCTTATAAAAATGACTAGCTGCTTTTTGCAGCTGAAGCTTCCTCTGCCATCTTTGGCCTTCATTCTCACCACTCCCCCTTATCTAGCTGCAGCTGTTTTGTGCCACTTTGATTTTTTTTTTTTTTTTCCTGTAATATCCAGAAGGGCTCCTTTGTTTTTCAGATTGCTTAGCACACTGAGCTAACCAATTACTCTTCCGGCACCCACCATGCAAATGCAGCCACCTCAGGAGTGGACCACAGAAACTGAGATAGAAATAGCAACTCTACTCAACAGAGAACATTCTAAGCCATAAATAACGTTCTCCAGCTGGAATTGCACCTGAAATCTCAGGCAGACCAAACTCTGGAATTTGGAAAAACTGCAGGTGAGCATTGCTCTTCCCATGACAGCTGTTACAGGGGTTTTTTTTTGTGGCTCAGAGCAGCTTAGATTTTTGCTATTAAATCTCACCCACCTCAGCTCTTGCCACACACCCTCCCCTTTATGGGTACTGATTCTGCTAGCTGCAAGGAGACTAATGTTACCAATTACATCCCAAATGCCAGTGCTTGCTCCAAATATGCTGTTCCTGTCACCTTCCTCACCAACTATTAAGCCATCCTACTTGCACTAGCTTCTGAGAGCCTAATAGGATCACAACTCAAGGGAAATAAGAAGTCACCAACCTACTTTGCCTTGGGCATCTTCGGGGCAACTGTGCAAGAGCTATTGTTCATCAGACAAGGCTGTTTGGAAAAATGGTGTCACAGGGAATATTCCCAAGTACCCAGTGCTTCTCCTGGAACTCCGAGAACAGGGCTAAAACTGGACTTTGTCCTCAAAGACCTGCTTAGCTGATGCACAGAACCAGCCTGCGACCCTGCTTTGAGACGGACCTTGAACCAGGAGATTCCCATAAGTCTCTTCAAACCTAAATTATTCCATGTTTCTATGCATTATTTGCAGACCAAAATGATGGACTGAGGGGCTGGGAGGAAAGGTCAGTACATGAAAGGATTATCTACTTATTACCTAGTAGGCACAAATAAACCCAGAGAGCTAATTAACCGACACCATCTCTCCTTAAAACTGCTCTCCTTGGCTTACTCCCGCTCTGCAGCTAGCTCCCTGCAGTATCACCAACGGTGCATATGAAGCCTGTCACCAGAGCAATCTGCTCTCACCACGTCCATCTAGAATATATTAGTGGGTCAGTCCTGGAAGGAAATCAGCACTACTCCTCCTTACCTTCCACTATGAGCCACACTTGCTGTGATTCTTCCTTCTTCCCCCCGTTCTCAACCTGGCACCAGTACTTCCCAGAATCTGTTCGCTCGACGGATTTCAAGCTGAAAAAAGTCAAAAGCCACATCGATATTTTACGTGGATAGAGCACATTTTTTGCCCCAAAGGACCCTCCAAGTGTTTGGCAAACCAGATGCACAGACAACACCCACTGAAATGCAGTCAGCTCTGGGGAGGAGGGCAACAGCCAGCACAAAGCATGAAGCAAAACACTGGAGAAAGGACACTCCTCTCTGGAAGCAATTGCAGGGAATCCTTAGTAGAGCAGACAGGCCTTCCTCAGAAATATCCAGGCAGACAACCCACAGTTTGTGTCCTCTGAAGATAGGAAGGGGTTGCTCATCTTCTGGATTTGGAAGTGCAATTCTAGTTAATCTTCAAGAATAACAGCTTGGCGTACAGCGTCTGAGCTGATAGGAAGCTCCAAATCACAAACCTCTAAGAAGTTTTGCCTCAGTGAGCTGCAAGGTTTAGTAACAGCCTCAGACTGGAATAAGTGGCTCAGAAGTGGCTCCCTCTCACCCCAACTCAGCGTAAGCCTCCTAAGAGTACTTCTTATGGCAAAATTCTTTGGGTATGATTCACAATTCATGACTTCAGAGAAGCCACACTGGCCTATTCCAGCACAGGACCTCACCCCACGAACCCTTCTGTGTCCTCCCTTGCTCAGCAAGAACTCCTCTTCCAAGGAGATATGGCCAAGCAAGTAAAGGCAGCCATGGCAATGGACTAGTATCCAAGTTGCAGCCTTCTCATTCATGGGAGAAATTCTGCTCTTCGGTGCACCCACTGTAAATCTGCAGAGCTCCCTTGCCTTTAAAAACACTGGGATAGCCTTCTATGCAGGTGAATAAAGGCAGATTTGGGTCCCAAAGCTGCAAAGGCACCAGGTGGACTTTGTTAACAATACATCTGCTGATTGCCCCCCTTGCATATGCAGCCATGTGTCTGCTGCCATGCAGGGATCCAGAGCAGACCTGGTGTCCACTTTTCTAATGCTAGTGGTCTGTCTTGGGGAAGGAGGAGATATGTCTTGGGATGGAAGACATAAGAGTACTTGCTGAAACGCATAAAACGATCCTACTACAGCCTGATTTCAGAGCTGTACCTTCAGATGGCATCAGCTGTCCTGCCCATTCAGCCACATGTTCTGAAACAGTGATCGTAGGAGAAAGTCAAACAGTGGGTGATAGAAATGATCTTTTTATGGTGAGAAAGGAAAAGGAGAAAAATACAGGCACAAATAGATTGAGCACCCTAACTCAGCCCAGGTGCTGCAGAAAATTCTTGATGCAGGAAAATTAGATATGAGAAAGGAGATCAGACTAGGAGACTTGAAAGGACAAAGAGATTTAACTAGCAAGAATAAAGGGGAGGTAAGTGATACAGTTTCAAGATGAACTGTTTCCACTACAATGTTACCAGATAGGAAAAGGTTGTGCCTAGTAAAGTCATCAGTGTTCTTTGGAGGCCAGCTTTAGCACGAAGCCTTTTGGTTCCCGGAATCAGGGACTCCAAGCTATGCTAATCCAAGAGGCCTAAGAGGGATGAAGCCTGAGCTCACAAATGACTGATTCTCAGTCAGTCAGCAGTTCTGAGCCCCCACGCTGGCGGCTTATTTACTTGTACAAACTTTTGTACAAAAAGGGCCAGAGCAGAACCTGGGGTCTTGTTCAACTCAGGCCGTCAGAACTGACATCCGCATATGCTGAAATAAAGGCTTAGAGAAGCTCTGCAGAATTAAGCTTTTGAGCCTCTGGGCTGGGCAGGTCTGATAGCTTGGGCAGTATATATATACACACAGGTAAAGTTGCTCACAAAAAGTCTCAGGATTGGTTCAGGTGACAAACACTCCTCCCTGAGAAAGAAAGAAGATGTAGTCTTGGGAGTCTCATTTCAATTAATGAGTCTCACTCCTTAATCAGACAGAGAGCACAAGAGAGGCAGAGTAAGAGAACTGAATGAGTAAGAAAAGAGAAAAACTAATAAGCCAGACCTTAGTCTTCCTGCTGCATGGCAGAACAACACCAACAAGACAAGAACATCCTTTCACCTTGAAGTCACGTCTCAAGCATCAAGAGTGTTAGCAAAGCATCTGCCATTGCTGTAGTCAGGAAATCAAGAAGATTCTGGCACATAAAATCTCAGCCCAGCTGAGCATGGATTCAGTTCTGCTCTCAGTTATGTCCTTGCAGCACTCTGAACTGCAGACCCTAAAGACCCTGCCCTGCTGAGGTCACTGCAGTTATATGCTCTCTATATTATACACCCTGCATATAGCTGAGAGCAGAACACTAAGCAAGAGTTTCTGTGATACTCCTCCCTCTGTGCAGCTGCTGTACCTGAGGAAGCCGATCCAGTGCTCTTCATCTACTGGAATGTACACCTGGTCTACGCTTTGCACCACTGCTCCGTCCTTGATCCACAACATCTCGGGATCTTCCATTCCCTCGAGGCTGCAATTTAGTTTCACGGGTTGACCCTGGGACACCTTTAATTTGATTGGAGATCCTGTAAATTTCATACCTAAAAAAAAAAAATACTACTCCGCCCACCCCCAGAAGAAGGGGGGTTGGAGTACAGCAAATTACTCCAGGTTGGTGGTGAAGAATCACATACCTTGCTAGCATACACTGCACAGGGGTCTACTAGTTTCATCACTGCTCTACTGCGTTTGCTACATGGTAATTAGAAGTAAGCCCAGAAATTGCAATTGCCAGAGAAAGGTGAAGGCTCAGTCCGTACCCCCAGGACTCTCTTCAATTCACTGCTCACTCATATGACAGCAGGGAGATCTTCCCAGAGCACTGCCCAGGCAAAGACAGGTAAAAATGTTGGGATCCAGCAGCACTACCTGGGTCTTCTCCATGCAGTCCCACACCTCCCACTCCTCCTCCAGCTTCAGCTGCATCTAGGGTGTTCGTGTGCTGCTAAGATACCATCATGCTGGCTCTGGCATGTACTTTCATAAAACACTGGGATACAAGGATCAATTATGCTATATTATGCAGTGTTCCCTGTTTCTGTGCATAAGAGACAGCTCCCCTGCAACTTACAGAGCGCACGAAAGCAAAGCCTATTTCACAGCACGCCGCGCAGCGGAGCGAACCTGCTCACAGGGGCAGATTTGTGTCGCGTGACGTGGGTGTGGGCTCGAGGGGGCCTCCCTGGCCCCGCACGTGGCCAGGAGGCCACACTCTGCTCCGGATTACGCAGGCACGACTTGGAAACAGCACGGCTCGAGCCCGGGAAGCTGCTCAGATTTACATTACATCCTGTGTCATTTATACTGACACAGGAGCGATCAGAATTTGGCCCAGAGCACTGTTGCATGTGTGGGTGGATCAGGAGTGCTTCCCTTGAGCAGAAGGGAATATATGGAATGTATTAGCATGAGAAAACACGGAAGCCAGCTGCATAAGTACATTTAAGAAAGATGGGCATATAAAGGAAGAGCCAGAGGATCAAAGGAGACCGTGGGAAAGCACGAAGGGAAAACAAATGTAAAAACTAGTTTTGTTAAGAGAGAGTGGCCATTTCCTATGCAGTGGCACAGGACTAGCAGACCAGAACAGGTCTAGTCTGGTTCAGTAATAGGTCCTGGCAGTGGCCTCCACATCCTTTATGGAAGGTCAATTAAAAAAAGAAAAAAATGGGATTCCATCATCCCACTGCTTTTGGGTAACCATCTACCACAGTACATTCCAACGCAAAGCAGCTCGGCAGCTGGTCAGCTGTTCCACAGGATGCCTCGCTAGCCTGCAAAACCAGATGGAAAAGTGCCACTGGTGACATCCAGAGCGCTGTGAAGCAGGCAGCCCTGTCCCTCTCAAACTTTATCACAGCCTGAACCGTGGCTGAACGCAGAGGCTCCGCCGCGCCGTGTCCCTTTCTCCCGCAGGCTCCGCATCCCGCAGGCTCCAGCGGCAGCTGAGCCTGTTTGCAGCTCCGCTGTCGCGCGGGAGAAGGGAGAGGCGGCGCTGGGAGAGCGGCCAGGCACCGCGTGCGACGTGCGTCGGCCGGCAGCGAGTGCCGCGCTCGCTCCTGCTCCAAGGAGCTCACCCAGCCTGCGAACAGAGGATTTCCAACACGCGGTCTTTCACCCTTCTATCTGTTGCTATCAACTCAGCAAGTGCACTGAAAGCATGGAAAAACTGGTAAGATGATCGTTTCAGTTTAGCTGCTGCGGCTCTCTTGCAGGGCTGGGGATTTAACCACCTTGAGTGAGGATGATCTAACCTTGCATTACTTAACTCCTCTGTAACACAAATTACACGTCCCAGTGCGTGCCAGAAAGCAGCCTCCCTTTCCCTGCACACGATATTGGAACAAAACATGAAAGCCTCATAGCAGCTCTCTGTATCCCAGAAAGCTAACACAGCCAGGTTGTTAAATGAGCATACAAATTGACAGACACTTTAATTACAGGTGCTTTAACAGAACAGTAAACTGCTTTGCTTTCCTTTGACTGCCCTGCTGAAAGAGTTAATCACAAACTAAACAATGAAGTGTCTTCAGAGACTCTTCATGACTCCAGTTTCCATAAAAATTAATGGTGGAGGAAATCAAAATAGAGTAAAAATGTACAGCCTAGGTTGTAATTCTCTATATTGCCTACGTAAAATCCTCTATCACAATTAACTGAAAACAAGAATCCTTAATAGATTTCATAGGCTTTTAAACAAACAAACAAAAAATATTAGCTGTAGCATCTTTTCCTGCAGGTACCAGGCAGGAACACATAGGGCATCAGTGGGGATTTTAATTTCTGCTCTTTCCCTCCTTCAACCCTCCCACCCCTGATTTCTCATCTGATAATGTTCTCAGCAGCACTAGCAGCAATCTCACCCAGATAGGCTCCCCCAAGCCCTACCTGCAACAGCAGCAGGAGCTGAAATGTATAATTAACTACGAGGAAACAAAGTCATGTTAAATTTCTTATCAACCACTTGTCAGACAGAACTGACAGTGCTTGAACATACTGGTTGTCAACATATGCAGCACATTAAAGA
>NW_020454416.1:1271041-1294590 GCF_003342845.1 Nothoprocta perdicaria
GGCCTCCGCCAACGGTCGCTCCCCGCGCCAACGGTCGCTCCCCGCTCCAACGGCCGCCCGCTCCAACGGCCGCTCCCCGCTCCAACGGCCGCCCCGCTCCGGGCTGCCCGCCGCTCACCTGCCGCGGCGGCGACGTCCCGGAGCACAGCAGCGCACAGTCCCAGCCAGAGGAGCCGTGGGATCGCCATGCTCCGCTTCAGCTCCATCGCTCCCGCTCCACCATCCTCCCCACAGCTGCCGCCGGCTCGGGGGGCGGCCGCAGCCCTGCGGCGCCGCCCGCCTCCCCCGGGAGGCAGCAGCGGCAACGAAGCGGCAACTCGGCGGGCGGGCGAGCGGCAGGAGGGCGCGCTCGGCGGGGCGGCCCCAGCCGCTGCCCCGCTCCTGCTCGCGGCGCCGCTCGCTCTGGCTCTGGCTCTGGCTGCGCGGCTGCCGCAGGACGGTCTCCCCCTGCCGGCGCGCGGCCGCCCC
Source organism: Nothoprocta perdicaria (assembly GCF_003342845.1). Classification (NCBI taxonomy): domain Eukaryota; kingdom Metazoa; phylum Chordata; class Aves; order Tinamiformes; family Tinamidae; genus Nothoprocta; species Nothoprocta perdicaria. The sequence continues at coordinate 1,271,510 of NW_020454416.1, forward strand.
GCGCCGTCTTATCCCTCCCGCGCCGCCTTCCGGGCCAGGAAATGGCGCCGTGGGGCGGCCGCGCCGCGCCGGGGCCCCGCTGACATCACGGCTCGTGCAGGGGCGGCCGCGGGCGCCGCCCGCGCCGGGACGTGGCGCCCGGCGGAGCGGAGCGGAGCGGGGAGGGGGCCCGTGGGGGCCGGCGAGGCGGCGGGAGCCGCGGCGGGGAGGGGCGCGCGCGGAGCCGCCCACAGGTGCCTCCATGGGGGGAAATAAAGAAAAGGGGGGAAAGGAGAAAACTCCCGGCGGTGACTTTTCCTAGGGATTACGGTGCGAATCTCTATGAAAGGCACTGTAAGGGGGCAGTGCAGATCGCAGCTCTCGGTCCTGCTGTGGGGACGTAGCTCTTCCCTGCTGTACCTCAAGAGGAATGGAGAAACTGAGGCACGGCAGGCTTATGTAATGCACCCCTGGCCTTTGATCACTCTTATTTATTTGTGTGCTTATTTATTCCCACAGCCCTTTGCATTTCTGGTAGGAATTCCTACGATTTTGGAGCAATACCAAGGAAATATCATGCCTGGAATGAAAAAAATGTCACTCCCTCCCCAGTTCCCGGAGCTGCGGCAGAGAGGCCCGGAGGTGACATCGACAAGTCGCCCTCCTCCCCGGGAGCTCCGGGGCCTCTGGGGGCAGCGAGTCGAGTCGTGACACACGTTCGTCGTGACACCGCTTCGCTGCACTCCTGATGGCTCCCGCTCCGTGCTAGCAGCTCCTAGTGCCTTCCCTGCCCTCGCTCGCTTGCTCTCTCCCCCGTGTATCCATACATACCCATCTATGGTATATATGTGTGCTGGGTATTGCGGCGCTTACTCATTTGGAGAGCGGCTTCTAGAAAGAGCGACATTTTTAGGTTTTAGTTGCCTCGTGAGGGAAGTGTGACCATTAGAACAATCCTGTATTTCCACAGTATTTTTCTCGTGTAGATTTTGAGCAGCTTTACAATAATGGTGACTTACTACTCTACATTGGTCCCACGGGCTCAGGAAAAGCACCAGTTTACACACTGGGACCAGCAGTGACCCGAGCAAGCCTGTGGCAGAGAGGGGCTCAATTCTACTTGCCTGCACTTCAAGGAACTTCATAAGTCTCATTCGAATGTCATATATGACCATCTCAGTGGTAGAAAGGGCAGGGCAGAGCTTTGCAATACTAGGGAATTAATCTCCACGTAAACCTGTTTGGCTTTTCCTTGGCATCCAGAGCCCAGAGGTGCTGCCTATCCTGTCCCTGAGTATCAGTTGTGAATGTAATTAAGTGATAAGCAAACTTCACAGAGTGTATGCAAGGCTCATGCTGGGAACACCACCCCTCTTTGTGGCTATTTTGAATATGGAAAAGCTCTCTTTTAATTCAAGGATTTATTAGCTTTCCTTCAGTTTTAGAAGGGAATTTTTCAGCCCAAATGTTGACAGATTTCTGAAGGCAGAGAATGTCTGTCAGAGCCATTCCTCACCCTTTGACTGGCTTTAATTACATCAGTTATCCCCACCCAAGCCCGAACCCAAACCAAAATATCCTACACTAACAGGAGCTTGTTTGTGTGCAGAGAAAAGTATTTGATGGGAAGACCTTGTAGCGTGACCCAGGCCAGACTCCAGACTTGTGTAAGCCAGAAGGGAGCAGAAGGACAATGTGGATTTTCACTAGCAGGGAATCTGGCTTCAGCTCTTCTCAGAAGGGCTTTATGTCAACAGTGATAGGCAGGGAGAACCACATGGAAACTGGAGTGAAATCCTGTATGCACTGCCAGTTGGAGTGTAAACTGCTGTGGGAAAACTTATGGAGGAGTGTGATATTACCATGCAGAAAGCAAAGGAACTGGTAGTTCTGAAATGCTTTTAGGACCTTAAGGCAAGTAATTTCCCCTGGCCTTTAGTGTCACTGAATGAAGAAGTAACTTGGCTTCATTGTCCTGCACTGTACCCGTGTCAGTGCTCCCTGCTCGCAGGCGGAGGACTGGCGGACGTGGCACCGTGGCTTGGAAACAAGCTGGTGCCGTCCTCCTCTCGGGCCTCCTTTGCCGTTACCACTGCAGCCTGTCATGTCTCCCTGGCCCTCTTGGCTGGCATAGGCACATCCTGGGAAATGCCTGGAGAGCTGCACAGTCATCAGCCCTGAATTCCCCAAACAGGAGGTTTCTGAAGATGGGGACAATGATAAAACAAGAAAGGAAAGAAGGAAGGACAAGAAGGGACGGCTTAGTGGACTTCCTCACCTACCTCTCATTTGCAGCCATTTCCAATTGTTGAGATCCTCCAAGACGAGAGCGGACTATCCACAGTAGACAACCCCAAGTACCTGTGTTGTAGACCAGGAGCCATGGCCCAGCAGCTCAGCAAAAGCTGCTGGCACTGCTGAAATAGAGTGTCTGAAATGGGATACAAATCCCCATGTTTCATGCAGTGTTTTCCATAGAGCTGCCTCGTTTGCACTCCGGTTTGAAAACTGTGTCCTCTCCCTGCTCTCACGCTGGGTTCACAGGGCAGCGCAAAGGGAAGACTCCATCGTGAGAGGACAGATCTGTCCTCCTGCATTAGAAAGCTAAGTCACGGCAAGAGGGACAATAAAGTGACATTCAGGAGTGACAGGAGCAGCTCTGCTCTGGGGGAGCCCTAGATGACTGCCCGGATGCCTCCTGAACTGGTAGTCTGTTGAAATCAGAAAATTCAGTCCCAAGCCTGGATGGGAACTGCTCCCACTCCAGCTACTACCACCAGGAGCTGCAAGGACCGGCAGGGTGGCCAGAGGCGTGGGGACTTTTACACCTTGGAGATGGATTCTCAAATATACATCCCAAAGCCGGGTGAAATCAGAGGGAAGAAGGAAGCAGATTCCTCTGGCTCTTCAAATCCTGCCATGGACTCTTTGCAAGCTGCAGGACACAACAATGGCTTTTAAGGACAATGACATTGCTAGACCTTGTTTGTATCTGGTAACAATGTTGTTTTAGTGCAGCTGCTTCTATGGACCCACATATAACACTGTCTTGAAATGCATGTGGCCAACCTGACCAGGACAAACGTTGGACATCTTGTTATTTCAAGCTACAGGTGCCTGCAGCAGCTACACAAGAAGACGTGACATTCACTTTGCCTATGTCTAGGGTAAGCTTGCCAAAACCGAGGCGTGCGCGCATCCGAGAGTTATCTCAGCTGCATCTGAATTCTGCTTTTTTAATTTGTATTTTTTCTACCATGTCATCCTTTCTCATCTCTTGTTTGTCTTCTTCCCTACCAACTCCTTCCATGAGAAACTGTGTTGAAATATTCCAGCCACTCTCTTACTTGGAGTTGCAGCCTCCTCCAGGTCTGAAACCTTCCATATGTGCTGGTTTTAACTTTCTCTGCGAGTGTACAGATAGGGAACCATATTACAGACTTGCACTGACTCCATTTTAAGAATAAAAATAAATTAGAGATGGGGCTGCGCTTTGAACTCAGATCTGGTTATTTCCTCATTCCCAGAATCTTTCAGCTCTTTCCTGGGGGCGGTAGGAGGCACAGCATGGGGACAGGGACTTGGTCATTGGAGGGTGGATCTAAGTTTAGATTTTTTCTCAGTTTGACTTTTATCCAGTTCAGGATTTTGTCCCCCGTCTAGCTATAAATGTTACCCCAAGCACAACATGGCACCTCCACATGTCTGGGAAGGTTATTCTTTTTTTAAAGGTGATAAACTAGCACATCATATGTGCTATTTATCTTCTGCAATAAATGCCAAGCTGTCAGAATGAAAATGTCACATAGATCCTACGTCAAGTATTTCCATTTAAAACATTCAACTCAGAAAAGTTTAGACAACCTTTCTGGTGATGCAGTCATTTGCACCAGGTCATCCAGATATTGCCAGTGCTAAGGAATGTTTCTGTTTCTGGAGCTGGAATAAATACAGTACGCCAAAACAAAGTCCTCAAACCAAAACAAAATATATTTAACATGGTGCAACAGTCAATGCCATAGGAAATCACCATATAAGTATGCACAGTTATATATATATAATCTACACATACTAATAAGACTTTACAAATCTCATGTTACATGTAGATACACACAAAACTGACTCGGGAGGAAGCATTTGTTGCCAGCCCCTCTGGGGACGTGGTTTCTTACAGACTTGCTGTAGGGAGTTGGACCACTTCGTTGGGAAAGTGACTGTATTGCGAGTGCAGAACGTTCCCCCACGCGATCCCCACCTCCGCCAGCCCCGGGGTGGCAGCTCCCAGGGCTTCCTCAGCAAACAACCCCCGGCTGGATGCAGGGCAGGCACGCTGCGAGGTCCCTAGCACGTCACAAGCGTGGCCGTAAGCTCCTGGCTTGGTCTATGGCACCCAGAATAGGGAGTATTCCAGCTATGCCCCATTGCGGAGCCGAGGGGGGAAGGAGAGGGACAGAGGAGCCGTGGGAGAGGCCGGAGCGCTTGCCCTGCCAGTGAACACCACGTCTGCTTGGCCAGCACCAGGTTATCTAATAGTTATCTAATAGGCTCTGCACCTCCTTCAAGGGAGATCCTGCAGGGGCTCCTGGCTGTCCCAGCAGTTGTCCTGACTCCTGCTCCAAGTGGGACGGCAGGGCGGGCTCCAGGCGGAAACTCCTCCCCGGGACACAGCCAAGCGCAAGGCAAAGCAGCACACGCCTGGGATGGCTCCCATGCATGTGCCACGTGCAAGAGCTTCCTGGCAGCTCCAGACTGTCAGTGCGTATGTCACGGGGGTTAATACCATATTTACCTTTTTTTTTTCCCCTCGCTTTTTTCCTCTCTTCCAGCTCCTTCAGCTCCGAACAAGTGGTAGGAATTAAACAACCACAAAACAGGCCCACAGTCCTAAAAATAATGGTGCTAACAGGGCACTGATCTACATTGGGGCTCCTAACAATTGTTAGCACTGGTGAACCAGAATGAGGTTAACTACATCTGGAAATGTTGCAGACTGTCTCCACTGTAGGACAGGCAGGGCAAGGTTAGAAAAGGGCAGGCCTTTTGCTCTATCAGTGCATTTTGTTACTCTGCAGTGGAAGTGCTAAGAACTACCCAGGGCAAGGGACATTTTCTGTGCTTGTGCCAGTGGCCAGTGAAATTTGTGCTGCAAATACCATTTTCGTCTGTTTGTTCTTTTGCCAAGGGAAGCCAATTATGTCCTGAAAAAAATGCCCTCACTGTCAGGAAAAAAAAAAGGTTAAAGATGAATTGGAAAGCAGAAGTAAGGAGAGGAAAAAAAAGAGGAAGATGAGGAAGAGAAGAGCAGAAAGTGAAAAAAAAAAAAGAAAAATAAATAATAAATAAGAAAATGAATAAAACATTTGTGAAGAGAAAAAAAGCCAAGTTTGGACTTTACAGCAGGTGACTCAGATCCTGCAGAAATGAATTATCCTTCTGACTCAACAGTAACTGGCTGTGTGTCTGTTAGCGTTTCACTTGCCCTTGCTGTATTTAACTTTCTTACCTTGCAGGACATCCAAGAGAGCAAATACACTGCAAAGCAAAGGCTTTAAATTTCTCCAGTGGAAATATCTGTAAGATACTCAGAGTAAACAATAAGAAAAACGTTGAGAGCAGGATGGGCAGAGAGCCAGGAACGAGAGAGAGAGTGAGGAGCAAAATAATGAAAGGAAGAGAGAAGAGAATGAATCAGAGATCACCTGAAGGAGGCAGAGAAGCTTTTGGAAATGAAGTTAGCTATTTGCTGGAGTGAATGTATCCTCTAGCAACGGCAGGGAGAAGAATTGAGATCAGGAACTTGTCCTGGGGATCCCACTGAGGGGTCCGAAGCTTCTGCCTCCTTGCCAGTGGCATCTCTGCAAACGTGGTAGATCTGTCCCAGGACAGGGGAGCCAGGAGGCCGCAGAGGCCACATCACAGTGAGGTTTCCAGGCAGGAAGAGCGTCTGATGTAGAAATGCCTCCTGTCGTGCGCCTCGGGCCTGTGCACGATGAGCACAGGGAAGAAGCGGGCGTCATGGTAGGTGGGGGGGTTTTCATTGACAGCCAGCTGGCTGGAGTAGGAGCAACACTGCTCGTCGTGGCAGCCCCGCTCCGCGATGCTGCTGCTGCGGCTCCTCCAGAGGCCTGTCCTGTGGGAGCCGTGGATGCGGCAGAGGGAGAAGCGGCTCGTGTTGAGGGAGAGGCGCGAGTTGCCGCTGCAGCTGTGGAAAGCGTGCCGGGAGAAGATGGAGGAGGAGCTGGAGGCGCGGTTGCAGCGCTCGCAGCCGTGGGCCGCCTCGCTGTACTCACACACCGCGTAGCTGTTGTACGCTGGCGAGTCCGCCAGGTCCATGAGCATGGCCTCCGAGTAGCTGGGGATGAGCTGCCGGTTGGTGCAGATGTGCCACTCCAGCTCCGTGCTGTCCTGAGTGCTGTCCCTGGGCATGCGGTACCTGTACAAGGGCTCCTCCGTCGCAGCCGGTGCCGTGTACTCCAGGCCCAGCAGTTTCTCCACGTGGTAGTGAACATAAGCAGTCCGATACTCTATGAGTACCCTAAGTGGCCAGGAGATCATCAGGAGAGCTGCGACCCAGAACGCGTAGTGAGACACGTACCACGGGAGGTGATCTGGGTCCCCATAGGCCATCATAAGTTCCTTGAAGTCCACATTTTTGAGCTGCATGCCTTCCCTCACTTCCATGTAGTCATCCAGCCCCTCAATCTCTGTGAAAAAGTGAGCCCTCTGGGTCAAATAAGAGTTCTCAGACTCAATGTTGGCAAAGCTGAAGCATTTTGTGAACCTCAGCTTTGTGGCCGTGTAGCTCTCCAGGCCCAGGAGCTCTTTGGAGATGTCCTTGTATCCACAGTGAGAGTAGTCAAATTCAGCTTCGGCCACGTGGGTGTTGACCCTTTCATGATAGACTTGCGTGGTGGTGTAGGCATCACCGTTGCGGTAGCGAGTCACCTGCCGGGTACGCCGAACGAAATGGTAGCTGATGGCCTTCCACCAGATGCAGGGGGTGGCTTGCTGCATGCGGTTGATGCATTCATAGACACTGTCCACGTCAGCCTTGTACTGCAGCTCCCTCTTGACATGGCAGTGCCAGCACTCCACCAGGTACACCACGTACAGCATGGAGAGGAAGGCCAAAGGGATGTAGACGTAGCCATCTGAGCATGGGCTGTCATGGTAGATCATAGACTTGCCCTTGAAGGAGCTATCAAAGCTGAGCTTGGTGACCCGAGCCAGCTGACACCAGGCTACCGCTCCCAGACAACCGTACATGAGGATGGAGAGCAGGAGGCATTTCCAGTGGGATTCCCTGCACATGCAGGCGCTCAGGGACTGCTTCACAGGGCGTTGCTTTGAATCACACCACCAGGGAAGGGGGGGAGACAGAAAGAGAAGTGAGGAGAGAAGAACCTGTCAGTCACACTGTTTTACATAGCAAACACAACAACTTTTGCTTTTGAGGCTCTGTCTGGTTCTGCTCCAAACTGCCTGGGGATGAGAACACCACCCTGTTTAACATAAACATGAATATATACAGCCTTCCTAGAAACGTCGTGCCCTGGACAGAGATCTCAGGATGAAACTCCATCCCTATTTTCCTCCTCGCTTCAGGGAGAGAAGTCATTTGAGTGGGAAGGACCTGCTGCAGCTTATTGCCCCACGCGGCCTTGCTCCTGTTCTGCTGGTGCTGTGACATTGAGGCCCTCAGACCTGCCAAGTAATGGACACTGCTCACCTGGAGGCCATCAGGAAAATTACTAGATTCAAGAACAATTATTTTAAAAATTTGCAGGATAATTTATAATAATGTACATAATAATGTACAGTGCAGCCTAACTCCTGACTGGCCAGAAAAGTAGCTCCTACCTAAAATACCTTAAAACCTTAACCGTTGAAGCTAAGGGTATATATGTGGGTATTTAAAACGCAGCACAGTCCCTTCTTTCAAGTCCCAGAAGCCAAGCTGAGCAGCAGAGAGGGAGCCTGTCCTCCTGCCCTGCCCTTGCTTTCCCGGAGACACTGTGAGCGCAGCCCGCACGCCCGTGATGCTGCAGTGAATCAGCTGCGTCGTCATGCTGAGCTGGGCTCTCACAGCAAAGAAAAGGCCAAATCAAGCCAAGCAGCGAGCAGAAACAGAGCGGTCCCTCTGCAAAGAGCAGCAGCAGCAGCATGACTGACATTACTGGTTGGCAGCCCTCTACTTGTGGAGGGTATGTGGAGTGAGACCCCCAGCCCCCTGGCAGATACTGCTGCAGGCCGGCGGCCTCCAGCTCGTCCCTGCCAGCCTTGCCTCCTCACGCTGAGAAAATAACAGTGAGGGAGCAGACAGGCACCAGTACTCGGGCATTATCCCTCTGCCGAGCCCGGCTCTGTGCAAAAATAGAAGCACAATGTTACTCCTTCTCCCAAGGGGCCACCTCCAACGTGCCAAACTGCTCCGTAGATGCCAACAGAGGCTAGGTTTGGGAAATGTTTCCTCTTTCCACGCTTAAGTTCTCCCTCTGTATACCTTATCTCAGACCCACAATGCCTGATGCAGTAAGCAAGCTTAAGCCAGCCAGGAATTGAAGGACTATCATCTTATGACCGGGAAATAATAGCCCAGTGCCACACAAGTAAGAGTTTGCCATTTTCCAATGAGGTCCTGAGCCCTGGCTTCTAACTCTGTTGGGCTTTAAGGCAGGAATTTAATATCACTTTTTTTCTTTCTTTTTTTCTTTTTTCTTTTTTTTTTTTTTTTAATGGGACAGAGATCTATGGATACCCTTAAGTAGCTGTAGAATTTCTTATGGTTCTCTGTGAGCACTACCACACTTCATGTGGTTAGGTTTTGAATTCATAGCTTTAAATCTGATAATGTAAATGCAGAATAATTTTACTGATTTTAGGGAGCTGCACTGGTATTTATCTACAGTAACTAAAACAGAATCTGGCTCTTGATGCTTCCAGAAGGAATCTCTAAATAATTTACATACTTATCCCAAACATTTTGCATATATTTATGCATTAGAATAAAGAATAATTATACTGGGCTGAGTTTTATTTACTGAGGCCATTCACACTAATAGTGGCAAATGGGTACAGACAGGCTAAACAGGTTTTAGGCATATTATACAGGCATATTATACACCTTTCCTGTAGGCAGGGTAGTGAAGAGATGTGAGCATGGGGTAAGAACAAGGCTGTTTTCCATAACCTTTCCTAGAAAACCTTCAGGAAAGCAAAAACTTTGCTTGAGCCAGCCCCCAGATCAGCTCAACAGTAACCTCAGGACTCTGTGGGTGCCTCCCTAAATTGACTTGCAGTGATGAAGTGTTTCAGCTTGGGAACACCCTCAACACCCACCACTCACTCTGTCCCCGTGCTGTTGCTGCTGCCCCAGGCACACGGTGCCCCCCCCCCCGGCTCACGGCCCCAGGCTCTCCTGACCCTCGGGAGCTGTGCTGGGAAGACCCGCCTTTTGGGTTTTGTCTGGGCTTTGTATTTACTAGAGCTTTTCTACGCTGCAGTGATGCCAAAATACACACTGTAGTGAAGAACTGTAAATACCAACTTCCCACCCTCTCCCCTGGCCAAAGGTTTTCTTTTTTTTTTTTTTTTTTTTTCCTCTTGTGATGAAAACTCTAAAACTTGAAACCAGTCATGTGGACTTGTGCAGGAGATCAGCTGGGCAACACTGCACAAAGGGATCTCAAGTCCAGTCACATAAAACCGGCCATGGTTTATTCTCTAAAGCATCGCAGTGGACACATACGAAAATGCAGCTCTTCCTCCCTGCATCATTGAACACGTGCAGCTATGGTGCCCACATCAGACTGCCCCCAGGTCTACTCACCCCTCGCCCTATTCCCTCTCAGCAGAGTCTTCATGTTTAAAACCCTTTGGGAAAGAAAAAAAAAAGGATTCTTTCCTTCCATCTCTTCTGACCCACCTCCTTACACCCTCCTTCAGTTGCTATCAGCTATCACTCTCTGCAGGTCCTCAGTTATACAAGGATGTCTCTTCTAGCACCTACCCTCTTAGCTCTTACCTCAAATTCTGAGTATATTCATCCAGCCTATATCCCCTTATTGCTCCTTCCTTCTGCTGAAAGAATCGCCTAAAACAGTTACACTGTTAGAAACATGGTAAAGCATCTTGAAAGTGTTCGTAAGACACAAGATACAGCAAATAATTATAAAAAAAGCATTACAAATAATTTTGAAAAAAAGCACCACACACTCATGAAATCTAATAAGGAAATATAACTTTTAATCTTTCTCTGCATAACAAATTCATTAATATGTTAAACCAGTGGCTCTCAGACTTTATTAATTAACATACCACCATGATGCTTGTGGTACTGTGTGGAATTTTCTCCTTTCCGTGCATAATATTTCAGATCGAAACAGGGTCAGCTTGTATTTCTGGATGAATACAATAAACGCTTAAGGAAACTAGTAATTTCCATGATAAGTTATGCTCGTCAGAGAACAAGAGCTGTGTTCAGTGAGGAACGTTGTGGGTTCTGTGTTGTTTTGATGTGGAACAAAACCATAACCTCTGGAAAATGTTAATAGAGACACATAATTGAAGAAAGTCAAGACAGAGAGCCAGACAGAAAGTCCGTGCCAAAGAGAAACTGTCCCAGAATAGACAAAAGCAAAGTCATTAGGTGTTTTGCCTGAGCACTAAGACTAGCAGATGTGCAAAGCAAGGGAGGTGTCCTTCTGCTCCTGCTCTTTGGAGGCTTGGCTGTGAGCATGGAGTCCACCACGGACCTGAGAAATCTCCTGACAAAAGTTTAAATGAGACTGCAGCATTCCTGTGATGGCTTTGAAAATCAAATGCGTCACCCCAAAGCTCCCATCCAGCTCTGCTGAGAGTATCAATTGTAAAAATCTCCAGTTTTTGGACAGCACGCTCTGAGGAAACACTGCCAAGCATCATTCTTATCGCCTATGAATTTCAAGGCGAGTTAAAAATACCTATTGCAAATAATGTCTTGCTACACCCCTGGCATGCTGCCGAGTGGCATTCGGAGGCTTGACTTCTTACCTCTTCTAATTGGATTTGAATTTCCTGCTAATTTTTTTACCCAAATTATCAGTGAACAGAACTTCATTCTAGCTTTCCACAGCTAAAAATCAAGGAAAATTCCCAAATGGCTTAGCAGAGAAGCTGAGGAAAACACTGCTGCAGCTGTGTGGGCGGAGGCTGGGGGACATGCAGGTGAATGGGGTAGTGGGACATGGCTATGGGGCTCACGGAGTATGTGACAACTGAAGGATTCAGTGCATTTGTGGGTTTTTTTTTTTCTTTTTGGACTGTGATTTTTGGACAAAAATCACAAGGCTCAGGATCAGCCAGCGATGTCCATACCCTCTCGTACGCTTCTTGTCTGCTGCCTAGTGTTGCCTGGTGGTGTTTTCCAAGACATGAAATGACAGATGCTACTTAATTTGTTGCCCCAGATGCTGGGAAATAGTCTGGAAAGCCCTAACTGCAGTCAGAGAACTGGAATTTCAACTAACACCTGTAGCAGACAGGAGTTTCCAGGCTGGCAACACGCAGACTTCTATTCTTTAAAAAAAGTTTGGTGCAAAACTTTGTTTGCAAATGACAAAGCACCCAAGCTGTGATGCAAAGGGCAGTTGCCTTCAAAGCCACCCTAGGATGGCAGATGTCCAAGCTGAAAAGCAGGCGAGCGGCCGAAGAGCTCCTTCCCACAGGACACCCACTTCCGGCCCCATTTTGGGTGCTGGCTGCTGCAGCAACACTAATTCAAGCAATTAAAAAGTATTTTCTGTAGCAACAGCATGGAGTAAGTTCAGCACCGCTCATCCCGGTGACCAACCTGCACCAAAACACAGGCAGGTCACTTGTAACTGGTTGTAAACGTCCTAAGGGAGCTGGCAAGCAACTGCACTGAGCGTAGCCAAAAATCCAAAACCCTAACCCTGATTTCTCCTTAAAAGGCACACGTGAAGCTGAAGAACCAGAACAAAGCAGGAGGTGTCTCTCCAGGTCCCTTCCTCCTGATGGGTATGCAAGAACTAACCAGTTTCCTCAGTGTTTAGGCCTGGGCTGGCCAGACATCCTCATTCCCCGCCACAAACTGGGTGGGGTGGTGGGTGGCAGGAGGGAAGAGCCATGCTCTGGGAAGCCTCGACTAATTTTACAAGGCCAAATTTTTGGGTGCCTTTCTTGAAACTCCAGCTCTTCAGTTTTACATGACTCACTGCTTTTGCTGGCTTCTGGATATGAGGACTGCAAGTAGGACTCGCCCACTAATCACCCGGCTGTTCCTACATAATTAGCTGGGATCTTTATGGTAGAATATTATATAACCAGTTAATGATTCTTGAGTACTTATGCACAGTCATGGGAATCTCTCCTATTGACTTTGCAAGGTTAGGAAGGTTGATCTTGAAGTCTGTTACAACACAAACTACTTTTAGATCTTCAGAGCAGGAGAGACTCTCAGGTCTTTCTCCTTTACATCCTATACCTCACAGGCAATGCATATTCGCTATACTGTCCTACGTACAGCCTGCTAAACAGTGCCTGGTAAAAGCTCATCTTCCAGAAAGACATGCTGCTTTTTCAGTAGACAAAAGGAAGTGAAGAACCTGCCTATTCCCCTTGAAATTTGTTCTGATGATGAAATTGTATCAGCATTGTAATTTTGATTCACTTCACTCCCATTCATGAGAATGTGGATGTCCTTTCTCTAGCTGAAGAAAGACTGTGCCCATACTACTGCTTTCTTTCTCTGAAGGTACTTCTCCATTCTAAGGAGGACACTTCTCCGTCTCTTTTTGACAAATTAAATGAGCCAAGGTCTGAAAAGGCTTCATTGCAGAGTTCTTATCCGGCTCTCAAATGGTTGCTCTGTGCTCCGTACTCTCTTCAGCACCTTGAGCTCCTTTTTCAATGTGTACCTTGGAAATAGATACAGGACTCCCTTAGTTCACTGGCATCAAACCAAAAAGGTTTGATGACCTCCCCATTCTCTCCCATTCCCTTTTTTTTTTTTTAGTATTTCCAAGAGTTGCATCAGCAGATTTTGGCCCAACTCCCATGCAGAAGTTACTGTTAAACTATTCATCCTCTTTGCTCCTAGGTGTTTTTTGAGTCACCATTCCTGAGAACAGCTACATGGTTGGTAGCAGTCTCCAATTCTGACGTACTTAACCTCAGATTTGGCTTTGGGCTGAGTAAAGGCATTACCAAACGAAGCAGATCCCTCTGTACGACTGCACTGTCATCATTACATACCAGCCTGACAAAGTTTCTGCCAAATGTAAATGTTACCAACTGTGATTTTTTACTTAATCCCAGAGGATATCGACAAGCCTAGCAATAACTCCTGCAGAACTTTGCCTACGTAATGGCTAAGCAGCCCATTAACTTACACAGTACAAGTGTCTCCATAAAGCTAAGTGTCAGTCATAAAGTAAGTGTCAGTCGGTCCTAAGTCAGTCCCAAGGCTGGGAGTCTCACGTGGACACTGAGCTGCTCCTCACGCTTTCCCTGCTCACCTCCAAGCGCCACCACCTGACGCAGTTCCAGGTAGAACACTGTGCCACAAACCCTCCCACAGATTCACTGCACTACATAACAATCTGGTTTTATCCAGTATCTAGTTTTCTGTTGCTGCATGCTATTAATCAGTGGTTGTATTCTACCCCAAAAGTAGCTGAGTGGCATTTGGGGCTAGAAGCATTTCTCCTTATTCTGCCTGCCTTGTCTATGGCATGAGAATGGTTAAGGTGGCAATTATAAACCTTGTATTTTGTCCACTTTTAATTTTGACAAGCAAGAGAAATTCAAACTGAAAGCTGTTATTCAGAAAAGTTTAAAGGAAACTAACTCCATGATTTTTGAGTTACAGTCTTCCAAAATTTAATAAGTAATTTTGCCTTATGTTCACATTTTTTTTGCAGCTTTCTGTTGACGAAATGGTTTATTCCTCTTCTGCCTGACTTCATGCTTCAGTGTCTCCTTGAGAACTCCAGCATGAGCTGTATAAGCAGAAAATGTGCTGCAATAGCATAAATATATTCTAATATTTGTTTTGTGAACAGTTCGGGACTCAAGTCTGACTGCCTGTGTCTGGTTCCCAAATAGATATCTGGGTTCCCCAAAAGCATCAAATCATTAAAATTCTCCTTCAGGAATATCATACCAGAAGAACTTCTTATCCTTGTAAGCCCCTCGTGTAAATGTGTTTGCCCTTGGTGGCTGACCTCAAGAGCTGCAATTTTGCTGAAGCAAAACACTATTGTGTCTAAAATGAAGGGAGAGAAAACAGAGGGTAACGAAAACGTGGCCCGAATGGAAATACAAAAAAAAAAAAAAAAAAAAAGAATGACAGGGAAACACGAGAGAAAGGAGGGGGAATAAAGTGGCAGGGGGAAAAGGATATTCCAGGCATGCCCCAAATGCAGATATCACTGAGGCAGGGGACAGAGCAGGCAGGCATGGACAGCGGCTGGGCCTGGGCAGGAGTTGGGGGGCCCTGCGCCCCAAAACAGCCCCTGTGCCAGAATCAATGGTGAAGTGCTGAGCTTGGCAGCACCCGAACACCGTGTGAGCCAGCAATCCCCTCGGCCCGTCTACCACCTGGAGAGCAGCTTCTCCTGCAGCTTCTGGCCACAGCTTCTCTGGAGAGGGAGGAAAAAGGAAAGCTCTGCCTCGGTCCCAGTGATTATCAAGCACTGGGAGACGGTACAACCTTGTAGTACAACCTCTCCTTCCAATGCCAAATGAACCCCTACCTCAGACAGTCGCTAGCACAGCAAGGAAGGAGCCTCCTGGGCTGTGCTCAGCTGCAGTGCTGGTGTGAGGGGCAGAAGTGCTCCTCCACCCTGTGACCCCATTCGGGTACGGTAAGAGACATTGATAAACGGGTCTGGTGAGGTAAAGAGAGAGATATTACAATAGTCACCTCATAAATCCCTTCCTGGAGAGCCTGAAACAAAATCCATCCATCTTGAACTGCAAGAAGCCTCGTGCCGAGCCAATAGAAAGCGCTCTCAGCGTGGATGCCAGCACCGATGGAAAGGGAAATATAAGGGACAGAACATAATGGAAAGAGGCATTTAGCATCAAGGAGAATTTCCCTCCAGCTCCTGAGCACAGTGCATTTGTTTCTGTATATATGTTTTGAACGCACCATTTGCTCTTCTGCTAGAAAACTCGGGCCAGAATGAAAACTCCATGCTGTCAGGAGCTCAAATGTCACTACTGAGCAGCAATGTTCTTTTATTTGGTTTAAAAAAAGAGTAACCTGCACTCCACCCCTTTACAATGTCCCCAAGATAGGCACATTTGCTTCTGCGTTAGCCCTCCTGTGGTGGGCAGGAATTGCTTGGTTTCTGATCGCTTAAATCTCTGCAGAGCTTTCTGTCTTCCTTGTGTCAGACACAGCCGTCAGAGGCAGCATCTCAGGTGCACAAAATAGAATTAAATGGCACTACTTTCTCTCCCCAGCAAAGCCTATCACAGGACAAGAGTGACTGCAAAAAAATAAAAATAAAATAAAAAAAATCTTAAAAAAGCTCCTGATTTGCCTGGATTTCAGGTGATAGGATGCTCCTGAAGTGCGGTATCACTTCACACCGTTCACCATTATGAATTCAAGCATTCAAGCCTGCTTCTGATAAAGAGCAGAGGCCAGGGCAGACGGAATCTGCAGTCCTCTCCCTGTCAGACACAGCAGTCGCTCTTGCAGGGTACTCTTGACTTCTCCAAGAAGAATGAAAGGAAATCCCAGAAAAGAAAGGCATTTGAATCCCAGCCAATACATATGCAGCACTTTATCAACAGGATGGGAAAATTCTTCCCTAAAATACAAGGTCATGGATGCAAATGGCAGGAGAAACATTTCAAAACAGCAAACTGGGCTATTTTTGTGGTATTTTTTTTACAAACTCACAAAACACTACACTAACAAAATTAACCCTTTTTCCGCAAAGTGCTGGTGTTGCTGCCACTAGCTTCTTACTCAGTAGAAACACAAAGGGCATATTCTGGGCACAGGGGAGTCTTCCCAGTAATCTTAGTGACAGGAATGAACTAATGAAGAAATAAAAGGTGTGTGTGATTCAAGCTGACTTAGAACAAGAGACTAACTCCAGGAGCGGTTCTTTTTTTTTTTTTCTAAGATTCAAACCTACTCATCAGATTTAATTCACATTCCCCACTCTTCATCCTCACACATTAGTGGTACCTAGTAGACACAGAGTCAGTTTTACTGGTATAACAATGTGCTTCACACCGATAGCTACCACCAGGCTCAATGGAGCACCTATCCTCAGGAAAGCCCAGTCCAGCCTCCCAGTGTTTTGCCCTCCGCCTCTCCTGCTGCTTCCTCCGGCGCTGCTAGAGGCTGTCCTGGTGCACGGGGAGCCTCGAGGCCCAGCCCCACTGGCAGGCAGCGCCTGGGGGGCACACGGCAGGCCATGGGGCTGCAGAGCAGCGTGGATCATCGCTGATGTTCCAACCGGGCTACCCGGGCAATGGGCACGGAGAAGGTCGCATGGGTTTTGCAGGTGCATTTTGCCGTGAGCAGCAGGCCCATCACCACATGCACTCCACAGGAGACACATCCCCAAGGACAGGCCACGGCGTCCCTGCCAGCCCACCTGCAAAGCCTCAATGCTGGATGGCTCCAGCCCAGCAGAGGCCAAGCAACCTGGCCCGCTTGATTCTGGTGCGAGACCTACAAGCGGGGCTGCTGGGCCTGTTACTGTCCTGGCAGCTGAAGGGTGAGGGAAAATGAGGGGGAGATGGTGACCCATAAGGGTCAGGCCGGAGGCCACACTAAGAGGCACCCTCAGGACCCCATTTACCTGCTCTCTCATGCCTCATGTCCACGAGAGCTAGGATGAGTTAATCCTTACTTACTTTAAAGAAAAACCTTGAAATATAAATGGGAAATAGAAAACATCTTTTAAATTCTCAGAAGAAACATCATATGGAACTGATCCAAGTTCCAGCCATGTCAGTGGAAACCTTTCAAAGTGAGCTGTGAATCAAGCCACGTCCAGAACCATGGAGATTTATTTTTATTCCCAATTTTTGCAAAGCCATCCCTTTACCTAAGCAGGCATCAGTAAAACCAGAACAACGTGGTTCTCTGCCTTGACTTCCTGATGTCCTGCCTTCCCCTCCCCTCTACACCAGCTGCCAAGTGCAGTGTCCTCCCAGGGAGACCTTGCCAGCCAAACTGCGGCAGGGGCCTTTCTGCAGCGGGTGTTTGCTCTTTGCTCGCTGTGCTCAGACCGTGGCCATGCCAGGTCCCTCGCGCTGCGAAGCAGAACATCCCTCACAGAAACCTCCAGCCACTGCTCAGGCTCCGGCCGCTCCGGCGGGGGCAGCTCAGCTCCCTCGTGCGACCCGGCTGGGAGCTGGGCACTGCACGAGGTGGTGCTTTTCTGTGCTGGTGCTCCCAGCAGCTGGCTGGCCACACAGCTGGGCACTCGTGGGGGATGTTTGCTTCCTTTGGGGTCTCAGAGGCAGCTTCACGCTGCCTGGACCCTGCTGGTGGGTGCTACCAGCCCAGTTTCTGGGGCGCTCTGCGGTCTTGCTGCCCCCTGCAGAGCTGCCTGTCACGGCCACTCGTGCTCTTGCAGCGCTAGGCTGGGCTGCTTTGCGAGGGGTGCTAAGAGGTGCCGATGCCTCACGCCTAATCGCTTGGGTACCGCACTAATCGTATGTTGTACTCTGCAATTCCCACTCCAGCTCCCAAGGGTGATCAACTGCACAGGCACAAAGAAGCATCCTGCAAGCCTCCAGCAATAAATGCACAGCCGGAAATCACCACTTTCCCACATCCAAACACGCTGCAATCTGTAGCAGAGTCCATCCCTTCTCCTGGTAAGTTCAGACTGTGCAGACTCCAAATTTGCCGTTACCCTGATTACCACCATCAGCGTCCCAGACAGCTGTGGGGACCCTCAGGACCAGTTCTCCGTCCTTTGCTGTCAGCTCCACCCTACCAGTGCCCTCTCTCTCCACCAAACTTCCTTCAACCTCTGTCTTCCCCAAGGCCAAACATTACTAGTCCTTCCTTACTAAGCCTATTGATGCCTGGGTGCTGAACCAGGGTATCTAATACCACCCACGTGAAAATGGCCTATATGCAGGGATCCACTTCCTGGAAAGCCACAGAAATAAAAATGCCAGGCATTGCATGGAGCCCTCCATGTCCCCTCGGAGACAGGTACGGCACCATGAGAACGCTGCTCACCAGGCCCCTCTCTGCAGCCCTCACTCGGCTCCGGGAAGGCTGCCAGGCGGCGAGCTCCCGGCGCGGCGCGCAGCCCGGCGCCTCCAGCTTCCCACTCACCATCTGCGCCCGCCCGTCCCGGGAACATCCCGCCTGCTCGTGGCGCGGCGAGGAGGGCTCGAAGCCGCTCTCCCTGCTGGGGCAGAGCTAAGGTTGTCAGAGGTGTTGGCTGCTGCATATGGTAGTTGTTGCAGGGCTGGTATTTGTGGGGGAAGCAGAGAAAGCAGAAGCTGTTACGCAGTTAGGTTCAGACACCATCACACCCGAAGTTTCTGGGGTTTGGGATGAGCTCTGCTGTGGGCAGAACGGTGGCACCAGACGTGTGACGAGCCCTGCGGCCCTCAGCCTTGCCTCGGCACCATGCAGCTCCGCTTCCACCGGGAGCAGCCCGGCTACGGGACCGGCCGCCTCTCCTCTGCGCTGCTGCCTCTACAAAGCCAGACCATCTGACTTCAGGCCACTTGACAACGCCACTGTAAAAACTGTGGCCTCACCAAAGTTTTACAATGAGCTATTTTTAACTTTATGGTTCTCAAGGAACCATAAAGTTTTCTCAAGAAATCAGGCTCTCCAAGGAGCCTGATGAATGATTATACTCTGAAAGTCAGTTCTTCAGTGAACTACATTTTCCTTGATTAGAAGTTAAAAAGCTAATTAACCAGGCTTTTCCAGAAACTAGAGTCCCTGCTTTAAGTGAAAGATCAAAGCCTTATCTACAGTGTCACGACAGTGTCACTGTAACAACTGGAAGGACCTTTCGGTGCTGATAGCTTGGAATCCAGTATTTTCAGTCTTAATGTGCTAGCATGTGTGAGAACACACCCTGAAACCAGCCCAGCTCCTCATGGCCTGTTTGGGACACTTCATTCTTTTTAATTTCCACTTCTGTAATGTTCCCAGCCTGCTGGTGAAGACCTGAACTACCTTCTTTTGAAGTGTAGAGAAAGATGAGTGGGAGACTTGCACTCAGCTCCCAGGGAGAGGACACCTCCTTCCTAAGGCTTGCAATGACTTTTTCTAAGGTTAAAAACTGCCTTGCTGTCCACCATTCCTTTCTGGAGGGAGAGTGCTGTCTGGGGTCTCTGATGTGAAAAAGGGAGAACAGGGAAAATGTTTGAGGCTTCCAAGTACTGTGCAAACCTGTTGCTTTTGTCCTAGTATCAGCTAAGATCTCCCGGTATCTGTGCCCCTGCAGGCAACATGTTAGAAACCAGGTCTGGATGGGACCTACCAGTTGATCACCTTGCCTCTCCTACTCCCGTGAAGCAACATCTTTGTATGTAATGGTCATTGCCTAAATAATCCTTAAAATCCTCAAAAAAATCCTCCAATGATGGAGCTTCACAAGCCCCCCTGTTGTTTTAGGCCAGTGCTCTGTTGAAATTCTCCCTTGCTGGAGAGAATCTGGACAGTCAGCTGGAAGGAGGAGATAGGTTTAGTCCAGAATAAACCAAACTGAAGCTCACACACACCCATCTGATGTTTTCCGTCTGTCTTTTTAAAAGTCTCAGCAGCTTTTGGTGCAAAATCTACAGAAGAGAGCCAACCTCAGGGCACTGAGAACAGGCATGTGACGAGAAGATGAAGCAAGGTAAAGAACAAAAGCATAAAAAGCTGTGATGTTCCCACATGGATTTTCTTAAGAGAGGATCCACAATGAAAATATTTCCTGGAACTATGGGATAAAGAAGCCAAGCTTGCCACACACGGTGATTTCTGACTTTTTCCTCACTATTTTCTCTATCAAGAAATGAGGTGTAGTCCTTGCTTTATGTTCGACAAATGAACAGGCAGGAAGGAGGAAAAGAGCTTTTGCTCTTTGACTGTCACTCAAGAGGGTGAATATTGCACTGTATTTATATATATAAAAAAAATCACGGTCACTCGAGCTCTCTAGGGACTGTGACAGTCTCCCACCACAGTCACTGAGCAAAGCAGCACGGGAAGGCTCCATTTTGGAAATATCCCTGCAGAGAGCATCCAATTTAAAACCCCACGCCCAAAACAAACCACGCAGCACGCTGCATTAGAAGAGGGCCATAACATAAAATAAATGATGGCAATAATGCTGTAAAGGCACAGGTAAAGATGCAACTGTTATTCAGGGTGTTCTGGGAGCAGGTCTTTCATAACAGGCGAGGGAAAGAAAGGTGCTTATTTCCTTATTCCCTTATTCCTGACCCTTATTTCCTGCCCTCCTTGAGGCAGTAGCGGTGGGGTCGGGGCCCTGCACAGTTCTGTGGGGAGAGATTAACCAGAGAAACAGCCTTGGGTGGCTGCTGTGACCACAAATAGTGTTGTCGAAATCACCTCCTGTCTCGTTTCGCACTGGCTGCTCACAGCACAGCAGCTTTGTAGGTCTCTTCTGCAACGTCCCCAGTGCATCACCAAGCCTGACGTCCGTGGCGTTCGGGAGCATCTTCCCATGGCTTCTTGTGGTTTCCTCTCTTTCATTTGGACAGCTTAACTGATTGCACCACGTCATGGCCAATTAAAGCTCTCAAATATGCAAGACAAGTTAAAAGCAGTCGCGGACAACTGCTGTTTAGATATGTCAATACCGACCAGACAAATAAATATTTCAAAATGCCACACAGCTGCTGCTTTCTGCTGTCTTGGGTGATGACTTAGTTCTGGTAGCAAATAAATGATTTTACACTCTCCAACTTTAATTTCCTGGGGAAAAAAAATCAGCTAAGTTTTTAAAAATCTTAAATACTGAAGATGATTTCCTGACTGAGGTGTAAACTGGCAGAAATGCAGAAAAGTCACTGGCAACTCTTCAGTGTAGGTGTAGGCAGTCACAGCACCAGTCAAGCCTAGAAAAATAGCCAGCCCACAGCTGAACCAGGACAGCGCAGAGCAGCAGGTTCTGCTAACTCAAGGAGGAAAGTGAAGGAAAACATGTCCAGAGAACCAATCTACAGCAACTACTCCTGACACGTTAGGAAAAAAAAAGTGCCCCTTCCATTCCTTTCCCCACAAAGGTGACCATTCTTTTGCAACAGCTGATGAAACAGTAAAACCCTAAACCACCACCGAAACCATGACTGTTCTGGGTCATCCAGCTCCAGCAGTCAAAATCTCAACAGGAAGAAGCAGCGAGTGCGGCAGGCGATCCAGGGCTTGCGCTGACACTCGGCAAAGTCAGCGGGAAAGCCAAGCAGCTTCCTGCAGAACGGGACGAGGGCCGGGACGGGGGCTGCGCGGCCGCCTCCCTGCTCCCCATCGTCACTCGAGCTGTTTTTGAGGTGAGCGACCTCCCCACCACCTTTGTTACTCACTCACGATTTGATCTCGTACGGATCTATTACCCAATAAAGGCAATTTTCAGCTGTCGTTAGGATTTAAGTCTAGGCATTATTGCTAAGATTTAATTCTCTGCCCTTGATCTAAGGGAAATCCATAAATGACAAGAGTCATAGAGAAGCCCGGGAAGTGCACATTTAATACTGGGCATTTAAGGGCAACTGCAGGCTGGGGACAGAAAGACTATTTAGATGGAGATGGAGAAAGTGAGAAGAAAACATCAGTGATGTAGAATTGCAGTATTAAGACATCATTGTTATAGACATTTTGAAATATAGACTCATATGTGCAAATGCGTGCATTGGAACTGAAGGAAAACTGAGAACAGAGTGAGAGAAGCGCGATAAAATGTGCTTAGCAGAGAGATCAAGCGCTCTCATGTCTAGAAATGGCTTAGACATATTTATGATAGGCTTAATATATTGGAAAGCCTTCTGTAGCTCATGCTCATAGAGCAAATAAATCAAAAAAATCCCTTCTAGCATTAACCATCTATTGATCTTCTCCAAGGCTGTAATTACATTGGGGATTTTTGCTGTTATGGGCAGCTGTATCTTAAATCTAGCCACAGCTCTTGGTGGTGAATGGTGGTGCAGGTGTTTGAAAAGCAATTGGACAGAAGACAACCCTAATTTTCACCATTGACGGCAGGTTTTTCTTTTCCACCCAAGCTGAGAAGTCAATTTTTTATTAGCGGCACTTTGAAAAGTGCCGTTTGATTTGAACCTAACCCTACTGCGGCTTCATGTGGGCTCTACCAAGGCTTCTCTATTTTGGCTGCAGGACCTGGAGATTATTGATGAGCCCTGGGCCCCATGGGGAAAAGAATTAGGCAGAGTAACTGCAAACAGCAATGCCCAGGGTTGCTTTCATTTCTGTTTTCTTCTTTCTGGCTACCTTGTGGCTGCTCTCTGCATTAACGAAAACATTGCTGCCTTTTTTTTTTTTTTTTAATTGTAATTCCATATTATGAAGAAAATTCTGTCCCTTCCATGGCTTACACATGGACTGTGCAGCATAAATGTCATACCTGTCAAAACAGCTGGGAGCAAAGGCTGCGTTAGGTGTGGAAGAAAATCTTGGGCATCCCTATGCCAGGACAGCTCCTGACTATGCAGGCAGGGAAACGTGTTGTCATTTACTTCCATGGAGCCTGGTGCTCCTGTCTAGCCAGAGCCTCGTGGCTCGGTATTTCTTGTGTCAACACCCAGACCCATCAGTCGTCTCCTGTCTACAGCCTGCAAGGCCGCCGGTGAGCGCTCGCCGCTGATCCGCAGAACCGTATAGAGCCACGTTTGCAGAGGGGGTTTCTACTGCAGATTGGGCATGGGAACGCCGGGACCCCACGGGAAAATGGCAGGGATGACCTTGGGCCAGTGGCCGCAGACACTGGGGAGCGCCTGGTAGGGCCGGTTCCCGCGCACAGGGCTCCGCTCCGCGCACGCTGCCGCCGCGGGGGCTCCGCTCCACAGCCCTCGCGCGGCGGGAGGCTCCGCGGGCCGGGGCCGCTGCCCGGGGCGGC
>NW_020454416.1:1295200-1521976 GCF_003342845.1 Nothoprocta perdicaria
CCGGCTGGAGGAGGAGGAGGAGGACGAAGGCCGCCCGGGCCAGCAGCCTGCCCGGCCGCAGGAAGCGCCGCCGCCCCCGCTGGGGCACCGGGAGCCGCCCGTGCCCAAGGGGCCGAGGAAATGGAGGCTCCCGCCTGTCCCTCACTCCCTGCTCCCCGAGCCTCTCTCCCCGTTCTCCATCTCAAGCCTCCCCGCTCTGCACCACTGCAGCCACCTGCCAGCGCTGCATCCCGCGCTTGGCACATCCCGGCGCATCCCGGCGCGCCAGGCGCGCTGCACCATCTCATCCCTGCATGTTTGCTTCATGTGGGGTTTCACGCTCTGCCTGCTGAGGCTCATCGCATGGGATCTGCCTCTCTCTCCCCATGCCCTGGAGGAATGTGTGTTTTAAATGCCTCCTATAAATCTTGCAGGCAGGCACCCACCGGGCGCACGGCTCCGGGGAATCCTGCTGTGCCTGGGAGGCACTCGCGCTGTGCACAGGAGCGGCTGCTCCAGAGGCTCTGGAAAGGGAGCGGCCACTGGTGGGCTTGGCTGCCAGCGTGAGGAAAGCCCCAAGCCAGGGCTCTCCAGACGCATTGGGGTCTAGAGAGTAGACAAGTTTTGGCTGATCCAGGGTGGGAAAACTCCCCTTGGCTTCCATGGCTTTGGATGACATGGCAGTGCACCAGCTGTAACTAGGAGCACTGCACTACGCTAACCACTAACTACAGTATATCCGTTTTAACTACATTTTCAGGTGCCTTTTCCTCACTTGGTTACATCTGCTCCTGGCAGAACAGCTTTTTATGGCTGCATCCAATGGGTACGTGCAAAGGGTCTAGTTTTGCTCCAGCCAACCCTGGAGAGGAGCTATGGGCAGCATGTGGTGGAGGACTGTGCAGTGCACAGCTTTGAAAACATACAAAAGGGCACATTAAAAAAAAAACATTTTTCTTTCCCTAAGTGGCACCAGGGGAAATGATCTCTTGGGGACAGGTTAGTGGCAAGATGTGCAGGGACCGGGCCACAGCTGGCACCTGGAAGGGGCAGGGAGAGAGCACAAGGAGCCCCTGTGACTCCCCCACCGAGATTCGTGCGGGAAGAGAGCCCACGGATAGAAGCCTGTTGTGCTGGGTTAGCCCTGGCGCAGGTTAGCCCTGGCGCACTTACCTAGGTGGTTTCAGCGAGTTTGGACATACGATACATGTGGCGAGCCAGAGAAATGTACACAGGGAAATCCAGAGTGATGCTACCTTAGCACCGAGTGCTGCTTGCAAGGGGCTATGGAACAAGAGTTAAAGGCACCGGCAACAAGGAGGGGACGCAGAATAAGGGGAGTTTCAGCGGGGCTGGACTAGACGACCTCTGGAGGTCCCTTCCAACCTTAAGCATTCTATGATTCTATGAATAATGTGATTCAGGGCGCCCCCCTGAAACAGCCCCCCGCTCGGTGAGGCAGGAAGGGGTCCCCGCTTCCTCCGGGAAGGAGCCTGTTCCCGCAGAGAGGCAGCAGGAGAGGCTGCACGGCTGGGAAGGTGTCAGCCGGGCACAGAAGCAGCCCACGAGAAAGGCCATCGGATCCAAAAGCTGAGTCAGAGACGGTCGGGAAACAGGGAGCTGGCGAGCTCAGCCCGTCGGGGCCGTGCGGCCGCCCGCGCTGGGCAGGCGCCTCCGTTCAATAAACGTGTCCAATACCCTCCGGGCTCGGGGGCAGCCTGGACGGCTCGTGGAGCTTCCTTTGGTTTCCAACCTGTGCAGTGTGTAGCCCAAGGCAGCCCTCCCTGCCCCTCGCTGGCGGCTGCAGGAGCCCCAAGGACCCGCTAAGCGGCATCCCCCTGAGGGACAACGTGTCCTCTTGGGGGATACGGTCCCCAGCTGCGCTTGGGCTTTGGATCAGAAAGGCCCAGGCTTGCACATCTTCCTACCTGGTGTTACCTGAAACCAAGACGTGGAAAAAGCCCAGAGATGAAGGATACGTAGAGGAGAGAAAATGAAGGTCGCTGGCCCTGAGATTTAAGCTTTGGGTTTGTCATATCTCGTGTGGTACCTTTATTTCCTTCCGCCTCTCTAGCTCCAGATTCAATGCATCAATCTCTGTTATCAAGGTTGCCTTCACAACCTGAAGGAGCAGGAGAAAAAAAAAAAAAGCTGGAATTCTAGAAAGTACTGCAAAATCTGTGCAAAGAAGCTCATTTTTTAATTTTAGAAATGCAGAGGATCAGTGTCACTGGTGTAAGCTGCCTGAAGGGGCTATTTTTGTTCTTCAGAAGCTTTTCCCTCTATTCTAACACACATTAATTATGAATATTTATGTATATAGCACCAAAAATGTGACAATCAGTTTGCAGGCTGGCTTGCAGAACATGTATGCCAGATTGCAAAAATTAGCTCTTTTCTGGGCTTTGTGCCTGGCCACTCACTCCTTTTAAATGGCTAGCAGAGAAGGAGACAATATGTATTTGTCGCACTGCCTCCTCCATGGAGAGCAACAAGGAAGGGGCGCAGGCAGGGACTGCAGCGTGTGTTAGCTTCAAAGCAGCGCTCTGTCACTCAGAGCGCCTCAGCTAAAACGGTGATAATCCTTTCTCCAAGCTTGCCTGGGCCATTTAACCAATCCATCGGGCAGGATTTTGTTCTGTTCTTCAGAGAGACCATTCGGGCTAAATTGGCAGAGACGCGGTGCTGTTTCAGCTTTGCAGCTTGTTGTCTGCTGCAGTTATCAAGATCCCGATTGCTTCTGGCCATCGAAACTTGCAGAGCACCTTGCTGAAAGAGACACATTAAGCCCTCTGCTCACCGGAGACTCCCACTAGGAAAAATGCAGTATTACAACCGCAAATTACTTCTCTGCTGCTCCAAAAACCAGTGTGGATTGATACATGTTGTTAAAGAAGTGCCACAGGCTGCCCCAAAGCCAGAGTAATGCACAGAGTATTTCCAATGCAGATGGTTTGTAAGATCGCTTACGCAAATAGACATATTGGAAGAGAGAAGCTACTGCTAAGTACAAAATAAGTCATAGTATCCTATGACTTTGTCAGCTGCCAAAGAACTACGCAGTCTGTTCGTCAAGAATACGTTCAGTGATTCTAACAGGCTTCTGATCAGGTCCTTTATATATATTAAAAATGTATTTCTCATTAATAATAAGCACATTCTTCTTCTAATTACATACTCAAACATCTATTTGGGTCACAAGTGGCATCTCTTTCACTGTATTTGTCTATGGGGATAATCCAATCTGTATCTATTATCTTTTGCAAAGCTTGTAAAAGGAGAACACCACATTGCTTCAACATTAACGCATGGTGCAATATTTGTGAATTAAATTGTGGATATGGCAGAAAAAGAATCTATCTGGACCATTCACAAAATGAGCTTTGATATCCTTTTAGCAAATAAAAAGCTGAAGGGAGACATCAATAATTTATCAGCACTTGGATTACATCCTCTGGTGCCTGTAGTTTGCTGCCTCTTGGAGCAAAGGAGGACAAAGGCAAATAAATTCTCTTGCTTTGTAAAGTCTCTGCATCCTCTATAATATGATGCTGCTGACAGAGGATGTCTCCTTTTGGGGTTGCGGGGACTCAAATAATGTAAATAAATCTCTTGTCACAGTCGCAGAGATGGCAGTGGGGTGATGTTCTCACTCTGGGGCCACCCAAAGTCCGGCCCCAGTCCCCTTTTCCTACCTATCCCTTTCCTTGCGCCTTCTGACCTGCTTCCTCCAATACCCACAGCTGCTTTCCCTGCTTTTTCAGTCTTTAAGACCTGAACAACCTTTCCCAGCTCTGCCCCAGTTGCTGCCACACTGGGAGCTGCCCAAGGAGCCTTTAGGAATAAGGAAAGGCTCCTCCGTTGTAAGGGCTGGCACAGCCTCCAGCCTCTCTCCTCCCTGCTCCTTCCCACTGTTGCTCTCCTTCTTTGGCACTGCTGGGAAGGGAGGACATCTCCAATTCCCAAAGACAGAGCAGAGGCCGCCCCCGCAGCCCTGGGCAGCTGTGAGGAGCCCTGGGGACCAACAGGACCCTTCTCTGCGCACAGGCCTTTTCTTTTCTGCAGGCGTTGGCATTTCCTACTCCAGGAACGCTGAACAGACCCGCATAAAACCAGACGGATGCTCTGAGTGTCCATCAGGGGCAAAAGGAAACCCCCTCAGGGCACCTTGCTGGTGCCTGAGCTCATGCACCCTAATTTTCAGAGGGGCTTGGCAACTCAGCTGGGTGCTACCTAGATCTCATTGGCACAGTGCTTTGAAGCAAATGAGGATAAAAGTGTATTTTTTTTTCTTTCTTTCTTTTTTTTTTTTTTTTTTAAACAAAGATTGTCCTTTATCAAAATTGTAAAGGGCAACCAAGTTTCAATGGGCTGCTGCAGAAAATTGAGGATTAGCCTTGGATTATCTCTGCTTAGCTCCGAAGGGCTTTGTAGATCAAAGGGTAGCAACGCAGGAAGAGAGAGGCACACAATTTGCTCACGTGTTCACAGCACTGTGTTACCTTAGGTAGGAAAGAGAGCCCTTTAGACCCAGTGACCGACCAGGAAAGTAGCCCTTGGCCAGCAATTCTCCAGTGGCTCCAGGCATTAAACAAACTACGTCCCACTGCAGGCTGAGCAAACATGGATCTTCGGTCCTTAGTGGGAAAGGCCTCTCCTGTGGCTTGGCCAACTTCTCTGTAAAGTTAAAGCCATCAGTCCACAGCCACCCATTGACCTTCGTGGCTCAACATTCCTGATGCAGAAACAGCCATCTGAGCAGGGCCATTCTGGAGTCAAGCTGATCTCCTGGAGAGCTCCCAACGTTATCCTAGGGGAAGAAAGCTGGGCAGTTGCTGCTGCTGGATGTCTCTGGAAGGCAGCCTGCCAGCGCACAAGGCTGTTGTTGTGCAGTGTCAAACAGGCTTTTCAAAGAGCTTAACCCTCAGCAACAGCCCAGAACTAAAAGGTGCATGTGGGCACCTGAGCAATCACTGCTCCTACGTGGGACACTGGTCTAAGCTCTGCTGTTTTACCTGTAACTATGCTATACAACAGAGGGCTTGCAAATATTGGTGTAGTTGATGTGCGTGGTTACTTCTGTTGAGGTTAGGCACTGGAACCATGTCTACGTACCCCAAGACCAAGGAGAACTGCACCCTCCCCGGGGTACAGACTGCTCTGGAAACTCCTCAGGCCATTTCACACCTTCCCTGAGGAGACAGGAAACCAGCTCTGGCCTAACAGGGCTCCACAAGCAAGTCCTCATGAAGACAAGACACAGCTGCCCACTGCAGCCCTGTTCCTTTTCAAAGATGAAAGGGAAAACTCAACTCTGTGTGATTACAGCTAGTCCTACCAGATCGCTTAAATTACCAGCACATCCTGATCATCGCTGTTAAAACCTCTTGGCAGATCCAGCAGCATCAGCACAGCCATTCAGAGGTAGGTCTAAGTGCTTCAAGCTCGGGGCTGCTGGCAGCCTGAGCTGGCTGCTGCGCAGGAATCCTGAGCTACAAGCCTGGGCACAGGGCAAAGGCTGCACTTTTTGCTTTCCTTGCAGCCTAGGCACTCCTGGGATATATCCTGGCCAGTACAGGTGGGATTCGGATGAAGCACAAGGCTCTCACTCTGCTCAGGTGTAGATGGATACGTTTTTCCTCTGCGATACAACTGGAAACAATCTGAAGGGAAGAATGGAACACATTCTGACATGCCAGCCTAACAATCAGTTCTTCAGGAGATTTTCTATAGGAGATAATCATCTGAGCACATCCAGTGCTATAAACTGTCTTAAATTGTGTGAAATTTCAGGCTTAGGTTCTTTGACAGGCTTCCTTTAAAATCTGCCTCAGCAGACTTGAGTGCATCTATTACATTGCTCAGATTTTGGCAGACAGGTCCAGCAACAGTAGCCATGATAGACACTTTCCTCAGCCCACAGAAGCTCTATTTCTGAAATTTTGCCTTTCTCTTGGGTATTTTGGGCAGGGGCCATTGCCAGGCAGAGTTAACTCAGAGATTATTTTCACTTGAGCCTCCCGTGAATGTTAGTGACAGAGTATTCACCATCTGTGCAAACAGCGATTTTCACCTGCACTTCTCTTCAGATGTAGTGTCCAAATGACCTGACTTGAGAAAAAACATTTGCTTGACTGTCTTGTCTAATTTCTGGAGAACTTTGTCCTCTGGAGTCTTAGCTGTATGGCAGCTCATTTTAGCTGGATTTTATTTCAGTAGGTTTTAATGAAGTGAGGAAAACCCAGCAAGATAGGGATAGCATCACCCCCCTATGATATATAGGGATACATAGGCTGTGTGAGAAACAGCTTTATCTCCCAAGGATGTGTATTATTTCAGGATATTTTCATTTAGTCTGATGAAAATGGCATTTCTATAGAAACAACTGGTAAAACAAACAACACCGAGGAAATCCCTTGCTAACTCTCAAGAGCCAACATAATGTTTGGCAGATGCACTGCTAGAGATGAGTAAATATTCTCCTGATGTTGTTGGGTTTTTTTTTAAATCCACAACCATTTCCCCTCACTTACACGGTTAAATCAATTCACATTGAGCATGGCTGCATGCTTTTTATTAGTGAGCAAGTAAAGCTTTGATTTGTTTAAAATATCCCACTTTCACATGGGCCTAGGAATCCACCGCAGCCAGTGCAAGGAGGAACTTGCCAGGAGGAGCTGCAGGAGCCCCAAAGCTGCCCAGAGAGCTGCCATCCAAAGCCCGGCGGGTTGATCTCTGCACCTCTGTGGAGACACACACGCTCTCTACTCATCTATCACGTTCTCCTGCCAGCGAGAAAGCTGCCATGAATCACTCATAAGCATTTATGTCCTCATGCATGCACACTTCGTTAAGGACACATGTGGATTCTCTGGCAGCAGAGAGTCCTCCCGTGCTTTGCCTGGCAGCACTGTGCGTATTGCTGCTCCGCTCGATCAGAGCTCCCACTCCTGCAGCTGGTCCATGCAGAAATCAGTGTTGACATTGAGTGTGATCACCCCTTTGAGGCACCATACATTACTGTTTCTCCTAAGTTTCAGGCTCCAATCCTTGCAGACTCATCCTACAGCTCAGGTGACAACTTATTGCTGAGCATTTTGTCCTATCTTTTTTCCCAAGAGAACATACATAAGGACTTCTACCCCGGACCAGTCACATGTTACCATTTGTTTTCCACTCCCAAGCAAGCCTGTGTGTTGCCCACAACTCCACTCTCTAGTTACTCTGCTATCGACTTCAACTTCTGTCTTCCGGGAACAAACCACTAGGATTATCTGCCTCCTTGGGCATCTGTTTCTTAGATAACTCATCCTATTCTCTATCATCTCTGCAACATAGATAATATTGATGCCTTTACAGATTTAGTCTTTGTAACGTCATTAAGGCCATTGCCTTCATGTCTCTGTTCTTATCTGTTCCATTTTACAATCCAAGGATTGTAAAATCTTGGTCTTAGGCTGTCATGCTCATCTTTGCTTTGGAAGACCAACATCATCTCCCAAAAAGGTATGTGAAACTAGGAGCTGAGGGGAAGCTAGAAGGGCTTAAGGGAGATTGTCAGGAGAGACTGAAGAGCTCTTAAAATCTTGTAAGAGAGCTCTCCTTAAGCGAGGAATGTCTGAGTTCACCTCCAACGACTCTTACAGATGCTCTAGTGGGAAATCCTTTGCTAGATTAGTTTAGTAGATCCACACAAGTGTGTTGGTACTTACAATTTATAGGATAAATACAAAGTCACATAAGCATGATTTATTTACAGAGCATAAGCTATATATAGTGCCTTTGACTGTATTATTAAAACAGAAGGTAAATAATTAATAGAGTGAAAAAAGGATGCACAACCCTGGCAGTTTTGATAGAAAATATTCTCTGTAAGTAACTAAAGCTGAATATATTCTCAGCATGTTTCTGTATCTTTCTGAGGAAAAAGATTACGTGTCCACCTCAAATGCATACTAAAAGTCACTATAGAGAATGTGTACAGTCAGAATAGGACAAATGAGAGGAGAAAAATGCTTATGGCTGTTAGGGTTGAATATCACCCAGCTCTTAGGACGACATCACTCTCTGCAGATACTGACCAGTTATGCTTTGTTGAACCCCACATTTGTTGCAGATTAGATACAACCTGAATGGCACTTGTTACTTCTGCAAGGTTCAGTTCTGGCCATTCACATGGGAAATATTGCAGAAAGGTCCAGGTTTGCTTCCACAGCCACCAAGGGACAGTATTCACCTCTTTTGTGTGTGTGTGATTAGAATCAGAGAAATGCTTGAGCAGAGCAAAACTTTGCCAGCAATCAGTTATGTATCTCGCACACACATCTCTTGTCTCCAAGAGGAATAGTGGACCACTCCAAAGAATCATAACTCAAACAGGCCCTCTTATGATCCAAGCTATTTTATTTATTAAAAAATACATAGGATCAAACATCCTATAATACTTTTAGAGTTTTTTATTTGATTTTTTTCCCAGGGGATGAACAGTAATTCCTTTAAATCATTTCTATACTAAGCAAGGTTAAAATGACATTATGAATCTAAGTAACACAACCCAAACGTCTCTATCCAAATTGAAGGCAATTTGTTCTTAAATTCAGAGGGCCAAAGGTGAGCCAGGCCTGTGTGGTGCTCTAGATGGGTGCGAGATGGTCTCACGGACCATTGGCAGGTAGCGGTGGTTGGGTGACTTCAGTGAAATGGAGATTTGGGCATGACATTCATCAGTAGTCACGACTATCCTTGAACTAGGTTTGACTTTGGTATTGCAGCTCCTTTAAGGAATGTAAAGCCGAGCTGCCTCGGTGGATGAACAGCAGCCTTGGGGAAGTGCTCCACACGCTCCTGAGGCTCAGTCCTCTGCTGGGAATCTACAGATGTAATTTAAGAGCAGCTCCACTTATCCCTCCTGTTAGGGCCACCTATAGCTATCAGACATAAGGGTAGTAACTACTCAACCCCCAGCCACAATGTTCTTGCATGACACAAGAGAAATGCGTGCGTCATGCTCAGGTGGCAGAAAAATGTCTGATCCCGAGGTGGGAACCAGGGTCCCTTGGCTGCTTAGTCAGAATGTCTAACTGAGCATCTTTGCGCTGGGTTTGGTGGTTCCTACTTTCTTCTGAACCCTCAAAGACCTAAAATAGGGCGGCCTTCATCTCATCTAAATCTTTTGATCTGTATCTATAATCATGCCCACCAAAGTCATCCCCGAGGTGAAAAAAGGTGACTGAGAAATCATGGAAAGCAGATGATTTTATGATTGCAGGAAAACTGCACTGACTAAGCAGTGGAAGGAGCAACAACTATCATTCCCTTTTTAAGCTATGGCAGCACTCCTACCAGCTTTACTCTTTAACATATCCCAACAATCCATGAGTAACCAGACCTGAATATTAAATTACAGATATGTCTATGTAGCTTTAGGTATGTTATCCTCAAATATGCCTAGTCTCAGGCACATCAGCATCCTGTGACAATAAAATGCCACAGACTGCGCACTTGTGTAGGTGTATTTCTATACAGGTAGGCACCTGCTGTATTTATGTGGCAGGTGTGCTCTATTCAGGTATGAGGAAAACGTCCAGGAAAATCTAAATTCAGCCCGTCCAAACTGAAAGTGAAATGGGAGTTACACTTGAGTGACAGGACGGCTCTCTAAGAAGCACCGAGCCTGGAGCCCAGGCAGCCCTCAGGCCGCTCTTCAGCGGCACAACACGTGCAAGCGGACAAGGCAGCAACATGGCAGCAACATGGCCGCAAGCAGGGCCAGCCCTGAGGGGAGGGAAAATGGCGCCGCCCCGCCCCTCCCTCACAGAGTCACCGCCCAGCGGAGAGCGGAAGTGACGCTGCTGCCGGGCGGAAGAAGCCGCCGCGGGCAGGGCGGAAGCGCTGCCAGGTGAGTGGCAGCGTGGGTCACTCCAGGGTCCGGGCGGGTAATGGGGCCGCGAGGCCGGGGCGCCCCCCCGCAGCCGGGGGTCCGTAACGGCGCTAACGGTCGGCGCGTGCCGTGTCGGGAGCCCCCTCCGCGCGGAGCGGCGGCCATGGGCGGCTCCGGCGCGGCCCGGCCCGGCGCTCTCCCGCCGGGGCCCCTCGCGGGCCCGGCCCGCTGCACGGAAAGCGTTTCTGTGAGAGAGCAGAGTGTTGGGCGCCTGCCGGCTTGCGAAGGCGCTGAGGATGCCGCGTGAGTGCCGCTGTACGCTGATGTGCTGGGGTAGTTTACTTCCTTAGCGCGCCTCTATCCCATGTCCGTTGGAGGCTTGACTTGAGAATTAGGTTTCACTCTAGTTCTCTATTTTCTCTGTTCTGGCTGTCCGCAAGCAGCTGTACATACTTAGTCTGGAGCTCACTGAGGTGAAAAGGACTAAGCCAAAGGCTTTGGCTGTACGCAGCTCCTAGACACCATTAGGACATGGCCAGAGCACTTTTAAGGGTTTCGTATCTGTGCAGCCAACTAATGCCCGTCTCAGTATTACTGTTGTATAACTCTTTGCATTTCGGTGGCCTCCATATGCACGTGGAGGGTTAGGTGACCTGGAGAATGTGGTTCCTAGAAAAACATCTGTCTTATTTAGGCAGTGACCAAGTGGCTTCTTGTGCATGATGATTCTCCACACAAATGAAGGGCGTTTCAATGACTTCTATATTTTTTTTTTGAGTATTGTAAGAAATACAGAGAGTCAAGTGTGTGTGTGTGACCTTTCTTGCATTGAAGAGCTTTACTAGAGAAGGCTTAGCTTAGCACGAGCTTAGCACGAGCAAGATTGACGCAGGGAGGTGCCCCCCCGCCCCGTCTTGCTCTGGAGGATCCTCTGGAGCCTCTGCAGGCCTGGGCGAGGCAGCAGCTTCTCCTGGGTGCTGGGGTCATTGGGTGTTAGTGTTGGGAGAGCACAGGGCAGTTCCCCGGCTGCTGCCCCTGCTGTACTTGGGCTTGGTAGAAATGCAAGTTGTTACTCCGGGACGCTGGAGCTGGTCTCTTGCATTAAACCCAGTGTTTTTGAGAAGTCTGAAAGCAGGCGACTGATTTGTGATGCTGGCGTCAGAGGAAAAGTCTGTTTCAGCACTGTTGAGGCTAAGGTGCTGAAGTGAACGGAGTCTCTGAAAACCTCGAACTCCCCAAAAATCTGCTTTGATTTGGTACACAAAGCACTTGAATCTGAGCATTTTTTTCTGCTTCCTCCCCCCCCCAACAAAATGAGGGTCAGGAAAAGTGCTTCGACTTTGATATGACAAATTGTTTTACACTAACCCCTCGTTTATTTTTTATAAAACTGCATTGTGCCACTACCTGCATTTCTTTTTAATTTACTGCATTCCAAGTGCTCCTGGAATGAGCAGCAAAGTAAGATCCCCAAGATGATGTGAGTTTTCCAGGTGCAGATCATAAAGACTCCACGAGGTAGTTCATCTTCCTTGCAAGGAAGGGATATTAATAGACTTATGAATTACTTCATATTCCCTAGATCTTTTACACAAAGAATAGCATAACAAAGAAACACAGCACTGCTTTTATAGCAGTGGCTGTTTCTGTACAATGATTGAAAACTGTTTGGGCTGAAGTTCAAGCCAAATTCACTTCCACACTATATATTTTTTTCTTATTTACAGCCTACCCGTAGTGTGGGTAATCTTAGTTTCAAAAATCTATATCCACTTCCCTTTCCAACTTGGCAGTAAATAGTTATTTAGTCCTCTTGAGGTCTTTCAAAAGTAGAAGAGAGTGAATATGTGCAAAACACTTCAGTGTGGGAGGGCGTCAAGTCTGCAGCACTGATACATTACATGCTAATTGAATGACTGATCAGTATTTGCAAACATTTGCTTCCTGGGAGAGATGGATTGATGATCCCAGGCTCTGGGAATGAGGGCTGGGAAGCAGCACGTTTCCCGTGTCTGTGTGATGGGCTCTTGCATTGCAATAGAGATGTTAGTGCTCTGGCCTTCTTGCAGAAAGAGCGTCGTTCTGCTCCCAGCTGGCGAGCAGAGCAGGTGTTGGCTTGTCTGGTCATCGCTGTTTGGCGATAAGGAAGATGGTTTGCCTGGAGCTCTGGTACAACAAATTGTGTCCTGGGGTGGCTCTGAAGCTGGACTGCTGCAGTATGTACAGGAACAGTGGAGTGGGACCAAAATGAATGGCTTCCCCTGCTGATGCCATCATCTCCCCAGGAAGCGCAGCTCTGTACCCACTTTTCCATGTTTTTTGTAGGTCTCGCGTGGAAGTGTGCTGGGCTGCAGGAGCAGGAAGGCAGGATGCTGTCGAGACCGAAGCCTGGGGAGTGCGAGGCAGACCTGCTGCACTTCCAGCAGCAGTTCCTGGCAGCCAGAGCGTCGCCCGCGGTGAAGATCGTGAAGAAGGCAGACAAGAGGAAGGGCAAGGAAGGGAGCAGAGATGCTGAGAGGCCTCCGCTGCAGGACAGCAAGGATGTGGTCATGCTGGATGGTAATCTCCTTTGTGGGGGTTCTTTGAACTAGTAGGCTTCTCTGCACCTCATTCTGTCTCAACTCGATTGTTTTTGACCTGCATTTGTGTCAACCTTGCAGTATTCTCTGTTCTTAGCGCTGTTGGGATGTGCTCCTGTCCAGTTTTACCAACATGTGACAGAACTGCTCTTGCAGCACACACAGCCTTTCCCTATATTTATCACCTGCCGGTGCTATTTTGCCAGCCTCCGTGCAGGAAATGACTTTGACCCATTACATCATTCTGTTCCTGCCTTAGTGGTTGTTCTGTCGTCTATCCAGACCCTGCTCTCAATGTCTCTGAGCTGGAGCTCGGCTAACAGTTCCAGCTTTTTGTCAGCAGATTGGGATTCCTTCCTACAGTTTTACTTTCTCCCACCAGTCGTAACTGTGAAGCTTCTTTCATGTGTTTAATGGTCTCAAAAGTTTAAGGTGATTTCTTGAGAACAACAATTTGAACCCTACAATGCTTGATTACAGGTAAGGAAATAGAGCCCTGGTTTATAGATGATGAAAATGATGCCTTGACTTGCTCTGGTCATACAGGTCACACGATATCAGAGCTAGCAGTAGAAATGTGCTTTTTTTTTTGTGCCTAAGCATGATTTGCGGTGACACCATCTAGTTTCTGTAGGGCTTTGTTTCTTCCCTTCTTGCTTGCAATCAGGCCTCAGTACCTTTCCCTGCTTATGCAGCTCTCTGAGAAGACCTTGATGCAAGGGCATAAATAACATTCTTGAGCATATTGTGCTCCATTATCCAGTGCAAGTCAGATACAGAGAACGCTAATTGCCTTATTACTTCCTCATCTTATTTCTTTTTCATCAAAGCAATAATAGGTGTCATTAGGGAGCTCTCGGTCTGGTACCTATTGCACAGTAGTTACACATGGACAACTTGACTGCTTCTCTTTCTTTTTCCTCCACAGATTTTCCAGATGTTCCCCCAGCTCTAACTCCAGCTCCTCCAAAAAAGTCCAAGATCAAAAGTGCTTGTGTCCACTTTGAGGATGAAGATCCAGAGGAAAGGCTGGAGAGTCATGATCAGCACATCACAGCAGTCTTCAGCAAAATTATCGTATGTCTGACTTTTATGTGATCATCTGGTGTTTTTTGAATGGTGTGAGCTGCAAAGAGGATGAGGACGGGGCTCTGTTGCTGCTTTTACTTTCTACAATGTGTTGAAGTACTTGTAGTGCCATAGGCCAGTGTTATGGGCACCTTGAAAGCTTTCATGGGAAAATTTTGCTGTCAGTCAAACATAGACCTGAATCCATTTCCCAGAATAGACTTCCTGCTGGTCACACTGTTGGCATGTAGGCATGTGTGCTAGTGTGGCCTTCTGGGCTCTGAAGGGGATCTTCTTGATGCTCTGCACTGGTTCAGCTTTTCTTTGATCCATTTTTTTTTAAATTGACAGCCCAGGCTTTTGGAAGATAACTTTTCTTTGGCTCTGCATAAGCTGAAGGGATTCTCTGCTTGGCAGCCAGGTAGACAGAAAACTTGTGGCTTTGAGAGCTGAGAGCTTTTCAGTCCCCTCTTAGGCAGATGGTATAAAACTTGTTTGACTATAGTGGGACTTGGGTTTGGCTTTTTATCTGCAGGAACGAGACACAAGTGCAGTCACAGTGACCATCCCAGTGCCAACAGGAGATCCGTTTCCCAGGACGTTTCACCGCTCGGAGATAAAAAGTGAGGTAAGAGCATAGGGGACTCTTACACTACCTTCATTAATGGCTAAAACTTCCCCACAACAAAGCGTAGTGCGTGGTGAGTAGTAGGACTCTAAATAGATCATTTGTCATCCTGCAAATGAGGAGCTGACTCAAAATATCTCTGGCATTGCCTTCTCATTGCAGGAGAAAGTTTTCCTGCTAAAGTGCCATCAAGTAAAGTAGTCCCTAACCTGTAGTTAAATAATGTTGGGATCCTTTCAGCCTCGGAAGAAAAGCAATGCCTTCAGCTAAGTTTGGTGAGGAAGATCAATTCTGTCCTCTTGTAATAAACTGATCCTGTTCTGTCTTGTGTTTTGCTAAGAAACAATCTGTAGTAATTAGCCCATGAGGTTTGAGTAAGTCTGCTTACTCAGGTTGTACCTGATTCCCGCTGGAAGGACCTTTGATTGCAGTTGTACTGATATCTCTTGCTTCCTGACTTTTGACACAAAACTTCTTCTGAGGCTGTTATTTTGGAAATCATGTCTGCTCTCATCAATCTGGTTGCTGTAGTAGCATGAGCTACTAGCTGAGTTCCAGTCAGGTACTGGAAAACGGTATGTGATTTATTGCTGTGACTGCTTTGAAGTGATAGCTTACTTTGAAAGACTGCTTTTTTGAGGGGGGAAAAATGAGAGTAATACTTAAATTCACCGTTCTGTTTACCTGATGCAGGAGCACACAAAGCAGCTAGTGCTTTGCTATGCAGGCAGCCCAATAGTTTAGTCAAGATGATCTTAGCATCCCCTGCCCGTTTCTTACTGTGTAGATCTCTTCACCATGCTGCAGTCTAATCACCTTATAAGAAGCCTGTGCTGAGCACTTGGTAAGTATAGTACAGCCCTGTTTATCCTCAGAAATGCAAACTATTCAGCTGTGCAGGGTTCCCAACCAGCAGAAAAGCTGGATTTATTGTATTTGATGATCCTTTAGGTGTATTTGCCTGGTTTGAATTTGCTAAATTAACCATCTTTCTTTAGGCAGTAAAAACTTTTTTGTCTTGCTTTTAAACTATTCTGAAAAAGGAATAATGTGTGCACAGCAAAAGGCTGCCAGCTATTTCTTTTTTGGCATGTCTGGAAGTCCTCTGAATCAGATCTATACATTTGCTAGTGACATGTTTGCGAGGGAGTCTGGAGAGGAGAGTGGTGACACATAATGTCCCTGTTTGCAGGTGAGGGTGGGATCTGGAAGAAAAAGCATCTTTGCGCAGAAGATGGCAGCAAGAAGAGCTGCTGAACAGGCTGCTGCAGCTCCCTCTGCTGCTGAGCCTGTGCGAGCGGGAGCCGCTGCTGTGGGTGCCCCGGGAGCCGCTGCTGTGGGTGCCCCGGCTGCCGAATGCGTGGGAGAGGCAGCACCCCCCAGCCTCGGGGATGGTAAGTGGGGGAGGTTCTGCTTATCCAGCCTGCTGTGTGTGCGTGACCTTCATCACTGTAAGTTCTGGGTGTCTTTGCTCTAAAGTAGGGAAGCACCATCATTGTCAGTTTTCAGGTTGCAGGATCATTTGGAATGTCTGTAGTGGGACTGGGGTTTGAAACTGAGACCCAAATCAACCTTCTGCAAAAAGGCTCAGCTTTTTCCCTAGTTTCCTTTTGTTTCACACAAGGTCAAATGGATTTTTTTTTCTTTTAGGTTCTCTTCCTTCCTTTAGGTTTCTTCTGGCTGCCACATGCAAGGCTTTTTGTATTTCCTCAGTGATTTCCCCAGTTTTAGAAGAGGGATTCTTTTCCTTGTGCCTTCTTCATCAGGCACAGGATATAGGGTTTTATTCCTGCCTAGGAGCTGAAAGCTGAATCTTCCATCGCTGCATGCTCTGCAATGAGCCTGCATCTTTTTCTCTGCAAGGCAGGCTGTGAGGCAGTGCTGATGAGTCAGTGCCGCCTCCAGCAGTTACTCGGCTGACAAGGATGTGACAAGGAAAGATGAAACCAATTCAATGGGTACCATGGGCACCACCAGGCCTTTTCTTTTTTTTTCTTTTTCTTTTCTTTTTTTTTTCCCTTAGCCTTTTGCAGTTTTATCTGCTTAGGACCACCATGTATCAGGGTTTTCCACATCTTTTCTGCATTGAAATGGAGGCTAGGTGGTATTTCAGTTATTCTGCTGTTTGTCTAATGCTTCCATCAGCCCTGATCCTTTTCAGTGGCAGTAAGAGAACGCGAGCAGGCTGTGCTTGCTGTGCATACCTAAATTCACTGTCCAGGTCCATTACTAGCTGTCTGACACTGCTTACTGTGTGTCCCGGTACAATAGTGTGCATGTTTCCCTCTCTGAGCTATTCCGAAAGGGAATACAGCAGCTCTGCAGCTGGGATCCTCTTGAAGGAAGAGAGAATGCCCCTAAAATCCAGAGGGATCCGAAAATGGCTTGACTTCCTCTACCAAATTCCCGTGCAGGAGGGTAGCCAGAGTAAGGCAAGTAGCTCCATCTTTTGTAGCAATTGAATATTTGTCCAGTAGCTCCCAGCTCGGTGGTTGGCAGAGTGAAGCTTGATGAATCCAGGATACTGAGCCCCTTTTTCTCTCCCTGCTCAATATATAAGATTTGTCTGATGTTGTTTCCATACTATTTTTTTTTTACTATTGATGTTCCAACAAGTGTGGTCACTGCTGTCTGAACATAGGTTTGGTGTTTTAAGGATTGGCTGATGTAGAATCCTCGGGGTGCTTTGTGTCACTGTATGGAGATATGTGGGGAGTGTTAATGATAATAAAAATGTGTGTCAAGTCCTTCTGCAGTGAGTTACAGGCCAGCTCAAGGGTCTCTCTCTGTTTGATGAAAGCAGTGCGTTGTACCAGTGCTAGGGTTAAATGGAACGAGCCCTTAGAAAAGGATTTAGATTGACTGCTTAAAGAGACTTTGTTTTGCTCAGGATAGTAAAAATGCCCCCTGCTGAAATCTGAACCTGTGATATGTTCAGTTCTGAAGGTGAACGGAGGACATTAGTGGCAAACTTTCCTGTGTAGCAGAATTTATCTGTTTGCTCCTGATGCTTTCTTGTCACTTTAGGCTGTGGCTTCTGAAATATCTGAATATTTTATAGAGAATGGATCCCGTGTCACAACAGAAATGGGATTACAGAATAATCTTCATTCTCTGGCTCAGCAAACATTTGCTAGGTCGTGGTTCAGCTTCAGTCAAAAGACGCGGGTTCAAGTCTCCATGGCAGAGAGAGAAACTAACGTTCATTAATCACAAGAATGCCCTGACCCATCTCTTGTGAACTATGCTGAATTTTACTCTTTCTATTGCTTTGCCTTAAAGAAATGAAATACATTTCCCCTGACCCCATATACACCTACAGAAGCAACAAAGTTTTGGAAATGATGTTTTGTTGTGACATGGGATGAAAGCCCAAAAAATTTTAGTTCAAGCTAAACTATGCTTCTCTACCTCTGTTTTGATGATGCTAGTAAAATGAGAAAATGAATTTGCTCAGCTCTGAGGAGAATTGGTAAGACTGTAGACACATCTCTAACAATTTTCATTGCTGGATCTCCTAGATAAACCTCTTGACTTCTTGACCTCTCAGCGGCCCTGTCTGATAACGGGAGAGGGTCTTAGAAGCGAAAAGAGTGAGCAGGAAGTCCAGGCTATTCACAAGGAGAATTTGGAGAAGCTGCAGTCCATGTCACAGGAAGAGATCCTGCAGGAGCAAGAGAGACTTCTGGCTCAGTTGGGTATGTGTTTCCTGGAGTGAACCCTATGCGTCAGTTGTAAACTTTAACATGTAGGTGCTCTGAAGTCTCACCAAATTCACAAGTCAAGGATGAGACCTTTGGATCCTCATATTGAGATCTTCTTTATTTAACATGTCAGTAACTTGAGGCAATGAAGTGTTTTGACGGAGGGGGAAGAAAAGTGAGATGTAGTAGATCTGAAAGTAAGATGATAATGTTCTGACACTGTCCTAGTCACACAAATATTATTATTTGTCCCCCAAATACCACCACTTTCCAGATATTCCCCTTCTCTTCCATAATGAATGGCAACTTTCATTTTATGAATGTTGTCAGACCATAATTAGCTGTGAGGGTGGGAAGTCAGTTCAAAAACAACAAGAAATCTCCCCTTCCTGAGATAATATCTAGACCATAGCCTGCAGGTCTGGTGCAGTTTGCCAGAGTAGGGTTTTTTGTTTTAATGACACCCTTCTGTGTATTCTTGTAGCCTTTAGACTACTGCTCCTGAGCAATCCATAGGCAGGGCCTGTCAGACTTGGGTTCAGCCTACAAATCGCAGGCAGAATTCTCGCTGTGATGAAGAGTTTGCTATGGATGTACCTTTCCAGTAGCAGTGAGGGGAAAGAAACAAATTTGTTCTTGTTTGTAATTCAGGAGGATAAATAGAACTTTTGTCGCTGCTTTACCTTGAAAGACTTTCATAAGCTCTTTCTGTGGTGTCATTTCACCAGTCACTTGTCCCCAGCTTATGTGATCAAGAGGTCAGAAAGCAGTTAAGTGCCTCTGAACAGAAGTGACAGCACAGAAGAGAGGATATGTGGAATGGGAAAGAAAAGGCTTAAACATAAATATGAAGTATTTTGAGATTTCCTGTTACTTCTCTGTCTCTTTATCAATACTTGCAGATTCCAGTTTAGTTGCTTTCTTAAAGTCACGACGTAACAAAAATGAAGACCAGGAAAAAGCATTGAAAAAGGAGCAGGACAGACTGGAGGAGTTTTCGGAAGCAGTACCCACAGCTCATCACAATGTAGGAGCATCACCTTCCTTACAGGCATCAGACATGGAAGAATCTGTAGTGAAGGAAGAAAATACAACAATAGAAATCACAGGTAAAAACCAAAGTGCCTGTAGCTAATGCTCTGAATGTAAAAAGTAAGACTTGTGTGGTGCTTGAACCATTCCACGTGAGAGTTCTGTGGCCCTTCGTTGATTATCCAAATAAGTTTGGTCACAATATTTGAAAGATCATATTTTGGTTCGAGGAAGAACACTCATTTGTAGCTGAGCTCTGTGGAATAGAAAGGTAATGCCCTGTATAATAAATGATTTATGCAGTGGGAGATCTTGCTTTTTGAGAGGTCCCTGGAGGGAAAATTTTGCACAGTAAGCAGCTTTTTTTCCCACTTTGTCATGTAAGCAGAAGAGCGGTGGTGGGATGGACCTGCTGCTTGAATAGTTCCTTTTAACTAGAGGGACAAGAGGGTATTGGGTAACTCTCCCTTAAAAAAAAAAAAAAAAATTAAAAAAATAGAAAGGGTTGCTGGTTTGTTTCCAGGGTAGCATAGGGATACAGTCAGTCTTGTTTCAGTGCATTTGCTCATATAACATACATGTATATGTCCTGTTGTGAGCTTGCTCTTGATGACCCCATGTGTGGCTCATGTCATAGAATCATAGAATGCCCAAGGTTGGAAGGGACCTCAGAGGTCATCGAGTCCAACCCCCCTGCACACGCAGGGTCACTTAGAGCACGTGGTGGCACAGGGCTGCATCCAAGCAGGTTTTAAAGATCTCCAAAGAAGGAGACTCTCAGCCCATGTTGTGATTGCCGAGGTTACAGTTCTTGTGCTAGTGCTATGGGAGGAAGGAGCTACTGTGGGACAGTGCAGTGCTTTTCTGCTCATTTGAAAGTTGTGCCGAGTGGTTGCCTCTTACAGCTGAACACTGTGTTACTCAGATTTGCTATTGAATCTTGTACCTTTTGATGTTGCAAGGGAGTGGCTGAGTGTATGAAGGAGTGGAGATGTGGAAGCTTGCTGGTAGAAATCCTTATCTTAGCCTTCCAGCTGGCATGAACCCTGTGGCTGTTTTGTGCCTGTTCACTCTGCCCATTTTCTGTGTTTCTGTCTGATAATTCTGTTCAGGCTGACTCTGATTTCATATGTTTGTCTGCTGTCTCCTGACATAGATCCCAAGTCTGTCCATTTGGTGAGCAAAGCTGCCTCTGTAGCACACTGACAGTGACTTGGCTGCCCTTGTGGTGGCATCTGCTTAGGAAACCCAGCCTGCCCTGAACCTCCTGTCCTTGCTGTCTGCGTGCCACATGGGCAGCTTCCTGGATGTTCCAGACTCACCGGGATGTAGCTACAAAGCACATGAAAAGTCAATACTTGCACATAGCAATCCTGAAAGCTCTAGGCTGTGCATGACAGATGTCAGTATTGTATCATATTTCAGCCCTCCGCAAACACTCCACATCTCCCTTCTGCCTTCTCCTTCTGGAAAGCCTTTAGCTTGCAGCTTATGAGCTCCCCTCAGTCAAAGCTTGTTCCTTTTGCTGCCCTTTCCTTGAGGAATTGAAATAGGAAAATCAAGAGCAGGAGTAATTTCCCATTCCTTTAGAAAGGGTGGGGAAGAATTGGTCTTCACAGCTCATAAAATTTGGTTTGGCCTCTTTCTGGGTAGAAGACAAGGTTATCAATATCACCAGTACAAAAGAAGTATCTTGGCCTTGTAAAAAAAAGGAAAAGATTAAGGGCAAAACAGCCATGTGATTATTGGATCTGCTGAGATAACTTGCCCAAATATCTCTGCACATTATTCACATCTATTATTTTGCCTTTTAAGCAACCTGAGGGATGTTTTGCTTGCTTATTTTGGGGAAAATTTTCCTCTTGCTTTTTATCTCCTTGTAAGATCATTGTTCTGCCCATGCTAAGGAAGTTGTCACTGAAGCTGCTCTTACTGCTTTATTCCCAGCAGCTTTCTTTTGAGCCTTTTCTTTTTCTCTCCAATGATGATAGGCTCTCATTTGTTTTCTTCCCCCACGTTTTCTTTGTATAACATGTTTCTATCTCTCAATAGTGAACTTCTCCAACATGTTTTCATGTTGATCTTGGGCAGTCTTTGTCTACAGATCCTCGTTTCTGATGCAGTCTTTGTATCCCCATGCACCTTGCAGGCTGACTCTGGATCACTGCTGAATTTCAGCCTG
The DNA here is from genome assembly GCF_003342845.1 of Nothoprocta perdicaria. Lineage (NCBI taxonomy): Eukaryota > Metazoa > Chordata > Aves > Tinamiformes > Tinamidae > Nothoprocta > Nothoprocta perdicaria. The sequence goes on from NW_020454416.1 coordinate 1,316,253, forward strand.
GTCTTTGTGAAAGAACAGCCATTTATTCCTTCCTTGATGAGAAGGGTGTGGTGTGTGTATAGCTGTATGTATACACGCGTACTTAAATGCGTGTGTGTGTGTTTATGCACAAGAAGAGAAAGGAAAGCTGATTGGCCTCTAACTGAAGAAAACACCTCACTTAAGGAGAAGTAGTAGAGCAATTTAAGTTTTGCTTTTCCCTGAATCCATCTTAATCACCAGGACTATTTTAGTTCCTTAGTTCTAGAACAATTGAGTGCACAAGGAACACCAGATTAAGTGATGTTCTTTTACTCCCCTGGGAGCAGTGAACTGGACTGTTTGGCCTGTAAAGACTACACAAAATTGTAGTGGTGCTCTTGAGGATAGCTCAGTGTTCAAAGTGCTCTGTGCTGACAACATATTTTGCTTCCCATGGAAGACTGCACAGGAAAGGAAAAGGGGAGTTTTCCCAGGAGATTTCAAATAGCCAAGAAGGGATGAGGTGAAACACAGTCACAAAACCAAGGGAAGCCTTCCCAGCACCTGACTGTAGGCCTGCAGCCCGTCTTGGACAGCAGGAGATGTAAAATATGAATTTTACATTAGCACTTAGTCTTGGGATTTTGCCTCTCTTAGTGTTTGGGACTGAACTCATAAATAACCCAGCAGAAATGGTCGTTCTAAGTTTCCCCAGGGAGAGGATGATGACATGAAGGAACAGGACGGCCCAAAAGTCAAACCTGCTTCTCTAATGAGATAAGACTGCTGCTTCTAATAAACATGGTGCTGAAGCATTTGTCCAGAACTGTAATCTTATCAAAAGGAAAAGTGAATCTTGGCACTAGGACAAAAGGAAAAGCAGAACAGAGTGGGAAGAAGTTGCTCAGTAGCCTTTAATATAATGCAAGCCTGGAAAAGTTCAGTGCAAACGTTGCTAACTGTCAGCTTGTGTTTCTGTAAAGGGATTTCTTAGCAACTGAACAATCTGCTGCTGCTGTGGAACATGTATTTGTCTCTGCTTGTTGACAAGATCATAGTGCTGGGGCTGATGGGACTATGCGTAATCCTATTCATGGAATGATTAACTCAACCATATCAATTTAGCAATTAATGGAGAAGGAGCAAACATTTTGTTGAATTACAAATGTCAGTAGATTTCATTCTTCTGCTGATTTTTATTTCCTCTGGTTTTGTACCTCCTACCCACAAACATTCCAGTAGTCTGCATTTGGGCTTTTTTTTTGGTCTCTTCAATTACAATGTGTGCTGAGGCTTTGCCTGAAATTCTGTGGAACAGCTTTCTGGCTGGGGCTGATAACTGTGTGCGTGGTTCCTTGCCTGCCTCGATTTCCCATTGATCAGAAAGGTGAAGTGGGTCTTCCTGAGAACTTACCTGCTAATTGGAGGAACGTAAAAGGTTGGGTCACAGGCCAGTTATCCACAGGATAAGATCTGATGAATGAAGGAATCTCTGTGGGGTTCCTTTTTCCTTGCAAGAAAAGATTAGAGCAACTAGGATTAAGAGCTGCAATGCAAATTATATACAAACTTTTGCTCCAATAGGAGCCTTTGCTACTGTTGGGTAATTTTATGTCTCAACTCTCCTTTCTCTTGTGAGAATTGTTCCACGAGCTGGTCTGTCTCTTTTCAAGGGTTTTTCTCACGATGTCAGTCAGAAGTGCCTTGCTTTTCAGAATCTTCTGATCAGAGCTCTTTCTGATATGCCCAGTGAGTAATCTTCTCCTGTAGTGCTTGCACCTTTCAAATTCTTGTTCAGTTATCAAGTTTCCCTTGGCTTTTTTTTCTCAAGCAAGCTTCATGTATTTTGATCTGTTTTGCTCTTTTCTTTATAACTTGATCTCTTTAAGCCTTTAGAAGGATACCTAATAAAGAGCCGTATTGCAAGTGCCATGGAAGTCTGAGCAACAGCATTGTTGTTCTGATGTGTTTAGATTGAAATGGTGCTGACTTCCTGAAAACAGTACTTTATTCCAGGCCAATTACTTGCTTTGATCTCTCTGCATTGATACTTCTTTTGAATTTTCTTACTCCCTTGCTCCCTCTTGTTTGAATGATACTAGTTTGCCTCTTCCAAAAGTAGGGCTCATGTTTTCTGCCCGTGTTCTGATCTCTTTGCTCTATTTGTTTTCTGACTTCTGTTCAACTTCTCCCAAATTAGACCTGTCTTTGAATTTCATTACAGTGCTATTCACTTCCTCTTCTAACTCTTGTGAAAGATTAAAACAGTTTTAAATCTTTGATGTTTATGCATCAGCCAACAGTCAATTTGAAAGTTAATTCTTCTTACTTTACATGCATCCAGTATTTGATGCAGTCTTGAGCCAAGTAGGTTGGCAAGAGGAGAACAGTATTTTCTTAATTTCTTTCTTGGAAGGTAAGATCACTTTTCACTTTTTCTTTTCTTTCCCAAAGAAGACAATCTGCCTGTGAAGCCCAAGAAGGAATGGATCCACATGGACAGTGTGGAGTTTGAGAAGTTGGAATGGATGAAAGATTTGCCTCCACCTCGGCAGAAGAAAACAAAAAAGGTCTGAAAGCAGAAATTGATTTTTCTTCATGTTGTTTGCAAGATGTGTGGTTCATGTTTTTCAGCAGCAACAGTTTTGAAGGATTCCTAAAAAATTCTTCTGATTCCTCAGCCTGTAAGATTTCACCAGGCTGAGATATTCCATGGTCTTTTTCATGGGGTGGAACGTGGTCTGTCTTGTCTCTAGTGCTCAAGAGCACTAGGATGTAACAGTCTAGCAAGGGTAATCTGTAAGGAACAGGACTGAAAGCTACAGAGGAAGAAAATTCAAAGTGTATTTCAAAGATTGTGAGGCGTGATCTGGGGAATTTTTGAGCTGTCCGCTTCAAGCGGTTGATTTAAGAAGTGTTATTTGATGTGCTGGATGGAGCAGAAGGCAAAATAAGTCATCTTGCTCACTTTTATCATAGGGAATGCAAGCTCGATTCAGTTTGAAAGGAGAGCTGATTCCTGCAGATGCTGATTTACCTACTCATCTGGGCCTGCATCACCATGGAGAGGAGGCAGAGGTAGGTGTACTGTAGTAGAAAGGAAGGAGTACTCCCCTTTTTGTCTTCAGTGTTCAATTTATCAGATCTGTTTTGTGTCAAGGCTTTAGTGACAGAAGCCTTAAGGAAAATGTGAACAGGAATCACAGGAAATGTGATTTCCTTTGAACTGGGCTCTTGAGGAGAAGTGGGTCTACATTAATTAATTGCTCTCTCTGCTTTCAGAAAACTCCAGTAATACTTTTTTTTTTAATGCCATTTAGGGTAGGATCTGTCATGTAGGAAAAATGCATGTGCATTCTTTTCTTAAGAAGTTCAGCTTTTTCCTCTAAGTGCTAACTAGAATATCTCTGGCATTTGACACCAAGTGGCAAATAACAGTGCTTTGCAGTTTATTTCCTGTTATGCAGTATTTTACAGCTGATCTATTATCTATGGCGCTCTACGTTCATCTTCTGATCTTTTTTTAATTTTTCCTCTCTCTCCACTTAGAGGGCTGGTTATACTCTCCAAGAGCTCTTTCATTTGTCTCGTAGCCAAGTTATTCAGCAGAGAACTCTGGCTCTACAGATCTTGGGTCGTATTGTTCAGAAGGTAAGTGACTTTCCATGGGATTCCTCCCCATAATTCAAGTTCCTCATGGATCAGGCCCGGATTCTGTGGTAATCATTGTTTTTCTTTTCACTGTTTAATCAATGTGAGCAAAATCACCAATGGGATAATTTTTACATTCCCCTCTATGTTAGAGAGTGCGACAGGATGTTTTTTAAATATAGGCTCAGCTTTTTCTAGTGGGAGATATTTCCAAACGTTTTTCTTCTGCAGCTCGTATTCCATTATTTCTGTGGACCCAAGTTTGTTTTCTGTGAGAGTGAGAACAAACTAGCCAACTCTTCGAGCCCCGTGCCAATGCTATATGGCAAAATGCATATTTACTTCTATGCACCTTTACACTTAGCTCTCAGGCAAAGTGCTACCCTTTCTGCTAGTAGCAAGGGAAGCAGAAAAGGAGAAACGGTGATCAAAAGGCCATGATTATTATAGTAGAATGGTTGTGGATTAGTCAGTCTGGTCTAAGCAGAAAATAAATTCTTGTATCTTAAACCAGCACTAAGTTGCAGAAATGTCATCAGAACATGAAGTTATTTTTAGGACTTTTGTTGGGTTGCCCTTGAGTCACAGAATTTTCAATTGAGAGAGATGTTTGTAGCCTGCAAAGCAGGGTGGATATTCTGGTGGCTTCCAGACCATGTGCATTGTAACTGCTCTTGAGGTATGTGCCTTGTGTGGAAAGAAGTTAATAGATAATGTTCCTTAAAAGCCCCTCTCTTCTGGAATGCTACTTTTGAGGGCTCAGCAACTTGTGATGCCTGCTATGTAGAGCAGTCCTAGAGTAGCATGGAAGACTCATAACTGCAATAAAAACAGGGGTTCAGAATGTGGCTCAGGTGCTCAGTTTTGTTATCTAAGTGTATTTTACTGCATTGCTTGACACTGAGTCCTCCAGTGCTTCTGAGATCACAAGTATTTCTTCTTGCCCTTTCATATCACTATTTTTGAGTAGTTAAAAAGGTCATGTACCTAAAGATAATGTTGCAGACTCCTTGGAAAGCAGCTTGTCACAGAGCAACCTGTTACTCTACACAGTTTAGCTGCTTTACAATTAAAATGGGAAGCTGCTTCTCAAATAAAATGAGAAGCAGTCAGTGTACAGAATGTTGATCCATAGCTGGTTGAGATGAGACAGCTTTAAAACTGGCTTTTTCTGGCATATCTTTCAGGCCAGGGCTGGTGAGTTTGCATCCTCCTTGAAGGGCAGTGTTGTGCGTCTGCTCCTTGACGCTGGGTTTCTCTTCTTGCTGCGCTTCTCCTTGGATGATGCGGTGGAGAACGTCATGGCAGCGTCGGTGGCTGCTCTCCGGGCTCTGCTGGTGTCCCTCGATGATGAGGTGAGAGAATCATTAAGTGCCTGGATTTAATCTCCTATAAAGCTGCTTATAAGAATCAGAAGGAAAAGATGAGCTAAGTGGCTCAAACAAAGGCTCTTTGAACAGGTCAATTAGATGACTACTTGAGTTAATTCTACCCAAAATTAAATTTGGTGCAGGTTGCTGAGCTTTTCTTAAGAGTGTGTTTGTGTGTGTGTAGTTTGGGGGGGGGGGGGGGGGAGGGGAGGGAGTTGGTGATCATTATCAGATCACCACTAGTGTAAGTATAATGTTTAGTTCTTTTAATATGGCTTATGTTGTTGGCTTCTTGCATCACACTTTTGCACCTTTTGAACAGATCAGTGACTACACAGCCTCCGTGTTTCCCTTCATGCCTAATACTGCTAGTGTTCTCTACCACTGTCGTTGCCCATTTCCAATGGTTCTTGCATGCTTTTTCTTCCACTAACAAATACTCATTTTCCCTTCTCTCATGTCTGTTTGCTCCTTGGTGTTTTTTTCCTCCCTTGTCAAAAGGCTGAAGCTTCTTTTGGATGTTCAGAGATACTGAATGACCTTGAGCAGCAAAATTGATGTGCCATCCTGGTTGGGCAAAAGCAGAGCACTCCGGGCAAAGCAAGTCGTGGCCTGTGTTTTGCTCTCCTTCCATGAAGGCCCTTGTGAATCAGCCTGCAAAGGTGCTGCTAGAGTGGGGACAGAGTTCAAGAAGTTTCGTGAAACTTCAGCAAGGCTGCCAGTACTATCCCTAATGGGAAAGCAAGGGAAAGAAAGGATTGGGATGCCTCCTCCCACATTGTACTGTTTTTCTAAGCAGCATGACTAGAAGTGTTCTCCCAGATGAGTTCTGTCTTTAATGTGCTTTTTTTCCTTCTGATGTTACTTTAATTTTTATCTGTCTGCAGGGCTCTGTGCCAATGACTTGGGGCACAGCATCTTATATAAGAAGAGATTGCTGAGTCTCTATATGCTGGAAGCAGCACTGCATGCTGTGCCATCGTATTTTATTGTATGGAGAGTCCCTCCCATAACTTCATGCTGTTGAGTTTCAAAAAGTATCTACCTGTGAGGAAGGGACAGGGCTGGAAGTTTAGCATTGTTGCTTACTCTGGGTTTTGTAATACAAACAGGTTTTGTGCACAGACGAGCAACATGTGAAGAAGATTCTCCCTTGCTTGTTAGTAGCTAGAGGAGTAGCTCTCTTGCTTTCCTTCAGATACCTGTGTGCTGTCTCGAGGCTTTTTTTTTTTCCTAGTGGAATGAAGACTGTAGTCCCAAACTCAGTGTTTTAGTTGGACTTCTGGCCTTGTGCCTTAATATACAGATTTTTCTGACTATGCCATTCACTTGCTTTTTATTTTATTTATTTTTTTAATTTTGGATAAGTTGCAACTATTTGGTATGTTTTACTTGTTTCAGGAACATCTCAGACTTCAGCTGAAGTCTAGCATTTTTTTCCTCAATGTGGTGGTTATTTCTGAATAATAAATTGTGAAAATTAAAGCAGCTATTAAGTACCTGCTTTAAGCAGCTCTAAGCAATAAAAACATTGGAATGAATTTTGTAAGCAAATCTTTCATATCCTAAAACATTTTGGAGAAAGTAGGTCTGGTTTGGGCGCAGTCCTTTCTCTGAGGAGTTGAAAGCTCATTTACTGCAGTGGTGCCCTAGAACAAATACCCTGGATAGTGTTTATTTTAACACGAGGAATTTAACCATTCTACATTATTTGTGGCTCATGCAAGTTTTGCACAGGACCAGGCACAGGAATAGGGCCAATAAATAGGGCTGGGTTTAACCTCTACAATGCTTGAGGTTTGTCGGTTTATTTGTCTTTTTTGTTTGTTTTGAGGGGGTGTGTTTTAACATTTTCCAGGTTGAGAACACACACGGTCCCTATCTACTGAATTTAATTCACCTCACAGGACTTTTGCTGTTCTTACTTGTTTTTTTTATGAGTTCCTGAGTGTCTGCAGGTCATAGGTTAAAATGATTTCCCTGAAAACATTGCATCCTACTTGTACATATCTAGTATACTATTGGTTGCAGCAGTAGTTGGGAATTGGTTAAGCACTCCATCATAAATGTCTTAAAATATTTTCTTCCATAATTTCTTTTAACATTTTATTTTACATGCTCTTCTCCTTACAGAAATACCTTGATTGGACTTTCTCGTGGTATCAAGGAATGGCTATATTCCCCTTTGTGCCCAATAATAAAGAAGAAGAGGATGAAGAGGATGAATTAACTGAAACTGAGAAGTCTCAAAACAAAAAATCGAAAGATGAAAACAAGCCAGATCCATATGTGGCTCGATACGATGTTGTAAAAGTAAGGGCAAAGCAAGGCCTGAAATCTTGTTAGGGAAATATGCTCTGCATAAGGGCTTTGTGTGTTGTTGAAATGAGTACCTTCTTCGGATGTTATTAGAGCCTTCTGAACAAGCATTAGGCTCTTCTCTCACTGATGGGTGTTATGTTGCTGCCATATTGCCAGAAGGAAAATTTTCTTGACTCTTTGATCTGTGACTTTGGTATCACTAAATTCTTTTGGAGAAATCAGCAGTAAGCACACTCATGGCCTTGAGATAGATAGGTCCACACATATATGTACATTTTTGTTCCAGTTTTGCTGAAACATTACATTTTAAGCTCACTTTCTTTGAGTTCAAAGTGTAAATATTTCAGACACTGTTAAAGTGTGTCTATGCACTGTTGCACAGTTTAGAATGAGCATTAAACCTGTATAACTCTGAACTAGCTAGACTTGCACACTAATGTTCCCTTTTCTATTTGGCATGACATTTAGTATTATACACCCACACCTACACAGAGATATATGTGTATATATATGTATATATAAATGCATAAAGAAAAGCCTAATTCCACATTCTTATAAGGACTGAAGATAATCATCTTTGTGTTCTCAAAGCCAACTCTGTGACTGAGGCAACAGGTTTTATCTGCTGCAGTCACAAAAGTCTGTGGTTGCATCACTTAACCTCAAGTGGTTAGACCTCTGTATGAATGGCCCTTGGTTATAAGCTTCACTGGGCAAATGCAGTAATTTAGCTGGGTGCTTGGTCTCATTTAGAGTCTTCATGATTTCAGATCTGGTCTAATCGGTGTTTTAAAGAACACAGCAGGGGAGTTAGATCGATTTCATCTCTTCTATCTGTAGTTCTGGAAATGATTGTGTGATTCAGCGTAATGGATTTTAACTTGTTCCAAGTAGCCTGAGCTCAGAAGATATTTGGGATAAAATTCTCCACTATTCCAGTTCTTGTGAACTTTCATTTTATACTTTTTTATCAGTTGGTACAACCTAGTCACTCCAGGTGGAAAGAACAATATTTAAACCAGTAGTTGAACTCAGGCCTAGAAGTTCAACCTTACCCAACTGCAACTTTTTAGAAGTGTCTTTACTGTGAACTTTGGTGTTGTGGAATGGGCTTTTCCTGGAACTAGGAATACATAACACTGTCACTTAAACTGAAGATATCTTCTGTCATCCTGTCTCTGATCGTGGTCTTTTGCACTCCGAGCCAAGAAAAATCACATCATCTTTCTGCATCTCCTTTTCCTACTGTGAAATAGGAGTAAGTGCCTGTTCTTTGCTTCTGTCAGCTTTCCCTGAGATAACAGGTACTGTCAGCATTAAAGACAGAGTGCTGAATTAGGTGGATGTGATGGGCCAAAAAACGAGCATGAGTAACTTTTCCAGTAACACTGACTTTTAGTAGCCCTTAATAAGAAAGGTTATTTTTCTCTTCGTGATGTTTTTTGCTCTTTTTTTCTACTCATGGTTTTATCCTCTGAAAAACAGAAGTATCCAAACCCTACTAGTGGTCTGACCTGGAATAAAAATTGAAATGTTCCTGCTGTCTTGCAGTAACTTCTGCTCACTTGCATACTGGTAAATCTGCAGAAACTTACCTCTTCATTTTCCCACTGGAGATTTAAAAACCCTCTCTTGCCAGAAGAACTGAATCTGCTTTTCCCTTTCAGTGGCTGCAGTGCAAAGAGCAAACATTACGAGCATAAAGACATTTATTTTTTTCTCCCAGGGTCTTTTGAAGACACGGATCCAGCACCGGCTGAGGTACATCCTTGAGGTGGTACGACCCGTTCCGACCGTAGTCCTGGATATCCTGCACATCCTCACCCACATAGCGAGGCACTCCACTGAGGCCTGCAGCCAGGTAAATCTCCTGCTATATAGGAGCTCAGGAATGCTGGAAAAAGGTCTGAGAAAGGGAGGAGGAGAACAGATGAGGGTTTAGTAAGGAAAGTAGATCAGTGTTTTGCTGTGTTGCTGCCAAAATCACTCCCCTGTGGTTATTTGTGTTGTCTGCTGTTTGTCTGCAGCTGCTCGACTGTCCTCGATTGATAGAGACCATTGTCAGGGAATTTCTCCCCACACAGTGGGATCCCCGAGTGGCTGAACCAGGATATTTGCTCACCAGTATCCACGGAGTTCCTTGCGCCAGTGCTATGAAGTTCCTCAGGGTATTGGCATCTGGAGGCCGAAATGCAACAGCCCGGATGGTGAGTTATATTTGGAAGAGCTTTTCTGACGGCGAAGACCTCTGTTCCATCTTGCTTTCTCCATAAATATTTAACTGGAGGTGACTCTGAGCTGAAGGCCTGGAACTGGGAGCAAATGGGTCAGAATTCTACTTGCAATCTCACTCTGGAGCCAAGGGATGCAATAGAGTCAGTAAGATGGCTAAGAGATTGGAGTATCTGACATGTAAGGAAAAGCTGAGGGTGGTGGGATTGGTCACCTGCAAGAAGCAGCAGCTCAGTGCAGAGGATCTTATCAGTGTATTTAGTGCATTTAAATACCCTAGAGGAGGGAGTAAAGACTATGGAGGCAGACCCTTCTTAGTGGTGACCAGTGAGAGGACAAGCAGTGGGCACAAGGAAATTCCACTTCAGCGTTTAAAAAAAGATAGTCACTGTCAAACTGTCACAGGTTGCACAGGAAGATTGTGGGCTTCCCGTTCTTGAAGATATTTGTAGCTCAGTGGACAAAGCCTGGAGCAACCTGCTCGAGCCGCCCCCGCTTTTAAGGAGCGGGGTTGAACCAGATTTCCAGAAATCTTTTCTAAGATTTCTAACCTCATCTGTTCACCCTATATGAGCAGGCTGGCAGATGGCTCGAATGAAGGGCAACTCCTAGCCCCACAGTCTGTGTCCCATAGCTGTCTTCTGTTAGCTGAAGGCAAACTCTAAATGCAACCTGGAATGGAAAGTGGAGTAAGGAAGCTAAAACAACTTGTGAGGAAGGTGCATACGGATGAAGGAGTTGCTGGCAGTATCACAATAATGTTGCTTTCTGACACTGTACTAGTAGAGGAGCTGGCTCGAGTTGTCAATGGTTTTTGTTCTCTATAATGCAGCTACCCAACACTGAGCACAGCTCAGGGATACTGGCAAAAGGGTAGATGCTCAGAGCATATCTTCAGGTGTATTGCTCTATACTCTTCCATGTTCTACTGAACTGTAACTCTAAGGACTTTTTTGAACCAGAGGTGTTATTTATATATATATATATATATATATATTTTTTTTTCCCTGTGTTTTACAGCCCCAGTTGAACTTTCCTGTCATGAATTTGTCTTAATAACTTTAAGGTCATTTATCAGTATTTCCAGCCTCCCTTATTCACCTCTGGACAGGTTTTCCACTTCAAAGATAATTGTGTTCACTCATATAGTTCATCACATTGGCACTATAAATGCATAACATGTACCAATAGCAGCAGCCATTACGGTGCAACGGGCACTTCTTAGGATTTTCGTTTCAGTATTTTTAACAGCATCTAATAAATTGCCATCCAGGAAATCGCTAACATCAGCAATCATCAGAGAACACCCATCCATGCTATAAAATGCAGAGAATAATGCACTGATAATGAATGGCAGGATATTTAAAGGCTTTAATTGGCTCTATGGGCAGAATTTAAAAGTAATCTTTGAATTTTATACTAGGCTCTGTGTACTCCAGGTTTTCAAGGTGTGGGGAAAAAACATGTTCAAGGTTCTTGCCACTCAGGTTTGTGTCTGTTGTGCTTTGACATAGCTTGTGACAGGCATTTAAACATGGGATTGGAAGATAATCAAAACCAAAATAATCAGTGTGAGAATGTTCTGAGTCTTATTTTACTTAACAAAATTCCTCCTCTGGAAGTAAAATTGACTTTGCCCTCTGTTCTGTAGGAGGGGTGTCAGAATTCATAGCTTGATTCGTCAGTTATTTTGCTTTCTTGCTGCTATACATTGATTTCCCTACAAGATGCTTCTAAAGATTTTGGATTTTTTATTATCTGTAATACATCCATGTGTTCTGAAAAAGAAATTGTCAAGTCATTTGCTAAGGCAGAGCACACATAAGCTTTTGTATGTGTGGGAGAGGGAAGGAGAAGCTCTCTTATGGTTGAGCAAAAATATCCTGTTGTTGGGGAGGATAAAAATTTCTAGAGAACTGTAAATGAGTCACATTATGGTTAGTTCCAAACTAAAATAGCCTCAGAACATTTACAAAGCATCAAAATCCTATAGTCGTACCAGACTAATAGTCAAGAGATACCCTTTTTTGTAAAATACAGAATTTTTGAAAGATTTAAATTGAAGGATCTATGAAAGCCATTTAGTGTGGCCTCCTAAAAATCAGATCAGTATCCATTCAGTAGTGTTATATTCTGTCTTTTCTATAAGATAAACCTTAGCATATAAACTTGAATAGTGAACTTTTATTTGTGACTAGTTAACATTTATTTTCTAGTTAAAACAAGCGTTGCATGGTATAGAGAGCATTCAAAACAAGAGTGCGTGGAGGCTAGACAAACAGCTGTCAGGAATGGTCTAGCTCTGCGTTTGGAAAGGGTTAGGTAACGCCAGGCATCCCTTCCAGAGAAGCTTCTTTGGTCATAGCAGTTGACTATTTGCTAGCCCTTTGTAGCAGGTACCTGAAGATTACACAAACTGAGATAGATTTAAGCAGTGTAAGGCAAGTTTAGAAATAAGCTGAATTGAAATGTGCAGCTTTTTTGGTGTGTAGGACTGATAGCTGAGACATGGACTGATGCTTCATATCTCTGTTCACTTGCTTTGGTTTTACAGCTCAACATACTTGAAATGAAGAGTCGGTTAAGTCGATTTGTAGCTGAAGACCCAGCAGAGCTGCTGCTGCCGCGGGAAGAAGCCCTCCGGCTGAGCACGGAAGCCTTCCGGCTGTGGGCTGTGGCTGCTGCCTACGGCCAGGCCTGCGACCTATACAGGTACAGCACAAAAAAGGGGACAAACTGGCAAGGTGAATGCAGGGCCTGCAACAGAGAAAACGGGCATCCTGTTCTAAAGGAGCAAATGCAGAGGTCTCTGCTCCCTTCAGGGAGTCTTACCTCTCTTTCCTCAACTTTCTGCAATAAAACTTCCACGTTTCTGTGGCGGACGGGAGGAAGAGGGGGAGGTAATTATTTATTTTGCATGGCTATATCTTGTGGTTAGTTCGGGCAAGAATTTGAGAACTAGGAAACAGGAATAAAATAAAAATTATTCCTCCAAGGGGTTATCCAGCTCAAACATTTGGAGGCAGAGTATTAGCTGAGTCCCATATAGCTGCTGATGGAGAAAGAATGCCATCATTCCAAACTTTTTTCCCCCACGTCTATCTTTTCCATGTTTTTTTGCGGGCGGGGATGTTTTGGCTCACTCCTCCATCGCTGCAGGGATCTCTACCCGGTGCTGGTGAGGATGCTGCAGTCCCTGCCCGAGGTGCCCGGCGCCTGCGGTGAGAGGAGCCCCATGCTGGAGCTGCGTGTGCAGCGGGCCGCGGCGCTGGTCACGCTGCTGACACACGTGACGCAGGCAGCCGGCTGCGCCGCTGAGCTGCACGCCCCACAGAGCAGGTGGGTCCTTCACCTGAGCGCCTGGAGTCCTGTCTTTCCTCTTCAGCCTGTGGCTTCTCTTCTCCTTCGTTTTGGATGGTTTAGCATCACACTTGTGAATCTCCATGTGGTAGGATGTCTTCCTGGGATGTGTGCGCACACACATATGTATTAAAAAAGAATATTTCAGAATATTTCAGAATATTTAAGGTTGGAAGGGACCTCTACAGATCATCTAGTCCAACCTTCCTGCTCAAGCAGGCACACCTAGAGCATGTGGCACAGGGTGGCATCCAGGCGGGTTTTGAAGACCTCCAGAGTAGGAGACTCCACAACCTCCCTGGGCAGCCTGTTCCACTGCTCTGTCACCCTAACAGTAAAGAAGTTGCTCCTCACCTGGAGACGGAACTTCTTATGCTTCAGTTTGTGGCCATTACCCCTCGTCCTATCGCTGGCCACCAGTGAGAACAGCCTGTCCCCTTCCTCCCTGCATTCTCCCTTCCTGAACTTATACATATTAATCATATCCCCTCTGAGCCGTCTCTTCTCCAGAGAAAACAGGCCCAGCTCGCTCAGCCTCTCTTCATACGAGAGATGTTCCATTCCCTTAATCATCCTGGTTGCCCTTCTCTGGACCCTCTCCAGAAGCTCCACGTCCCTCCTATACTGGGGAGCCCGGAACTGCACACAGTACTCCAGGTGCGGCCTCACCAGAGCTGAGTAGAGGGGCAGAATCACCTCCCTTGACCTGCTGGCAACACTCCTCCTGATGCAGGCCAGGATGCCATTGGCCTTCTTGGCCACGAGGGCACACTGCTCACTCATGGTTAACTTAGTGTCAACCAGGACTCCCAGGTCCCTCTCCGTGGAGGTGCTTTCCAGCAGGTCVASCCCTAAYCTGTACTGRTGCCTGGGRTTATTCCTCCCCAGGTGCAGGACCCTGCACTTGTCCTTGTTGAACCTCATGAGGTTCCTCTCTGCCCAACTCTCCAGCCTGTCCAGGTCCCTCTGGATGGCAGCACAGCCCTCTGGAGTGTCGGCCACTCCACCCAGCTTGGTGTCATCCGCAAACTTGCTCAGGGTGCATTCCGTGCCCTCGTAATAATAGAAAAGAAAATAGAAAAGAAAAATAAATTTAAAAAAATAAATTAAAATAAAATAAATTAAAATTAAAATTAAATTAAAATTAAAATAAATTAAAATAAATTAAAATTAATTAAAATTTAAAAAAAATAAATTAAAATTAATTAAAATAAAAAATAAATTAAAATAAATTAAAATAAATTAAAGAAATAATAGAAAAGAAATAGAAAAGAAAAATACGTATGACATGAAAAATATATAGGGTGACAGAGCACTGGGAACAGGTGGCCAAGAGAGGTTGCAGAGTCTCCTTCTCTGGACATCTTCAAACCCGGCTTGGGCGCAGCGCTGTGCCACGTGCTCTAGGTGACCCTGTGTGCGCAGGGGGGTTGGAGTAGATGATCTCTAAAGGTCCCTTCCAGCTTTAAGGATTCTGTGAGATATTTAGATGCTACTGAGTCAGAAGAGGTATCTGGGCTGATGGAAAGCTGTATGTCTGATAGTGGGACAGCAGGAGTAAAAATTCAGCTTTAGGGTAGGACAGTTAGTCAAATGCTTTGCTGAAAGGAACTAGGAAGCTCCTTTCACCTTCCTTTTCAGAGAGCAGAAAATAATCCTGCTGATGCTTAGAGGAAAGAGCCTCTCTGCAGAAAGCAAGGTGGGCCAGTATTAAGAGAAGAGGGTTGCAGGTTTGTTGCTGTTGTAAGTGCCTTAGAGTTGCCTGTGGGCCAACAGGCCTAGGAAGCAGATAGTCTCTTCTGACCTGAAAAGACTGATAGACCCTTTAGTGATCAGCCTTGCAGGGGGAGCCTCGTGTATTGTGTGTGCCAGACAGACCCCTGTCCCAGGACTGTGTGACTGAGCGCGCCAAGGAATTGGTATCCATCTCTGCAGAGAGACTAGCCTGAGAGCATGGCATGTGAGCAAGGGAGGACGACAGGGAGAGGTGGTTGTCAGGGGATGTGTTAAGAGGCTGAGAATGGAATTAACATCTCTATTCCCTTCACTTTTTAAACAGTAAGCATTTAAGGCTGTTGTACATAAATGGTGCATCATAAAAGCAGTTTCTCAGGAGTGTTCTCCAGGGAGGGCCAACTTTACTGTCCTGCTATTAGTTGATGAGGATGTGGCTAAGGAAGCTTGTAATCAACTGCTGAAAATGTTTCTGTCACAGGAGATTTGTAAGGTTAGAAAGCAGTCCTGTTATGCAGAGAGAAATAGACTGTGGCCATTGACAACAGAACAATCCTTAAGTTTTCATAAAACCTTAGATAACCAAGCCTGCTTCTGTAGAGCTAGATTAAGTACAGTTTGGTGGTTTGTCCTTTTTAAGGCCTTTTGACTTGATTTGGTGTCTGCTAAAGACAAAGCCCCTCTATATTTGTGAAAGGGCTTCTTTGCTGTTGTGCCTGAAACAGCAGAGAACTGGCTAAGATCCCATTCACTCCTGTGTTCCTTGATGTGAAAGCCATTTGTATGAAGATGAAAAGAGCAAAATGAAGCTCTCCTGCTTTGTTTCCTTGTTTATCTTGGATATGATATAGCAGGGTCTAGGAGCAACAAGTAAAGATGCTTGTAGAAGATCCTTGCCTATCTCCTTTCAAACCTAGAAAGTTTGAAACCTTCTGCATCGTATAAGTGAGCCCCCAAGGAGAACTGGTCCCTAACTGGGCTCTTTGCTTTAAAACAATAGGCCATTCTGTTCTGCTGACTAAAATACAATGGCAGTAAGGTCAACTATGTGTGGGTGAGCTATAACTGTCATTACCTTTCCCTCTGCTATGCTTCACCCTCCTATCTAGCATTTTTCGATAATTACTATTTTGAATTAGCGCTACTCCTGTCTCCTGTGCAGCTTTTGCTGATCGTTCTGGTTTTTGTAAGTCCCAGCTTCTCTCTGCTGTCTTTCTCTACCCTTCTGTAAGGTGATGAGAGCCTCAGTGCTCCATGGTCTCAATGGACCCCAGCTAGTTGTGAGTCCTCCCCAGGAATCACTGTTGTGTCCAGTGTCCTGCTATTTGCTACACTGCAGAAGATACATGTCAAAGTGTTCAGATTTGCTGAAGACACAGGTACTTTTTCTGGGGAGAAGGAGGAAACTTTTGACTAATCTAATCAAAGCTGGAGGGTAGGGTAGCATGACAAGTAAAACTAGAAATGAGCTTAAGGACAGAGTGATGCAGGTGAAGAAATTATCTTGTCTGAGTAGCTTCTGCATTGAACTTTTCTAACTGAAGTGATTGGCTGGTTTGAATGAACGTGCAAAGATTTTATTTATTTATTTTCCCCCGAGAACTGTCATTAGATACCTGTCTTCCAGACTACCTGTAACTGGAAAAGCTGCTATTAAAAATGATGATTTAGAGAGATTGCTCTGAGCCGTGCTCATTACCCTGTGTCATTCTCTCATTATCTTTCAGGAATGGCTCAGAAGATGAGGAGCAGATTCCTCTGCCGCCGGTGACATGGAATCAAGTGTCAAACTTGCGGCCTTTCCTTGAGACGAGTCTGAAAAGAATCCTCCAGGAGATATCCCAGACAGAAACTTGGCAAGCCCTCCAGCCCCTAACCACAACTTACATGATCTACCTGGGAGTTTATTACAGAGCTTGCAGTCAACAGGTACAGCCTGAAAACGCAGCGTTTTTTATCTCGCCAGCATCAGCTTGTATGTCACCTGAAACACCTGAACTCAAAAGCAATGCTGAAGAGACAGGAGTTGCAGTTGTCTTTGACCCTTCACAATAGCAGTGCTAAATACTACTGTCTACCTTTCTTCCTTGGGGCTTAGAGTCTCAACCAGGTTATGTAGCAGTGCTGTAAATGCTCTGATTTGCATCAGAGGCCCATAGCACACAGCAAGTATTACCTAATTTAGCTTGGCAGCCCTTTCTCTCTGTGGGCTGCAAATGGTTGCTTCTTTTTGCATTTGTTGTGGCTTGAGAGCTTATAGGGGGACAGCTGGGCTGCAGTAGTCTGTCTGGTTGTAAGACTGAACTTTGAAGGTCAAGCCATGTGAACTTAGAATAGGAAGCAATAAGTACAGATTTATTTCCTGCCCCGCTGATGTTCAAGGTCAAGATCTGTAACACAGTTACTGTTGTGCTACATGGTCATCTTTGAAAGTGAATTTTTTGAAGGTAGTCAATATGATGCTATTGAAGAATAATACCTTATACTTCAGCTACTGTAAAAGTTTACATTTGAAGATTAAATGCAAAATTTCCCTTTATTGTCCAGCTAACACGTCTGAGTGTTTATATGGCAGAGCCAGCTTCAAGGTGTGTGGGTAATTTAATGGCTGTAATTATTCAGACCTCTGCAGCTTCTCTGAAACATTCCCCAAACACATGAATTTATCAGTAGTTGCTGTGGTGAAACCACGAGCATCTTTCGAAGACATCTTCACTACCTGAGAAGTTGCTAGTAGCTTTCACCCAGTTTAGAGAACTAGGGGCTGCCATTTAAACAATTCAGTACTCTTTATTAACCTTTATAGTGACTAGCAAACATAATTTCTTAAGTCCTTATCACACAAAAATATTTCCACTTAATCATCTAACTGATTATCTGATTTAAAAAAAGGCATGTAGCACATTTAAATGGACTAGTACAAAAAAAGTCAACTGATACAGTGGTTACTTGGTCTTCTTGGGCAAAGTTTTGTTAGACAACTCATAACTAAGGTTAACATCTCCTTGTAGATTTTGCTGACTGCTTTTCAGAGAGGGGTTTCAGCTGGGGGGGCCAAACTGGCTTTTATTCTTTACAGTTATGGAAATGAGTATTTCTGTATCCTAACACAGCCTTCTAATGAAGGGAAAATAAAAAATAATGCCAGCATGTTCCTTAAACATGGAATATTGCTTACTAGGGGCAGAAGAATTGGGATGGTTCTCTAAAAGCTACAGACCCTCCTCTGTGCAGTGTTCATCCACAGTCATACCTTGGTGGGTAGGTCAATCTCATTTTATACTGCTGATATTTTTTTTGGAGTCCCTTATGATGCTGCTCTACTTTCCTAAGGTAGTTTTGATCACTTTTATGTTGTCTTCAGGTTAACTGAAAAGATTTCTTCATAGATGGGGAAGGGAAGAGGTTTTAATTAGTTGAGGAAAGTTTTCATTTAGGGCATTTTGCCCATGCCTTATTTCCAGCCACTTAAAAATTCTCTGTGATGCACTTTAATTCTTGAGTGGGAGGACACCTTGGGGCACCAGCTCTCAGCTTCCAGGCAGTTGTCAGCAGGGAGACTGGCTCTAACCTCTAGCAGTATCACTATGTAGAAGCTGTGGGTTGGCAAAGAGCTGTTAAGCAAAAGAGAAAATAATTAAATCAACCTGCTTTTCTCCCTCATTAAAATGCCTGTATTCACCATCTTTTCCCCTCCTTTCCCATGTTTTCTGCAGCCATCAGTCAATCCAGTTGACTGCTTAGAGGACCTGGAACACTTGACGTGTGAGGTGCTGTTGCCCCTTCTCAGCCAGCCAGCCATGCACAGCATGTGGGATTTGCTCAGGTAAAGTCATTTCATTACTAAGATGCCAGAAGGGAAGGAAGGAAGGAAGGAAACCTCTCTTCAGTACTACACTGTAGTCAGGAATGTAGAGAGCGGAGTGGTTCAGGGGCTGGAGGTCTACTCACAGAAAACACACTGCAAAGAACAGTTGTGTTTCAGACAACTTACACTGGAGGAAACATGAGGAGGGAGGGGATGTGTGTGTGTGTGTGTGTATCTGTGTATTTATATGCTCAGTAAATGTGATACTGAAAGTGGGTGAGTGTGTTGCATCTCTGTCTATACCTTGCCTTCTTATGTCAGGGGAGCGCATGCATCAAGCACCTGGTCTGTTTGATTCTGCTTTCATAGAAAGATTGAAGCTGCACTCTGTCTTCATTAAGCAGAATTTCGCAAAGACCTTGAAAGCCCCTGCAGAGAAGAGAAAGGCCATGTCTTAAAGTGTTTTTTTCAGACCCTCGGATAACATGAGCTTTTTGAGGCTCTGGTAAAATGAAGGGTCAGCCAATCTTCATTTAAAGATTTGACAGTCTTATCTGAATGTTCTGGGCAGATCATGGCCAGTTTACTCTAAAAGCAGGCAGTTTTTTGTATGTACCAGGCACACAGGGTGGCTCCTTGGAGTTCAGACTGCTCCTTGGGTCCCAGATCAGAAGGTGCCCTTTGAAGAGCAGAGTCTTTTCACTGATAGCAGTGAAAGAACAATGCATTTAAAGAATAAATAATTATGTCGTAGAAAAATAGTGTGCATCTCTGACAAGCTGTCCTCTATTGCCTTATTACAATTCCACAATGGACTGTGGGCTGTAGTGGTCTTGCTTGTACAGATATGGTACATGGCAGCTGAGGACCTTGTAAATCTGGTGTGGAAGATTTTAATTTTACTTGCAGAGGGTGATCATATACTGAGTGGCATGTATAGACCATCATCTCCATGTAAACTAAAGCCAGGTTCTCTGAACAAACTTCCAAAATTTCCAAACTTCCACAATGAGCACATTTCATGGGCTCATGAGAGGAAGTGTGTTTGCAGTGTCAGTTCTGATTGAAAGCTGGCCTTTTGGCATTGCCTGACAGTTTATTCTTGAAATATCCTGGGTGGGTGAGTAGCCTTATTAGTCTGGATTACAGTCACATATGGGAAAATGTGGTATTTGACATCAGAGATGCCTCACTGTATCAATATTTTTGCATGCCATGAGGAATTTAGCTGAAGATTAGAGTTTATGCCAGTGAGCTGTGATGAGCTTGTATGCTTATTTGACCAGCTGTGATGCTAGTTTTTTTTTTCACAAACAGTTTTAGGGGGCCTCTATTTGACTGCAGTGACAGTCAGTATGTGGCAGTTACCTATGGCAAGGTGTAGGTAGTACCACTCTTACAGGAGAAGCCTTCAGGGGGATGAGTGCTCTTTAATCTCTCCCTTTCTCTGTTCTCACAGGCCGTGTTCTGCTTTGTGCAACCCTCTATCCTGTGCCCCAGCACCGGAGTCTGTGGCCAGCATTGTGTCCTTGAGCTGCACTGGAGGCAAACCTCCCCTGAGCCTAGTTGGCTCCAAGTCGCCTTTCCCCTTCCTCACTGCCCTCCTTTTTCTCATCAGTAGCATCACACATGTTCACAAAGGGCTGATCAGCAAGGTGAGTCAACTTTTTCCCTCTAAGGGGGGTGGGGAAGGCAGAAAAGTTGTCAGATTCCTCTCTCTTGGGGTAGCTGACAGGTATTCCGATGGGAGAGGGTAGGGAGCAGACTTTGGGGGAGGACTAAGGTTTATTTTCTTCCGAGCAGGGACTGTTAGTAGTGTTTGTCTCCCCTTTCCTCTTTAGTACAGCTCAGTGTTGGACTTCAAAGGCTTGAAGGATTATCTGCATGTGAGCTGGCAGTCTGGACCTCCCTCTGTAACACCCTCATCTGCGTGGATGCTGCGCCATGAATATCATCTGCAGTACTTGGTGCTAACGTTGGCTCACAGAATGGTATCTTTGTTAGTCCTTTCATTTCTTTCATCCAGGAATTCACTTTGCACTAGCCACTGCAGCAGGCTAATGTGTCAGCCTGGTGACTGGCCTTGCCTCCCACCTGACTCACATCCAGTGACTCTCCAGCTATTTGATTACTATGCTCCAAATAATATCTTTGCTTCATGGTTACTGATGTGAGGATGTAGATTCAAAGTAATTCAGGTGACAAAACTATGTTTTTGTCAGGCTTTGGGCTAGAGTAAGCAGCAGACTCCTAGCACTCCAGAACTGTGCTTGACAGGGAAAGGAGAAAGCTGCTCCATGCCTGCTTGCTTCTTGCAGTCTGCCTCGGTCTCTCTTTTCCAATGAGATCTGTGACTCTGCTGCCTGTCCTCCTCGCGCCTGCCTTGTTGGCATGTGCTGTATTTGCTCTCAGGTGTTGCCTGGTTTTGTTTCCGTGTAGGCGGACGCTGCTCTGGATTGCGCCCCGCAGGCCGCCCTCCATCACTGTGTTGCCCTGGCGCTGCTGAGCCGGCTCCTGCCAGGGAGCGAGCATCTGGCTCATGAGGTCCTCTTGGATCTGGCCTTTAATCCAGAGTTTTTTCCGTAAGCTTTACATTTTTTTCCATTTGTGGTCTTGGTCTTGGGTATGGGAAGACTTGGGAAAGAGGGGAAAGCAAATGTTGGCATTACCGTTTTGTCATGACTTTTGGCCTTTAACAGGGCCTGAATTGAAGTGCGAGATACTAAACAACATATTCTGCAGCTGGAGAGCCTACTTGTTGGTCCAGCATTGTGGCTGCAGCCTTTTGCCCAGCATAGCACAATTGAGAGAGGGAGCCAATTATTTTGATTTGCTCTATGGCAAGAGTCCTATGACTCCTGATAAAACGAATGCTTACCAAGGCCCAGCATCTGCTCCTCTGAGTAGTGACTGCCAAGCTGAGTCTAGGAAGTAGATGAAACCTGAGCTACTTTGAAGTTTATTTATTAAATCTTCCTCTCATCCTTAATATGCAAGTCCATGCACAATTGTTTTGCTGCTTGTTCTGACAACAGCTGTGTCTTCCACCTTCAACTGAATGAAATCACATGAATCTCAAATGTGAATCCTCATGTCTGGCCAAGAAGATGACAATGGTTTATTTTGCTTGTCACAGTCTTCATGAAACTTGCCATGGTGCACCCTCTAGGAGGCTGGATGGAGGCACTGCAGGGAGATAGCAAGGTGCTTCACAAAATTACTGAGTGTTTTCTTTTTTTTTTTTTTTTTTTAAGAAAAAAAATGAAGGAGAGTGAAAAATTAAACAGCCCCACCACTGTAGACTTGCCATTTTGTGACAATTTGGCAATTGGGAGATCATGGTCAGTCCCTAATCTGAGATTTGACCTTCCTGCCCACATTCTAAATTATAGAATCATAGAATGCCGAAGGTTGGAAGGGACCTCAGAGGTCATCGAGTCCAACCCCCCTGCTCACGCAGGGTCACCTAGAGCACGTGGCACAGGGCTGCGTCCAAGCGGGTTTTAAAATTCTACTTAGCAGTCTCTATTGTTCCCCTGACTTTGCCAGTGCTGACTGCAAAGCTACTGTCAGAACAGTTGTCTTATTGATGTGTCCGAACGTCTTATGATGGGCAGTACTTCACTTCAGTAGCCTCACAGCTGTGTTGGCAAGTAGCCTGCCACCTGGACAGGTGCCTGCAGCCTCCAGACCAGACTGCTGGTCTCCAGACCAGACTTGGGGACGGTTTTTATGGCAAGGCCTTAGAATTGCTTTCAGGGCCAATGGTTTACAGTGACTCGCTGTTACCCAGCTGAATGCTGCAGAGACTGTTGAGAGTTCTCTGCATTACACTGTCCCTGGTGCAGGGTTATGGTAGCGATGACTTTCTGTTGATGGTGATTTTTATTTTTTTTTTTTTTGGTTTCTTTCTCTTTTTGAAGGACTGATGTTTTTTTCTACCTTGCAGTGAAGGGAAGGCTGGAGGGCCAGAAGCTGCTGACTTCTCTGATATCCTGCACCTTGGTACCAGTGCCAAACTGGCCCAGCCTGACTCTGTAGCAGTGTTTTTGTCCAAGCCCACCCGTGGTATCCTGCTGAGAGAATCCTACCAGAGCCTGTGTCCCATCCGCTCCTGCTACCTCTCGCACTTCGTTCGTGCGCAGCCTACGCTTCTGCGTTCCCGGGCATCCTACCAGGGACAGAATTATCTCATCCAGTCGATGCTGCTCCCTGAGGTCAAAGGGCCCATCCTGCCTTCAGACTGGCCATTCTTCCCTCTTATCAACCTCTACAATAAAGTGACTAATGCAGAGACACGGGGAGCTGTGCTGAACACTCTCCCGCTCGATCTAGTGAACACTGTGAGCTGGAACCTGCAGTGGGTCTTGTTACTGGAATCCTGGCGTGCTAAAATCCTTCAGAGCATCCCCACTGCTGCCAAGCTCGCGCGGCTTATGTGTGTCTTCCTCACAGGTGGGGACCTCTTTTTGGAAGCACCCATCCACTGCTACACAGCTGCTCTCCTTGCTCTCTATTGCCAGCCCAAAGCACTGGACTCTCTGAACTTGGACGTTCCTCTCCCTGGTGTGGCTTCATTTCATGATCTCTACATGAGTCTCCTGGAGCAATTTGAAGGTGTCTCCTTTGGAGATCCCCTCTTTGGAGCCTTTGTTCTCCTACCTCTGCAGAGGCGTTTCAGTGTTCATCTGCGGCTCTCTGTCTTTGGGGAGCACACAAGTATCCTGAGGGCGCTGAGGGTGCCACTTCAGCAGGTAACCCTGGCTTAGAACAGTTAGGGGGCACTTCTCATGCTTGGCATGTTGTTTTCCTGACTTTCTCTGACCTTTATCCTTCCAGTCCTTCTCATCCCTCATTATCCAGTAGAATAATCATGATTTGTTTGCTTACAACGTCATTATCCTTCATGAAGAGTATAAAATGGACCAGGAATGGAAAGTAGGGTGGTGTGTTTTTTTTTTTTTTTTTTGTTTTTTTTTTTTTTTTTTTTTTTTGTTTTGTTTAGGCCTATAACAATGGTTGCTGGTACTTCCACATCATTTTTGTTTTTATTTTGAAGTAGCATGATTAGTTGTAAACCTGTAAAACAAAAGTCCAGTCCCTGTAGGTGCAAGGCCCCCATCACATAATCCTTCATGGAAGATATTTGAACTTCTTTTGAAAGCAGATGGTGTGTGTATATGTCGTCTTCATTTATCAATGACTGTTCACTTCAATATGTTGTCTCTCTCCATGGTGCTAACCTTTCTCTGTCCTGATACATGGACAGTCCTTTTGTTTCTTTGACCATTTGCTCACAGTTGGATATACTGGAGTTCTGCTTTACGGGGTCACTCAGCAAGAAAATTTAATCTGACAAGGGCAAGACTACACTACTTTTTTTTGAATGAGCAGAGCACGAGAGGCGGAATTTAACTGGCTGTAAGCTCTTTGAGTTGCAAAATGACCAAATAGTTGATCTACCCTGAGATTTACTAATGGAAAGTTAACATTTCATTTTTTTCTCAATAACAGTGAACCAGCAGGATGTTACGTGAGGGATAGCACTGATCTTATGTGGTTGCAGTGTTTTTGTTCTGGTTGCAGTAGCCCTAAGGCCAGTGTTACCATAGGGACAGATGAGTCTTTGTTTCTTAAACTATGTAAGACAAGAACTTCTGACTGCATTTTTTATGATAAGCTCCCTGTTCTCTTGATGATCCCTGTAGACCTTCCTTGGTTGACTTCTTGTTCAGCAGCCCTGATCTACTTCTACCAGTACAGAGAGGAACGGGGCTGAATCCCTTGTTCTAGATGAAAGCCTTAATTCTAGGTCAGGTACTTCTTCAGTTCCAGAAATGTGATAAACTTTTGCCACTGTAATATATAACAACATGTTCCATGCTCTCCCATTTGGCCTTTTTTATTGCCAAATATTTTGGACAGTGTTTTCTTGCTTGAAAACATACTCTGTTTTGGAAAACTTGAGCAAGATCACTTTTCTGCCTTTTTTTTTTTTTCTTTAATTTTAAGTCACCTTATAAGGAAGGAAATATATCAGTAATATTCAGCCAAAGACTGAAGTTTAGTATAGATACCATTTTGTCTATGAAGACTACTTTTGAATTGAGAAAAATCAATTATTTTTCATCTCAAAAGAAAAATATGTACTTTTTTATACTAAATTTTTACAAAGTTATTTCTAGAGTGATGAAAAGCAAATAAACAAGCTGATGCTAAAAGTTTTTCTAATGTCTTTTGGAAGCTGCGTGATGAAGTTGGAAAATGCTGGAAGCTTCACTTAAGAGCAGCACTAACTCTGGCACATTGAACATGTATCTGCTGTCCCTTTCTGGCTAACTGCATAGGTCAGTGTAAGCTGTCCTGACACATTTTCAGGATGCAGTGCTGCTGAATTTGCTGTCTCTTCACTTTGAATCCACTCTTCTTACTTGTGCAAGAGCAGCTGCAGTCAGGTATCCAGTAAAGTGCCTCTCCATTAAGCTGAAGAGATCTTGAGGATGTTTTGACAAGAGCATCACAGCCCTGCTGCTAACAGGGATGTTCCACTGAGGTGTGCCATGTTATATGGCAGTACACACTTGACCTGCTGGGGAGGGGGGACTCGAAGACATGAACTTTCCATCGTGCAAACTAATGTTGTCCCGGGTGTTTTCTGCAGTTCCTTGTGCCTCTGGAGCGATACACTGACCCTCCTGAGGATAACCTGAACCTGCTGCGGCTCTACTTCCGAACACTGGTCACTGGAGCACTGCGCCACACCTGCTGCCCTGTCCTTTATGTGGTGGCTGTGGCTCACATGAACAGCTTTATTTTCTCCCAAGACAGGACAACACAGGTAGGCAATTGGATAGCAGCTCTTTTTAAGTATACCCTAAAAAGCATACATTAAGGGTAGCCAGTCCTGTGTAACCTGCCAAGCTCAGCAACCGCTTGAGCTGTTGTGAAGGAGGGAGGAAAGAAGCACAAAGGATGAGGCAGTTCATGACAGACTGGAGAGTCACAGGTAGAGGCTAAATTGCAGGGTGTTACTCTTACCACCACCTTGCTCAAATGACTGACTTCCTGCATGAGTTAACCAAGCAGGAGCCCTCCCATGGCCTTGGGCCTCAGCACTGATTCCTTGTGCTGGCATTTTGCCTTTCTTTGCTGTATACAGTTCTGTGTGATGGTTGTGATGGCAGCTGAATTAGTGATGGCAATTTAAGAACAACTCCACTGACTTAATGCCTCATGGGGCTATTAATCTGGGAGGGAGGAGAGCAGTGGGGATCCAAGTGATGGTCATCTTGAGCCCTCTCTGCCAGAAGAAGCTGTTATTTGCAGCATCGTTCTGGAGTGTTGCATGGCCCAGGGGCAGAGTTAGTGCTAGCACTGTGCTACGTTAAGCACTGTGTGTGTTTTGTTCCTAGGAGAAAGATGCTGCTCGCAGGAGCATGCTGTGGAAGACGTGGCTGCTGGTGGATGAGGTAGGCTGTGCAAAGACCGCTTTGTACCATGGAGACTTTTTACATTTAGTTTTAGTTCAATTCAGTGTTCAGTCTGATACCACTAAGATGAATCTCTTATTCCCTATATATGTGCCTCTTGGCTGAGCACTATTATATGTGGATAGTGAGAGGTCCTAGAGGTCTCTGAGAGGTCTCTGAATGGGAGACCAGCAAGGCTATCATTTCTCTCAGAGCTGGGTGCTCCCCTACAAAAGAACAAAGCAGATTTCCAGTTTTTTTCTTTTCTGTCCTGCCTGACTGTAAAGGGAGTAACTGAAGTCTGCTGTTTATGTAAACGTGCTGAACCTCTTGCCATTTGAAGTCTAGGGTTCACCACACATTTCTAGATGCCAGTCGGAACCTAATTCTGACTTTGGAGAAGTCATTGTGAGGGACTCTTGAGACAGTGGAGTTGCATTCAAAAGAGGAAGTCTCATGCAAACAAAAAGGTTTTTTTTTTTTTCTTGAAAGAAACCTTCTATAGGTAAACTGAAGATGTGATGTTTGGTATTTTGTAATACTGTGTAGGAGATGGGGAGAAAAGATTAGATTTCCACCTCAGACATGCCTAATGATTGTTGATACTTTGTTCAGACCCTGAAGAAGCACCTTCTCTACTACAAAATGCTGAATGCAGAGAGCCCTTTGGGATTTGATCTTTATGAACAGCTGCCTCCTCTGCGACTGAAGTACCTGCAGATAGTGACACAGAAAGAAAATAAGGAGACTGCATCAGTTTTAGTCTCATAGCAAAGCACTTGTGTAAGAGGAGGGCCAAGGGGAAGAATAAAGTGCTTCATTACTGAAGAAACATCCACTTCACACAGGTAACGGTGTCTTGGCTGGACATAATACAAGTCAATACAATTGTCAAAGTCGATACAAAACAATACAAGTGTTCAAGATGTGTGTGTGGCCTCTCCGTGCTGAAAGCTGGGACGTGTTCTGCCATTCTCCTTCAGGTGGTTCTGCTTGTTCCTGGAGGAGATGACAAAAATATGCCTGGAAGGCGCTGGACTGAATAAAATGAAAGAAGTGAAAAAGTTGTTTGGTTCATTAAAGCTGGATGTTGTGGGTATTGGAGATAATGTGAGTGTTCATTTCCATCTTTCTGAATGAAATGAATGAAAAGATCTTTTCTGTCTTTTTTCTGTGTACTGAACTTTGTTTTAATAGATCCCACAAACAGAATGACAAGAGAAGCTGATTGTGAGAGCTGTGTGGCGTTCTTTTTTGTTCTTGTTTAAACAGGTAAGTTTTTCTAGGACAGTGTTATGTGTATACAGTCAGTCACACAGATGTATTATATCAGGTGTCTAAGGTAGATAAAGTGGCATATTCTCCCTTGGCTTTCTTTTGGACAGTCTCACTTGCTTTTCTCTTTTAGTTATGTCTGTAACAAGATTTAAAAAAAAAAAAAAAAAAAAAAAAAAAAAAAACACAAGCAGGATACTTGACAGAAGCCCCTTACCACTAGAGGGGAAGAAAACAAGTATTTGTTTGCTTAACTGAGTGTGTGTTCGGAAGACTATAACTTAAAATTTAAGGTGGAAATTCCTGAATTTAAACTTTTAAATTCCTAATTTGACCTAATTTCTGCATCCTAGTTCAGTATTGCAGCCTCAGCTATGAGGGCTGCAGGGATATTGCTCTGAAGTGCTCCTCATGAGAGCCAGCTCAAGCTCAGAATCTACTAATTGCAGTCCCACTGAAGCCAATGTTTCACTGATATCCAGTAGTTTTTCACAATTCAGGGGAATATCTGGCAGGCTTTCGTGGGAGTAGGAGAGGTATTTTTTGAACGCTGGAACAGAACTAGCTAACGTGGATTTATTCTGTGAATAAACCCTTTTGGAAGGTGAAGAGTAATGCTTTACTTAAAGACTTAAGTTACTGTCTTTATCTACTGCACAGGCCAAACTAGCTTCCCTCTGAAGAGTCCACTCCTGTGTCAGTCTTGCTGCAGTGAATGTGCTAGTGAGAGAGAGGAAGTCTTTCAATGGGAATATGCATCTTGACTTGCTCCTTGACACTATAGCCAGCTCACTTGTGCAGACTCCTGAACAGCTTGTGCTGAGTGAAATGGTTCCAGACGGAAACAAATTCGAGCTAGCAGCTGCCATGGCTGTGCGTGCTGTCTTTGCACGTGCAGTTCTCCAGTGCTCCAGTCCCCTTGAGGTCACCAGAAGAGTATTTTCTGGTTTATATTAAGCCTCTCCCATCTCTTTTTCTCTTTCATTCAAACAGGACATGGGCAGAACTTATTTCATTCTAATCTCTGCTTTTTTAAAAACTTCCTCCCTCCTCTCTCCTTGCAGCTTTTGATCTGTGATTTCTCTCAGTTGCAGATCAATATCACAAAGTAATAAAAGTAGAGTGGTCAACATGCATTTTCTTAAAAGTACTTGATGTGATTAAAAGTTTTATTGAAGGCACTCAAGCTTTTTGTTCCGTATGAATGATAACCCCAGTATTAGACTCTCAAAGCCAATGAGTGGTGAGATTTAATAACAGGTTGCTGCTCATTTAAGAAGAGCCTTCATTAAGGATTTTGCCGTATGCTTTTCTGACTTCCATTTATTATAAACCCTTTCAGTCCTCTGTGTAATGCTAAGTTGGGTTTTGTAATGTGTACAAGGTGTAAATAAACATTTTGATAATGCTGTAATTTTTGGAACAAAGAATGCTCACTGTCCTTTTACTGAAGTCTGTTGGTCTGAATTGGTCTCTTTGCAAATCTGCCAATACCTTGGGAGTGCTACATGCTGTAAGGAAAGGCAGTCATCTTTGGTTTTTCTGCATGATAAGGGTAGAAGTAAAAGAAGGGTGGCTTTTGCCTGTTTCTGAAAAAAAAATAAAAACACAGAACTTATTTTCCCAGGTGTTTCTCAGGTCATCAGTATATGCCCAGAAAATATTTATATCTGTTGTGGAATTTGAGTGTAAGCACCTGCACTGGGATGCCACATAGTTTTGGAGGCCACACCTGTGTGCAGAGCAGATGGGGAGGGCTGCACAGCTGCCAGGAGTTTTCACAAGCTTGGCTATGATGATTTTGGCTGATACTACAGCAACCCTGAGCTTTTTTGTTTATTTTATAAGCTTTTGAACAGTTTTTTTTCCCAGGCTACTCTGCAGACCACTAGAGGGCATTGCTTTGTTTTAAATACAAATTTCAGACCGTAGTGCAATTGGGACTTAAAACTTTAAATCTAGGGTAAATTTTATGCATTTGTGATTCTTGGGAAGAAATAGAAAGTGTTGTTTCGAGAAAATGCAGAGAGTTCAACATTGTGGGGTTTTTTTGTTTGTTTGGTTTTTTTTTTTTTTTTTTTTGTTTTTGTTTTTGTTTTTTTCCAGTGTAATTGGTTGCTAGAGATCATTTAGTTTTGTCATCAGAAGCATTTTGGAAAGATACTGGTAAAGTGAATGGAAGCTGAAAACTTAAGCTGATTGTAGCCTGAAGCAGGAACAAAGTGTGCTTTTTCTGCTACTCTCATCAGAGTGGAACTGGATTAAAGGAGGAAAAAAAAAGAAAATGAAAAACTGCTGAAGCTATCAACTTCATAACAAGAGCTTAAGATTGCTTCCGCTTATTTAAGTCCAGTTAAATAAGACCTAGTGTAGGTTTAGGTTTCTGGTGTTGAGGTTGCTTTAACTCAGAACAGTTTATGTTCCCTGGTAACTATGATCAGAACACAAGAAAATGGATGCTGTTTTTTAATTTGTTAAAAAATCTGCTCAATAGCAGCTGGAAGATGCTTGGATTTTGTTTAGGTTAAGGATGCTAGATGCAGTGGGACTGCATCTTCTGACACACTGAGCCAGAGCTATGCTAGAAGACAGCAATAACCTTTTTTTGAGACAAAAGGTGTTTACTGAGCTAGAAATGACTTGAAGATGATGCTTTCTTTTAGTATTGATGCTGACTTGGCAGGTTCTGGTATGACGTTCCCACAGTTATGCATCCTGTCACTTTCATGGCAGTGATAGAGAAGTTTTCCAAATTCTATTAAATATTTGCATTTTAAAAGGTGGGAGAGTGCCTTCTCATCAACATCTTTGTTTTCAATTCCCTGGGTTAAAATTCGTCTTTGACTTGACCTGCTTCTGCCAAGCAGAGTGGTGACAGTTCCTGAGGAAGATGCAACTTGGTAGCTACCTGTGGTGTGCATTGGGGTAGGACAAAGCCTAACAGCAAGTGAAGAGTGGGGCAGGGAAGAAATCAAAATAATATTGAAATCCTAATGCAAGAAGCCCAAGCTTGTGCATATTAGGGTTACAAAATTCTCCTGAAGCATTATATGATTAAAGCACTTGCATTCCTTTGTATTTATTGACTGCTTCAGTTTGACCATGGAATTTAATAACCCAGCTCTAGGCTAATGCATTCAGTTTGGCCGCTTAATATCTGGCAGTGCCCTGAACACCTTCTGCTGCTAAAGTCGTGGGCAGAGAGAACAAGTCACAAAATTGATATATAAATATACTATGGGTCAAACAAATGCATTTCTTTTACTGACAGGCAGAAAATGGTGTAGAGAGGAGCATTAATTCTAGTTTTTGCCTTTTCCCTAGATCTACAGCATTCTTTTAAGAACTACTATGGAAATGATGCCTCTGGGATTAGTTGGCATGAGGAGGGGGAGAGGACATGTTTTCCTTCAGCTTGCAGAAGCTCATATAAGCTCTCCTTTCACAAAGATGGTCCCCTGAGACGCTTGTGCAAATAACTTTATGGCAAGGTATTGCCTTTGCCCTAGTTTTAAAACTGGCATTTGTTTCTGTTACTAGGGAGCCCCTGTGAAGAAGTGATTTCAGGGCTTTAGTTTGTTGCAGTCAGTTTTAGTTTGTGGCATCTTTGTCAAGGTGAGTAAAATGGCCACGTGCCCCCCTTTCCTTTTTGTAGTAAGCTTGAACCTATCACTGTAATGCAGAGTGTGGATTTTTTGTTTGTCTGTTTTGGCAGCCCCAGTCTAAGGAGAAAAAGAGCACTACAAAGAGTTAAAACTTAAATTGTCTTGAAGATTTGTTCTGGGATAGGACTAGACACACGGCATTGTGAATGGAGCCCCAAGAGCCCTGGCACTGAGCAGTGCTTGTGTGCAGGGTACTGAAGAACACAAAAATGTAGCTGGAGCTGCATCAACATCATTTGTGAATCCAGGTCTTTAGTGTCTTTAGCATAATATAAGCCTAAAGGTATATGGGAAAGACCAGGAGAATTTGCTGGTTAGGTGCCCTCACCAACCTAAGAGGAAGGAGAAATGGAACCTCTGAAGCAGTACATGGTAAAGAAGCAGTTTCTCCCAAGTTTTGTGACCTAGAAACACTAGTGGTGTCCTAACGTGGTTACCCCTTGTCTGTGTGACAGCAGGGCAAAAGCAGAGGTTGAGCCAGTAGCTGCTTGGTGTTCAACACAGCCTGACACAAGCCCTCACTGTGGGCACAGCTCTCCAGAAAAACTGTACAGCCTGGAATGAAGTTTTCTGGAAGGGGGAAAAAAAAAAAAAAAAAAAAAAAAAAAAAAAAAAAAAAAAAAAAAAACCCTGCAGCGTGGCAGTCTGCCCTCAGTGTGCTTTCCCTTCCAGCAAAGAAGAGGTTGAGCATGAGCCATGCCTTCCCTGAGTGGGGCTGGGACCGGCATGGGGCCTGCGGGTGCAGGTTTGGGGACCGGCATGGGGCCTGCGGGTGCAGGTTTGGGGACTGGCATAGGGCCTGCGGGTGCAGGTTTGAGCCAGCCCCGGGCCTGTGCAGAGTTTGGAGGCCGTGTTGCTGCAGAGAGGCTGAGGCAGAGCCCCAGGCCAGGACACTGCAGGCTGTGACTGCTGCCAGAGCACAGGGCTGTCCGGAGGCCTTGGAGGGGCCCTTGAGAGGGCCATTAGAGAGCTCAGACAGCAGCTGTCTCCAGCTCTGCACATGGGACCGGTGCTCACCGGCCTCACTGGTAGGAGACCTTCTGTGGCCATATGCCGAGGTGCTGAGGGGTGGCAGTTTAGCGGGGTTGGGTGGCCTGCTAGTGACACCAGGACCTGATCTCTGGCAAAGGGCCACAGCCTCCACAGAGCTCGGACTGGGCAGCAGCAGCAGTAACAGGAGACACAGGTGGGATCCACCCTGTTGTGTTTAGTGCTTCCCTCTCTGCTTCTCTGTGGCCACCTGCTGATTCCTCTTTCTCTAATCCCCTCCTTCCTCCAGCAACCCCCTTCACTGTATCCTCCTCCATCCCTGTCCTGTCTGCCAGTTCCTTTCTAGCTTGACTTTTCCCATGGCTGCTGTTTGCAGAAGCAGCCAGTAATTAAGCAGTTAAATGAGGGAATGCAGATATTGCCAAGGTGTTTCAGGTAGATAGATACTCACACCTCTTGGTGTGCTTGTCTGCATGGATAGCAATAAATTATGTGTGTGACATCCCCCTTCAGCCATCCTACAACGTAGCAGACTGCAACTTCATATATTTATTTGAATTTAGATTGCTGCATACATGGCGTTAACACTGTGCAATTTGTTTCTGATCTGCCAGATATTTGATAATCTAATGATTAACCTGCTGGGCCAGTCCGCTGAAAGGAAACCAAATGCTTGCGCATCTAGTGACTTTGTCTCCTTGCTACCCTTTCTACCATGAGAGTGAGTTTTAATCCTTATTGCTTCTACTTTGCCTCAAAATCCCCAAGCATTTGTCCAAGAAGATGTGGGCTTTCTCAGTGCATGTGGCCCTTGCTAGTAACTACCCTCATTGCCTAAATTCAGGATGTTTTTTGCATCTCAGAGTACAGGGAGATTCAGTGGAAGCAAATTGCAGCTTAGGGAGGCAGGGGTTGTTTGTGCCATGACATGAAGCTGGAGCAGCAGCCCCACAAGGATGTCTTCAGACATAGGTATTTGTGTTAGAGTTTATCAAAAATGTTGATTTTTTCTGCAAAAGCCTCACGCGTTTCTTCTCTGATACGCATATAAGTTCACTCACAGTACATTAGTTGTGCTGCCATCAAGAAGACACCACAGATGGTGGCTCATTTTTGTTCTTCTTTAAATACTTCCTTCCATAAGATTGATCAGGTTTGGATCGATCACATAGTTTGGGCAGCGACTGCCATTGCCCTTTCCCTTTCTATCTGCCTATAAAAGGAGTGTGAGGAAAAATGGGAGTGTAGAGGATGTTTTTGTTTTACTGTTTCATGAACAGTTTAAATATTTATGATGGAGAGTGTGGGGATGCTGACCAGGCTTATTTTCAAGGAGCTCTTAGCAGCAGAGAGTACATTTTAAAGCCATCTCTGAAACTCAGGTGTCCCTAGTGAGGGGGCATTATTTTTTTCCCTCATAGTGCAATCTGCAAGTTAAAAATGGGACAGCAGAACTTGAGAGTTTGCTGGAAAACTAGGCTTGCCCGTCTTGAATCAACTTTTGCTTCCCGGTGTGCCCTGGAGCCCCCCCATGCCCAGCGCTGCCCTGCTGGCAGGGGTGCCCTGTGCAAGCTGCTCTGTAACTAGCACATCACTGTCAGTGTTGTGTGAGGCCCAATAACCTGACTGTCTCTTTGCATGAGTCTCTCTCGCTACCAAACTACTCTTGAGATAAGAAACTATTCCCAATAAGCAATCTAACTTTTCCTTTGAGCTGATATTCTTTGCGTATGGCTTTCTGTAGCTATTTATTTTGGTCTTTTCTACAGCTTGCTGCAGATGGAAGAAAGAAGCAATAGGCCCATAGCTAGCGAGACTTGGCCTTCATTTAATCAGAAAACATAGTTTTATAGTCATATTAAACCCTTGCCAGGAACATTTTCTAAAATGCAGTTTTTTGGTGCAAACTAAAGAGAGAATATGATCCACCTGAGAAAGACCAAGAGCCTGAGGTCAGAGCTTGCCTGCTGTGAAGTGGGAGGCTCCTGACCAAGCACCCTAGTTGCTGGGCTAAGAGCTGTTCTGATGTGGAAGCTTTTTCTGTTTTTCATTTTTATATCATGCTTCAATGAACTTAAATGTGAGGGTTTCAAAATTGTACCTGAAATAGAATTCATATTTTTTGGCTTGTCTTCTGCAGAACCTTTTATGAAGAATTACTTGTTATAAGAACAAG
Source organism: Nothoprocta perdicaria (assembly GCF_003342845.1). Taxonomy (NCBI): domain Eukaryota; kingdom Metazoa; phylum Chordata; class Aves; order Tinamiformes; family Tinamidae; genus Nothoprocta; species Nothoprocta perdicaria. Next base: position 1,350,266 of record NW_020454416.1, read on the forward strand.
ATTCTTAAAGTGTGAGAAATGCAGTTAGTGGTTAAGTTCAGGCTTCACTTTTGATAACCACATATTGTTCCAGCAAATTGTGCCAAATCGGTAACTGGAAAACGTTCACACATTCTCTTTGCTGCATACTGAAAGCTAAACTCCACTGGTGCCTTTTTAGCTTGCCAGCTTTGCTCCCAGCACACGGGCAACAAGAAGGGAGCAGGAGACAGTCCTGCATTTGCTCTTGCTTGAAGGGATACATCCCAACCCAGGTGTCTCCAGTAAAGATACGGTGTCTTTTGAAGCTCAGTCCTTCTAGTGATGCACATGTTTGTTCCTCTATGTTTTTACTGTAAGAACCCTGTGCTGTTTTACTATTGCATGTGCCTTCGAGATGTCGTTGCTGCTTTATTCCCCAACAGATAAGTATTGAGAAATTGTGGAGGGAATGAACTCCTTACTAAATAGTACAGTTTGCACCTTAATAGTGCACCTTACACCTTAGTGATGCTAGTTACAAAGAAGCCGTGTCTATGAGTCATCCTGGGTGCAAGCTGGGAATTACGTTTAGGATGAACCTGTGTGTTTCCTTTAATCCTCCCAGTAAGCTTTATCTTTGTTTTGGAAATTAGTAGATCTGTATAGCTATAGTTTTGCTTGGTATCCATCTGTGTGTTCAGTGGCACGATTCGGGTAATACTGAGCTGTCTTGGTCTTGCTCTCTTTTTTCCTCCGTCCTAGCCCTGAATAACCCTTTCAGGCTTATTCAGCAGCAAAGGCGTAAGCACGGCAACCTTTTGCGTTTGTAGCGTTCGCTATTAGCACTCTAAATTTGGGAAGCTCTAATTCCTGACTCTAACGCAGCAAGAGTTTCATGAAAACTGAACTGTGCTCAAGTCCCTAATAAATTTCTCATCCACTTGACTATGCGGCTCTGAGTCCTTTAGCTATCGTTAAGGTCCATAACCCCCTGGCCGGAACAGCACTGCGTGCGCACACAGAGATTGCTTTACTTAATGCTGAAACAAAGAGGACTCGGTTACTCATGTTTTACAGTGCACAGAAATACTTGGCAGTATTTTAGCTGTGGAGCAGAGGAGAGTCCTGTATTTAGATGAATCTGTAAGATTGATTTAGGTAGTTATCTAAATTGGATTGTTTCCAGACCAGTGGGATTAACAACCCTCTTTTTGCAAAAAGTGTTATGAGATCTTTAATGACCACACAAGGTCAGGACCTCAGTTTTATGTCTCATCTGAAAGATCATGAACTTGTAGCTACTGATCTGTCACTGCCTGATTTATCTGTTCTAGAGCTTACTTTATTTTAGAAGAGATTTGTGTTGCCAGGAGTCTAAATGCCATCAAAGCTTTTAGTTCTTGCCATATTCCTTGCCTGAGGAGGTTTCCAACAGGTTTTAGTCTGATGTGTCTCTTTGATTTGTTTTTCCCTTTTCACAGTAGGCTGAGGGGAGCCTGCTAAGATTATTTTCCGGTTGGTGTATTTGCTCTTATGTCCAAAATTGTTCACTGATCTATACTTAAAAAATCAATCAGTTTCTGGGTTATTCAAGAGGATATCCAGGTCCCAGTGTTTTTCTTCTGGGTGATCTCATCTCTGTATATGGCCTCCCATCTGAAAGGTCGCCTCAGTGCCGCTTGGTGTGACACTGGTCCTAGCAAAGCATGTAAAGGAGAGCAGGACTATATGCCATAACAGGCTTGCTTGAAGCATTTCACAAATAGCTCTTATATATGTACGTGTGTGTATGTGTACATACACGCACACACACACACATATATATGAGCTATTTGCTCTTATATATATGCACATATATGCACATATGCATGTATACACACATTAAAAAGCCTCTTCAGAGCTCACTCCGAAGATGTGTGTGCTAGGAGGTGAGAGGACTTTCCTCTCCCAAATATTCTTAGCATATATAATATAACTTTGCAAGTGTTCTCATTGTAGCAGGAGTATGGAGCATGGATCCATCTCACAGATTGACTGTGCATGGGCTGTGACCATCTGATACCCACCCCTCCTGCACACATCCCTGTGTGGCTGTCTGCTGTGCCTGAACTCACCGCAGGATTGCTTGATAACACTGCCGTGTATATTCACTTGGTGCCTGTCAAAGGCCTGCTTGGCCTGCAGCGAGGAAAAGTGTCTTTGTAGTAAGATCTCTCTGACCAGTCCAGATGTTATCTGGGATGGTAGAAAAGAGATCAAGAAGAATACTCCTCTGTTTCAGGGCTCACAAGGAATGAGCAGTGCCAAGTCCCTCCATCTGTTTACCATGAAATTTTGCTCAAGCCCAAAGAGGATGTTGCTGTGCATCATCTGTGCTTATAGCAGCTTTGTTTCAGCACTAGAGGAGGTGAGATCAAAATCAGAAGGTCTTAATTTCAGAGAGACAAAAGGCTTTTCTGTCCTGAGTCACAGAAGTATTAATTCCCTTGATTTGATTTGGAAGCTATTTAGGATGTTGTAGTATTATGGTCAGGTGCAGCCCAGGTAACCTCATCACTGATGTCCTTGTGAATGGTGGATTGTAAGTTGGTCACATTGTACTGTTTGACTCATGGACCATAAAGGTCAAATTCAACAGCTTTGCTTGAGGCACTTGGTTGGCAAAGGGCAGCAAAAGGTGACACATGAGCTTGTAAAGAGATGTAAGATGGAGATAAAGGAGATGGAGATAAAGGAGATGTCTTCCTCTTCCTTTATGAAGAGGAAGAAGGGAGATAGAGAAGGAAGATAATTGTTTTAAAAAAGAAAAGTAACTGATGGGGCCCATAGACCAGATATTCTACCTGAATTGTCTGGGGAAGGTAAGTCAGCAAGGCCTGTTTATTTGAAGACAAAGCAGGCTGAGACACAGGAGGAACCTGAGAATACCAAGGCGTGTTTAGGAAACATGGAGACTGATCATGGAATAACTATATATTTAAATATATTTATAAATAAATATTATAGATATACAATAGATAATAGATAATATATATAAATATATATTTGTAACGGTGGTGGTAACTGCCTAATCTGTGGCATACATACCGAGGAAAACACATAATGAGAGAAATGAAAAGGCTAGCAGGGGGGCTGCGTATTTAGGCAAATGGTGAATAGTCACGATGAAGCTGAGGGCAGTGTCCTGGCCAGAGATGGATTTTGCTAGAGGACTCTTTGTGCTCAAGGCCTTGACTAATGAGCTGGCAAGCAGCACAGCACCCACTAGTTCACTGATGCTGCTAATGGGGAAAGTGCTGTAGGAGATAAAAACAAAGGGCACTAAAAGAGCCTTGAAATGTGGACAGAAGCTGCTAGAGCAGAGTTCAGAGAGGGCTCGTCATATGAAGCTTGAGTTAACCAGAAAAATAAACCTGTGTGAGAGAAACCCCACAGACCAGGTGGAGAATGACTGGCTCGGGCTCCATAGGAGCAAATGGGCAATTGGAACCCTTGGGTTTGGCTCTGCGTCTTCTTGGGCAGCAAGGTGGTTGTAAGCTGTGTCTCTGCGTAATTTGGAGCCGAAACCCAAGGGCAAAGCTCACTGGGACCAGAGGCCTTCTGAGCAGAGCGTGGTTTTAAATGTAGAATGTGGTTTAATGCCTCCATTGTGGTGATGTGATCTTTTGGCGAGAGCTCAGAAAGAAAGTCAGGGAGTGAAGAAGTGGAAGGATGTGTTTGGGAGAGATGAGCGAGTAGGTATTGCTAGATCCTGAAAAAAGGATGGCTTTGTACTAGCTCATAGGCAAGGCAGGAAAGAGAAATGCTCCCTCAGGAAGAAGGTTACGAGAAGCGTAACTGGGAGCTGTGGGATGAAAAATGTGTACAAAAAAAGCCTTATTTTTTGTTTTAATAATGGATCTGTACAGAGAAGGCCAATGGCAGCTGAACAGTAGTCTTCAACTTCTGTGCTCAGCCTGAGACTCAGAGCTAACTAAAAGACCCAATTTCCTTGTGTGCTGGGAGGCATTTCCCCCTTCTACTTTAGAAAAAAGTAAGTGATGGCTCCTCTCTGATCCTCTACATTTGCACCTCTATTGTGTGTGTTTCCAGAGCTTTCCATGGAGCAATTCCATCCTGCCGGGCCGTGCAGGTAGACAGGTGGTTCCTGAGGTACCTCGGGCACATCAAGGTGCAGCAGAGGGACGTGCTGTGGTACCAGATGGCGCGGCCCTGCACGCCTTGTCCGCGCTGAAGTGCACAGTTGATGCTAATTTGCCTGCAGGGTCCTGGGGGCATCTCAAAGACTTCAGAAGTTGGGCTAGTAAGAGAAACCATTTCATCTCTTCATATGAATATTTGTTCCTTTTAATGAATTATTTTCTCTCGCTAGGGAGGGCAGTATTTTTTCTTCCTGTCAAATGTTCCTGCGCTGATTTTTGACAAGCCAATTTTTCGGGGGTGGCCCTGTAGCATCAGACATTGCTGGTTTCTCCGCAGGCCATTTGTGGAGTGCTGCGGTGGAGGGTAGCACGTGCGCGTCCCCAGACCCCGCTATTCCCGTGCGCTTGTTCCTCTTAATTGCCCTGGTTGCTTTTGCTTGATGCAGTCATTGCGAACGTGTGTGCTATGCCTAGGGAAGGGGCAGGAAGAAATCAATCCTCTGTGTCATTAAAAGTACATCCAAAAAAAAAAAAAAAAAGTCCTTTGCGGGTATCTGTTGTTTTAACACCCCTTTTACGTAGCTTTATTTTTGCTAATTGCTAATGAACAATTAGGTTGTTTAAGGCTCTTAGATGAGGCTTTAGTTTCAGGGGTGGCCACTGAGAGGAAGAATGGAATTAAAGGAAGTGATGGAAGAAGAATGTGCAATCCCATGAGGACATTCATGTGCATTGTGATGTTTTTCCTCTTTTTTTTTTTGTATTATTTTCTCTTTTTTTCAGCTGCGGGACCCACTCCAGTTTGCCACCCTCAAGCGGCGCCGCTGTCGTTTGCAAGGTCAGGCCTTTCTGGCTGCCTCGGAGAGGCTGCTGCCTGGCCAATGAGCCATGAAATGGCGGTTGGAGAAGGGCTTGATAAATATTGATTCAGAAGCTGCCATGGCTGCTGACGCTGCGATTGGCCTGTTTACCCAGCAAATGGAAGAGGGATGGAAAGAAGCTGTCCATTTCTCAGCGATGGTGGCACATGCATTTTTCAACACTGTCCTAGATATTTAAGAGGAAAGGGGCTGAAAGCTCAGCCCAGCATGTTTTTCAGGACAGCATTAATCCATTACCGCAGATGAGATTCTGCAATCCTTGCTTCCACCAGGAGCTTTCCATTTTTAGTTTCATTACCCTCTATAGGATAGTCGCGCTGTCCTGCCAGGAGAAGGGAAGCCTTCCAGCGCGAGCAGAACGGGCATTTGGCTGCTTTGGGGCCTGTCTGTAGGGCGTTCGGGAAGCCGCGCTGAGTACAGGCTGTGCAGACCCTCAGCCAAATGAACAGCGGAGCCGCAGCTGAGCCCAGGTCCGTGCGGCGCTGCCCGCAGCCTCGGCCTCCTACCCGGCCTGCTCTCCTGGCAGCGGTGCCTGGCTACCCGTTCGCCCAGCGCTGCGTTAGTGTTTAGCGTCAGGCACCTGGGCCAATATCAACCTGTTGCTAGGAATGCCAACCTGGGGCTTCCCTAACTGCCAACCAGAACCTGGGTTAAACCTCAAAATGGTTGACCCCAATACCTGCCAGTCACACATGGCATCCCCAAGGTGAGGGGCTCCCCACTTGCCCCTCAGCTCAGGGAGCTCTGGCCAGGCTAGCGGGGATGTCCCCTGCCCTACACACTTGAAAGGTCCCCTCTGCTTGCACAGGGCTTTGAATCCATTTATTTTCCTGTTAAGTACAAAGTTTGCATATGTGCTGTTTAGAAAATATAGACCCTACCACTGTGAAGAGATGATCACCAAGTTAGCTCTGCCCCTGGAGTTGTAATTTTTACACCGTTTGTGTTTAGTTTTCATTTTCCTCCTGATTTATCCTTTTAGTGTGTTCAACCCTCTGCAGCGTGGACAGGAGATTTTAATTCCTTTTAATTTCTGAGGCTTAACAAAGTTGCTTCAATTACGGAGGTGCCCTGGGGGCTCTTGTCTGGCTTGGGAGCCCCCAGGGTTACACCTGGTGAATTCAAGCAGGGAGGAGGCTGCCAAGATATGGCCTTGGGTCTGGGCAAAATGAAGCAGGAAAGCCATGGGCAAGAGGAGGTATTGGCTCCATTTCATAAGCTAGGATCTGAGCTGAGTTGTGTGGAATCTCCTTGTGAATAATGAATTCTCTGAGAAAAAATGCAATTTGCTTCATTTCAAAATTAGCAGTCAGTTTGTCTGAAGCTGCCCATGTGTTTTGACTAGATCTGCTGTTGTGTTTGAACATCCTAATTTTTCAAAATCACGGGTAATGGCAAGGCTGGGGTCCTGTTCCCCAACATCCCCGCCCTGAGGGCCCTGCTGTCCTGTGGGACAGACGGCAAGAGTGGCCGGTCCCCTTCCCTGGCTGTGTCTCTGTGCCCTTGGCTCAAAACACAGGTGTTTCCCACTACCCCTATAACCTGGATGTTAGGGCTTAGGAGCTGCCAGTCACTGTGCCCAGGCTCCTCACCTATTGCTGCTCATGGGGAATTCACCCTTCCTCACCCTGCTGCTGTTTGCTGTGAGGCAGCGCTTACATCCCAGGGAGCAGTTTCATCCTAACTCTTTGGGAGGATGGGAAATGGAGGAAGCTCTGTTCAAAGGCAGGTAGTAATTGCAGTGTCAGAGCTGCATGCACTACCGCGGACACCTTTCCGTGCGCCCTTCGGCCGATCCGCTCCTCGGAGCGATAACCTTCACAGGTCACCGTGCTGTGGTGCCGCCTTCCTGATAACCTCCTGCCATTGCTGGGGTAATGAGTTACTTCCAGAGAGGGAAACCATTTCATTATGTCTGACTCCAAAGAAATATAGCTGTGGGCAGGGACAAGGCTGAGCGAGGGGGCCGGGGGAATGCGCTGCAGGGAAAACAGCCTTGGGAGGCTTATGGCTTTTCTCTGAAAAAAAGCGCAAGGCATTCCAAATTACTAGGGGAATAAATGACACTGAGGGGAGCTGATACATTTCAGAAATCCAGGCTTTTAAAACATGATGTGGTGATACTTCCCTTCTCCTGCCTTCTTAAATACATATACATATATATATATATTTTCATTTAATATGTATTTTACACTGCTCAGAGGTTAGACATGAAGATTGTCAGACTAATTTCAGTTTTATTTGTATTTTTTAATGCCTTTCATACTTAAGCAGGCATGGTGCTACTGATAAATGTTGTACCCAACTATGTGAAGAATTCACAGTACAGTGTCATCCCCAGCACTGTGCGTCTGTGCTGACTTCTCCTATGGCTTGTGCTCCGTGTGATGCTTGTCCTCTGTCTTGATGGTGCTTCTTTAGAGGCTCTAGTTTGCAATGAACAGGCTGGCAACGCGCCGTCCCCCTCTGGACAAACCAAGAGAAGCAGGTGAGGAAGAGGCCAGAAGCTCTTCAATTTCTCATCGCCATAAGGTTTGGGACCTTCCTCAAACTTTTGACCTTAGTAAAGGGTTGGTGTAGGCCATCTGATAATGTCACCTCTGAGGAAGACATGCTATGGGAAAGCAAATGGGTTTTTCTTCTTTCAGTTCTTAAAGTCTTACCAAGACGTTTGGATTTCCACACTTGGAATTAGTTTTACAAACTAATATTGATTGCTTGGATATTTCAAATAGCCTCTTGAGCTAACCCAGCTTGAAATATGCAGTTCCCTACTATGTAAAAGCCACATAAAAGCTTTTGAGAGAATGGTTCCCTCTGCCCATTCTGCATCCATAGTAACTGCTGTCTCAAAGGTCTCCACAACGCACCCTGACTCGGAATGCGGGAGCACGGAGCGGATGGCTACGCAGCAGCCAGCGGTTCCCTCGTTCTCTAAACAAGCATTTGTGTGGTAGGAGAGTGGCCTTGGACACACTGTCCAGCTGTGTCATTATCTGCCTTGTATCATAGAAGATAGTTACTGGTCAGATACTAGTCAGCATTTAAAAGAGAAATCAGTTTAATCATCTCTCTCTTCATGGGTTTTTATTCCCAAAGGTTGAGGGAAGAGACCTGCCTACGTTTTTTGGGTCACTGAAATTGGAGACAGGTCTAAAATTCCAGATTTCTGCATGGAGTTCCACTGCTTGCTCCAGAAGGCCCTGTTGCTATGGATGAGGTTTGTGTGGAACAGTTTTCTTTGGGTCTTGACCAACTGATCAAAATGATCTTGTTGTAGGAAAAAGCAACTTGTATTAATACAGCTCCAAGGTCCACAAGACTCTGATAGCACTGTCCTTTGTGAAAGAGCTTTCAGAGACGTCTATGTGGAAGAACTGTCTCCACTGCTATATAGTGGGAAATTAAAACAGAAAATAACAAAGTGACTTATAGGAATCAGACAGCAAATAGTAGTCAGTGCTGCTTACAGGGAATAGTTTCCAAGTTTAATACTGGAATTATTAATAGTATAATATTAATAAGTATTTAATAATATTGAATAACACATTTAAGCTTTGCTAACCTTCATTTCTACCTGTAAACAAATTAGAAATGGGAAGTGCTGATAGAGGGCATGTGCTCACACAGCGCATTGGTGTTTCCAGTCATTTTTAAAACATAACAAAGATGGAAAGGTGGAAGAACAATGGAAACGATGACAGAAAATGGTGACCTGCATATGTATCAACAACAAGTGCTCCACGTGTCCAACTGGATGGCGACTCTGCTTCCCAGCACTTTGGGTGAGTAGAAGTGGGGGTTAGTGATCATCAATACCATGCAGCAGCTGGTTCAATTTGGACCTTGGATTGCCTGTAGCTCTGGAGCTGTTGGAGCGTGTGTATGTTTGCACGCGGCCTAATTAGTGCCATTATCATTGTCATTAACGGCTTTTAATGAAGAACAGATGGTTCTGTCAAGGTTTCAAGCTGTGAAGCTCACTGACCCATTTGTGCTAAAAGGAGAGAAGAGTAAAACCAAAAAACCCCAAAGCCCTCTTTCCAATTTGGGGTGATGGAGAGGAATGAAAATGAAGATTGCATAAACATAAGCTTGTTTTGCTTGTGCAGATGCTTGTGCAGAGGCTGTTGTTTTCCCTAGTGAAGGCAGAGATTTCTGGTACTTATCCTCATGAGTCTTTGATGCATCAGTTACCTTGGTCATACTTAAGCCAAGACTTCCTGAACAAGAGAAGGGGATTAATGAGAGTCATGCCTTGAAAAGGGCCATCTCTTGGGTTACTGTAGACATTACTGAAAATCCTCCCAAGTATTTATTACCTTTCTCCCTTATCATCATTTCCAAGTGCTGGCCCACTCCAAGTCAGGAATCTTACGGAATTTTAATTTTATCCTTTCCCTCTGTTTCCTTTCTGTTCCAAATTTGGCTGGGGTTCAGGCTGTGCCCCTGGCACACATGTCTTTGCAGGGCTACAGCTCCAACTTTTTACTCTGGAAGTTGGAACGGTGCTGTTGGTCATTCGGATTTCAAATAGTCAGTGGTAAATGTGGGATCATAGCTGAGGGATCTACTGGAAAAGGCTAATCCCCAGCACAGGCCATTTGATATGATGTTACTGTTTGCCCTACGAGCAGCTTTAATTAATCTCTCAATTATTGGGCAAAAATGCGATGTGTAAAGTGCAAGCTTGTATTGATCACTGCATTTTATGATTTAATTGTGAAGGAAACTCTTAGTATGTCTGTGAGTCAAGATTAGCTGTCTAGTTTTGGCATATTGTCCCTGCAGTGAGCAGTGTGACCTACAGTATGGGAAATGTTTTTAGTATTTGCCTCTGACCTGTTAGAAATACCCCAGTTATATGGATTCCTCAAAAGCATCTTCACAGTGCTTGAATAATCTGATTTGACTTGAACCTTCTCAACCTCCTGGTCATGTTTGATAGGTTTCCTAGCACAGTTAGGTATGACAATGTGACAGAAAACTAGAATTGTCCCGTAACAAGCTCCAGTCATAAGAGTGCCCTTGTAGATGCATTTTTATATAGGGCTTTATGCCTGTTATCTCAAACACAGTGAGGTCCCAGGCTTCTGTGGGGATGGATGAGACCACCTCTATGGCTTGGGATACACACTGACTCCATCACAACATCCTCAAGTTGAAGCTGCAACCTCTCCATTTTCGTAACTATTCAGAAGAGTTTAGAGAGACTGCTGAAAAACAATAAGTGAGAATGATAACATTATCCTGGTGTTAGGGAAGAACACCCTAGGAATAAACACTGGCTGAAAATATATCTCTGTTCTTCTCATATCTTTCAGAAGAAGGCAGAAATTAAATTCATTAGCACTGATCTAGTGCCATATCTAATTAGTTGCAGTACCGGGGCACTTCGTAATCTTGTGCTGTGAATACAGTGATTTAAGAGGTGTTTTTTTTTCTTCCTCCTTCTTTCCTCTGCAGTAGCATCTATTAAGTCCCAAGCAGTGATATGCCTGATTAATTTACATTGCCTTTATCAGGCTGCAGAACCAATTATCTCTCACTGGGAGAGTTTTCAAACAAACAGAGTCACATCCATGAAGTAATCTCCTAAGGAGTCTCTCTGGAGCTCAAAGAGGAAGTTTAAAGCAATAATAAGCAAAAATTTTACTGTCCTTCTCTGGCTCCTTCCCAAAAGTTTCACAAAGCTTTAATCACCTGCTTCTCAGGCCTAGGTCTAGCAGAAATGGGAAGAGTCAAGGGCTTGGAGGAGTGAAGAGCCCCTGTTTCACTCCAGGTGTGGGTGGTTTGCCAAGAGCCCCTATGCCGGCTGTGATTTGGGTCAGTGCTTGGCAGAATTCTGGCAGGAAAATGGCCTTTATTATATTCCAGGAGTTTAGAAGGAAGGGTTTTGTGAGGCAAATGGAAGCAACAAAACAAAGTGGGGGCCATGCATAGTTCTCCTAACTCTGTCCCAACACAGATCAATATTCGGGGGTCTCACGAAGGCACATGCTCCGTTCCAGCCTGTACAAAACCCCCCGCAAGGCGCCCCGACCTGCCCGTGTGCGAGGCCTGGAGCGGCTCCGGCCTCGCCGCAGCCTCCACCTGCGGCCGGTTATCTCATTAGCTCCTCTGCACAGCGGCAGCTGGAGACAGAGGGGAAGAGGAAGGGGAAGTGTAACACACTCCATTAGCCTGAGTGGAAATGCTGTTTTTTTGTAGGCATTGATGGAGAGCAGCAATGTCAGGCGGGCTCTGCAATCAGCCGAAGATTTAAAAGCTGCGATTGTCTGCCTATGGGGAAAGGTCCTGGCCACTGCGCTTCAAACCAAACTTGAGGTGTCTTTTTTGTTCCCTCATAATCTTAGCCTTATTTAATAGAAACTTAGTTATTTATATTTGCATCAAAGCTTTTTAAAACTTTCTCTTAGTGCTTTTGTACATCTCTCCGTTCGTTTTGGTCTTCCTGCCTTTGGAGGCAGTGAGGAGCATGGCTCTGGAGGAAGGGCAGGCAATGTGAGGGAGTGAAACCTTGGCAAGGCAGGGAACCTAAGAAAGCTGGGAATGGGGCAGAGCTCCGTGGGCATCACAGCCAAAGAAGGGCAGCAGCAATTCCCAGTTGGAGCTTGTGCTGAGGAAGGGGTTAGGAGAGCTGAGCTGCTGGCAGTGGTTGTGTCTGGGCAGGCTGGAGAGAGGATGAGGTGAGGAGGAGCAGAGGTGGACAAGTGAGAGCCAGTTTTGAGAAGCAGGTTTTTGGATGGGCTGGAAATTCCACATAAGCAGAAAGAAAGGAAGGATCTCTGGTCAGAGCAGCCAAGGAGGTGGGGGCTTTGTGGGAGGGTTTGAAAAGGAAAGGGATAAGTGGCTGGGAAAGGGATTTAGGGAAAGAAGTTTGGGAAGAGTCAAGACTTGGGGAGCTCTGACACGGGGTATTGTGGTAGCTGGAGACCAAAGGTGGCTCGAGCAGTTTTGGATGGATCAGGGCAGCAGCGTGACTGTGTTCACTGACTGAAATATGGGAGCTCAGTTCATTGGTATCTCTGTGCTACTTTTCTGAGCTTTTATTCTTTCTTCAGATGCCCTTTCTAGGGGCTTTAATGCCTTAATATTTCTCTTTTGAGATTTTTTCCTTTTTTTTCCCCTGATTAAAATCTGTATTCAGAAAGCATATTTTTAGTACAATGCACTGATGTTTCTGGATTAGTGTTTGTTCTTGTTCACAGCATGACTGTTAGGAATATTATTTAAAGCTTAACAAGAATTAGTGAATCAACAACAGTTATGGTCTTAATTGGTTCCTATTTTTTAGTACTTAAACTCTTAAACCAGAGTATGAGCTCATGCTCTCCCCTCCTTGCTCTTCCAAGGAATAATCACTTGTCTCCAGTATGTCCTGGAGCAATGCTTGTCAATTAAGATGTAGCCAGTTTTAATCATACATTATTTTAGATGGTGGCTCTGATTTCTTTCAAAACTATTTCAAATCACCATTGTTTACCAGATCAAAAGTTGTCAGAGGTTTGAAACATTTAGGCTTCAAAACATGAGGTCTTTCTCCCTGAAAGCGAAATTCAGCTATGCAGTGGCCTGAAAGTAAACTTGTCCTCATATATTTGTTTCCAGTATTTTCTGCTCCGCTTTAAAATGCGCTAGGCTATTAGTTTCAGAGAAAATAATTAAGTTTTGATCTAGAGTTTACGGCTTTCTAGCTGTTTCCATAGGAACCAAGTAATGAAATAAGAAAGACTTGATCGTGTAGCTCACCCATGAGCTCTGCCAGGGAGCTCACGCTCGGGGCCGGTGAGGATGAAGAGGTGACGCAGGGACTGCCTTCGCGTGGCCATGCCAGCTCTAACCAGGCACGTGCAATATTTATGCTGAAAGCTGAACCCCAAACCAGGGCATCTGGCTTTGTATCTTGTTACAAATCAAATTACCTACCCGTCTAAACTTACCAGTTTGATGTGCAAAAATGTCAGGTTACATCAGTGTTTGCAGAATTCCGATAGGAAGTAGCATGAATAGAGCAAATACTGTAGCTGCAAATATTATTTGATATGTTTAAGACAACTGGCATTTTTTCAGACCATCTGTAAAGTGTATCTGAATGTTGGCTTAAATTAAGCCATCTCTGGAGAGTGCTGGACCCAGTTTTCAATGCAGTCTGGGCTATTTTAGAACGCTGTGCCATAATTTACATGCAAATACTATCTGCACACAATTTTTGAAGCAAAACTCAGAATCTGGCAGAGGTCAGAAAGGTTGAGCATATGGCTTGTATTTAGAAAGCACTGATTTTTTTCATTTAGCTGAACTTGGTGTTTTATGTGACTGCAAAACGGGTGAATAGAAATGTATATGTGAAATGGAGATTTAAGATTACGCTTTTAAGGTTATTCTGTGCTAAAGTGTGGGGCCTGCAGTGCGTGGAGTTCTCATTTAAGTGGGAACACATGTTTGCTGACTTTGCATGCATGTTTGCTTGCAGCCTTCGCGGTAGCTCTTGGTTCCCTCAAGGGAGCCGCTCCTCTGCACAGAGCACCACGAGTCTCTCCCGGTGAAACTACATCTGGGTGGTGGGTGCTCCCTGACACCCGAGCCCCGGGTCCTGCTCGCACCACCGAAGGCATCTCCCTGTATCGGTCTCCTTCCCCTTGATGGAGGGGCATGGTGTGCCTGCTGGTTACCTCACTCTGTTTCAAATCCTGCCTCTCTTGTCTCTTGTTCCTTTTTCTTCTTTGTTGGACTGTAAGCCTAAGGCACTTTAGTTTAACAGCGTGCATGTAGGTATGTTCCCATTGAAAATGAACCATCCTGGATAAGGAGCTGGTTCCAGCCACAGCAAATAGGCTTATCAAAGGAAGGGTCCCAAAGTCACCTGAAAGGGACTGTGATATCCTAAATCAGAGCTGTTCCCCTAAATTTTTGCTGTGATAGTAGCTGAGGAGCTGCTTGGCAGGAGACTGGTAAGTGAAAGAGTTGGTAAGGAGCAAGTAAAGGCAAAGCACAGAGGGCCTCTCAAAAAAGGTGAACTTTTGTGAAACTGCTCATTAATTTTTTTTTTTTGGCAAATGAATGAGAAAACTTTCTTTTTTACTCTATATCTGTCTGTTTTTGCTGCTCTACATTTCTGAAGGACTAAATTTAAGGTTTATACTTGCAGCAGATGTGTGGGAGTTACTGTGGCAACTTTAAGGGGAGATGGGACACATCTAAGAACTTGTTATTCTGCACTGTAGCTTTTATTTGAAGTCTCCGAACTGTAGACATTGCCTGATATTGTAATAGCCCCTGAGCTCCAGATAGTCACTGAGGGAAGGACTGGCTGGGAAGGTAGAGAGGGCAGAACTGAAGTGCTGGGAGGGCAGTTTTTCTGGAGTTTGAGGCAGGAATGTGCAGAAGAGAGTAAAGATTGGAGCAAGCACAGGCAGGGAGGTTTGACTAAGAGAGCTCTTGCCCGTTAGGTGCAGGCTGAAATTCTGGCACAACTCGTGCTGTTGTGTGTTTAACCTCACTCTAAAAGGTTAAACCCATGTGTATCTGTGTGAATAATAATTTCTGATCAGCTTCTAAACATTCAACTTGATATCTGATTTATCTTAATATCCAAGTCTGAACTGGACAAGCAACTGTGAGAAGTCTTGATTTTTCAGTAGAGCTTGGCACAGTGCAGCATGATATTCTTATAGGCAAACTCAGGGAAGAAAAATCCACCTAAGATTGGCACAACTAGCAGAAAAGCTAGAGTGAGTAATCTATCAATAGTTCTTTGTCAAGCTGTGAGGACATCCAAGTGTGGTCATCAGAAATCTGTCCTAAGTCCAGTACTTTGCAATAATTTCATTTATTATTTTGATAATGGGAGGGCAAGAATGCTTGGAGGATTTGCAGATGATACCAAGCCAGAAGGGAATGTCAGCCTTTGGAGGACAAAATTAGAATGTGTAATGATCTTGATAAGTTGAAGAAGAGATACTGTGAAATCCAATAAGTTGAAATTCAATAAAGACAAGTGGCTAGAAAAGAGAGAAATCAAATACATAATATGCAAGAATACAGTTTTAGCACCGAGTTTTGAGAGTGACAGAACTCTGCTCTTTCCCCAATTTGTCTAGAAAATATTACCTCTGTAGGAAGATAGAAAGGATTGGGTAATTTTGCCTAGAGAGGGAAGAATGTAAATTATAATAGCATATTGACAGATGACTACGGTGAAGATACTGATATAACAAGGTAAGAAATAATGTAAACAGTTGTATTTCAGGGAGAGATTTGGATCCAGTTTCAAGGAAAAATTGTTTGTATAGTTAGAAAGATAGTACTAGAAGAGCAGCTACCTTGGAAGGTTATGAAATCTGCATTTTTTAAGTTCCAGCTAGGTAAAAAGAAAACAATTTCACCATGAGAGCTGTTAAACATTGGGATTTATGCCCAGGAAGGCTACAGAATCTCCATTACCAAAAATTTTCAAAAAGCATCTGGGCAAGGCCCTGAGCAACCTTATTTAACTTCACAGTTGGCTCTGCGTTGAGCAGGAGATTGGACTGGATGACCTCCAGAGACACGTCTCAGCCTCAATTATTATACGATTCTATTTTGGGTTGCCCAACAGCTACCAAAGCCCACACTGCCAAAATTGTGAGAAAAAGATGTGACAATTTCTACTACCGATTAGATAACAGTTTCTGAAGAGGCCATTTCTGCCTCTGATTGCTGAAACAGCAAAAGACAAACTTATGACAGAATGTTCATCTCCTTTGTATTGTATGTTCATTTGATAGTTACATACTTTAAAATATATCTAATTCAATTAAGAAAATATAAGAAATGTTCTTTGAACCTCACCAGTAGAAGCTCTACATAGTACTTGCAGAGAAATAGGTAGAGTTAATTCAAATTAATCCAGGGTTAATTGAAAGTTTGGGAATGTTTATAATTATAGAAAGAACATGGTAGTGGATGGTATATAGAAAGTGTGACTGCACAATTATAAGAAATGATGTGGTGGTGTTCACTTGGGCCTGTTTGCAGCACATGGGGCAGTGTAAACTCTCACAGCATGTGAAACGGTTGTACTTTGCAACTGACTTTTCCCTTTTAATGACTTGAAGCCCATTGCCAAAAGGAATGTGTTTATTGCTGCGCTGCTGGACAACTCGGTGTCTGCCATTCAGTTTGCTTGTCTCTGTAAAAGGAAAACTGATATGCCTGGAGATCTGCGTGTTGTGTATTCCCACACAGGTCCATGGGCCATGTAGAAGGGTCCTTTACGAAGGCAAAAGGGTACTCAGTTTTCTGGGTAGCTCCTGGCCTCTGTGCCTGGGAATCCTTCTGTGGTTCCTTGTTATGGGTGCCCATCTGTGACCGTGTTGTTAATGTGTCAGCTCAGAGACTCACGATTCAGAGGCTTTGAACGACCTGTAATGGAGCAATGGTGTCTTGGTACAGAAGGACCTACTGCCTGTCTCCCCATTACTGTTCCCTGGGGAAGTTTCCTCTTAACTCCCTGGGAACTCTCGGACATTGGCAATGGCCACATCCCTTCGGCATCCTCAGGGAGAGCCAAACAACAAACCAGTGTGGGGGAATAACCAACCAGCCCAGTGCAGAGACCTGCGAGCCACAAACAAGCGACAGACTCGCTAAATCTCTTGCCTCCAGACACCTACATCGCGAGTCTCCTGCCTGCGGGCAGATAGCACAGCTTGGAAGAACGTAAACGTGCAGTTGGGAATGCAAAGCAGCCTGCAAGGTAGGCTGAGCACGGACTGCAGGAACACTGGAGAAGGCTGCATTCGTCTTATCATAGGCAACCACCTGCTAGTTTCTCTCCTCCTGCTACCTTGTTTCCTTCCAGGCAATTTATAGGTCTGTGAATACCTCTCTGGGCAAGATATGACTGGATTTCAAATGTTTACAGGTACGATGAGAAAGGAAACTGAAGGAAAGATGAGCAGTAGAGAAAAACAACTTTCCCACATGATCTTTGCTGAAGATATGCTCCTCCCTGACTAACTGCATATTTCTTTGCCATGGTGTGAGATTTCCTGCTCCAGTGCCCCATGTAGGCTTGCTTTAAGCTGGTGCAAGCAGAGCAGTGTACAATTACTTTATCTTCTTATACATATGGCGGGCGTGTAAAATCATCTTCACCATCCTTCAGCTGCGTTGCTCTAAATGTCTGATAAATGTTGGACTATGGGCAGGTATGTGCAATGTCCCCCGAAGAAGTGAAACATTTATGAAAATGGTGAGAGGAGTGTGTGTTTACTTAGTGTATGGGTTCACTTTCAAAAAATTTGTAGAGCTTCTTTCATCCTCACGTGTTGATGTGTCTCGTGTCGGCATTAACACTGTTAATCAATCCAGACTGAACTCTCAAAATTGCAGACAGCATTTTTGTATTGCTTTTCCAGCCAACTGCAAGCACTTTTTCATTGATTTCACAAATACTCTGCATAATAGCCAGCATAAAGGCAATACAAACCACTTGAACTGAAAAACAGGGGATTGTACCAATTTAATGGCTCAAGGTTACAAAGCGGACATTGCCTTCACGCTCTGCCTTGTCTCTGCTGGACTTTGCCACCCACTGGTAAGTTTGTCTCCCGTGTGTCTGTCTCCTGTTTCTTATTGCCGTTGCTCCTGTGGTGTGAGATGGTGGCTGGGCCCTCATACTGGCTGGGAACTACAGTGTTTTGGAGAAGGATGTGCTAAACATGTTGTGGGATCTGCTACATAGAAGATGATTCCTGGCAGGGAGGTTTGATAGAAGATGGGAGACCGTCACTGTTATTGCCATGGCTGAATCAGTCTGGGTTAGGGAGTCAAAGTCCCTTTATGCTAACTTGATACCAGCGCAATTCCTCATGGAGAGGCGCCCCTACCATTGCTAGCTTCATCGCGTGTCCATGGTGGCTCTACATCTGTGAGGATGCTCCGGCACGAGACCGCTCTGCTCGACGTGCTGGCTGCGCTAGTGCAGGGCGGCCTGTGCGTGTGGGCTAGGCCTCACGGATGTGGGATCCTCCAGGATGCCCTGTGAGGAACGCGCCGCCATGTCTGGAGAAATATCTAAATATCTTCACTCGGATACACTAAATATCTTCGCTGCAGGCGGAAGAGCGGCCGTCCTGTCCGGCCCACTGCCGGAGCAGCCGACACAGCGCCGTGTAGCTGCCGGCCCCTGTGCTCATCCCCTGCACTTATTCAGGGGTGGCGGACAGGGAGAGGACAGAGAATTAAGTGAAATAAGTGACACTGGGTGATGCCTCAGTTGGTCACTGGCAATGACCTGATCATGGGGGTAAAGCTCTCTCCTAGGCTGTGAGGGTCTCCACCTGCAGGAAAGGAGTATGTGCGGTGGCAGAGGCTATGAATAGGTGGAAAATATCTTCATTTTTCCTGGCTTGCTAGATCTGGGCTGCTGTATACTTGACTGAAGTTTAACCTGGTAATGTACACAGCTGATTCTGCTGTTGCGAAGTGTGATGTGGAAAAAGAACTGAGGGAAGAAGCTGTCAGAGTGACTACTGATTTTCAGAATGCAGCATACACGGTTGCTCTGATCCTCTCTCCTGATGGTGTAAATGAGTTTTTCCCTGCTGTCAGAGAGCAGATAGCTTTAATTTGTCAACTTCTTTATCACAGTCAGGTTGGGTGCTCAGCTTCCCCAAGGAAGCTGGGCAAGTTGAGAAGAGCTGATGTTGGCATTTGTTGCCATAGGCACCTTTCAGGGGGCGGGGGGAATATATTCAATATTTGTATTTGAATAACAATGCTGTTCTTTATTAACTGTCTTCAGAGGTGTGGGAGAGATACTATAATGCACATTTTACAGGTGAGAAAATAAAGGGACGGAGAAAGGGTTTTCTTCCAAAGATCATGTAACAACCACAATCTGAAATTATATCAAAATCCTGCAAGCAAGTAAAACTCCCAGACTCTCAAATGTTTCAGTTGTGTCACGAATTTTAAACTAATTGCTTCATTTTTTTGCAGCCCTGAAGGAAGTTTGAGGCTTAAAGCATAAGACTTACACTCAGGAGACTGGAGTTCTGCTCCTGCTTTAACCATTTATTGTTGAAAAATGAGGTATGTACAACTCTGCATGTAACTTGTATTGGAAATACTATAACTGTCTAATGATTTTATCCTTTAACTGACTGCACATATGTGTGTCAGTACACACGTGCCTTAAGTTCTTCTCACATTTCTGGATGTGTGTTGTTTTTGCGTTCTTCATCTGGAGAAGAGAACTCTCTCGCATTCCACACTTTGCTTCCATGTAGCAGGCAGGCACGTGGCTGCTCCTTTCTGTAGTATTTCAGAGCTGCTTTGAGATTATATTTGTGAATTACTTCGATCTTGTGGAAGAAAAGGAAACACAACTCACATATTTTAACTTTCACAAAGGCTAGTTTTCATTTTATCGCTGCCTCGGGATGGCTGGTCAGAATTTCCTGCAGAACTTAGTTAATGACAATCCAGCTGGAGCAGCAGTGGGAGATTCAAGCATCTCTCTTTCTCTCTCCAGGCATTGAATATACTGCTTCATCTAGTAGAGCTATGTGTTACTTTTACAGATGGGGGAATGGAGCAAAACAGTCGAACAATAGACTGCAGAGGCTATTTTCAACCACTCTGTGATGCATCTTATCTTGTAGCAACCACATTTAGTGTCGCCATTCCATTACTACCAAAGATAGTAAAATAATAATTATAATAACCAGAAGTGGGCATTTGTCACCTATGTTAGTGCAATATGCAATTGGCTTAGAGTTTCTTTTTAAAAAATGAGAGACTTGGGAAGATCTGCAGGCAGAGGGAAAGACTGCAGGAGCTAAAGGCCAAGGACAGGTAGCCCAGGCAGCGAGGGGAGCTGTCGCTGGGAAGCGGGAGGCTGCTCCCGTGCTGGTGTCTGCCTTGGTTCTCGCTCGGCACAGCAGTGATTCCTGTGCCTTGCTGCAGGCACGTGCCCCTGGCCTCTCCCTGCCAGCACGGGCTCTCAGTCTCCTCATTTCTTCTGTCACCTCTGTGGCCAGGTCCCAGACTGTGGGCACTGTGGGCACCCATAAGGGTCTTGCTCTTTGCAGACCTGTGGTGTCTTTGAGGGTTGGGTTGTGGCTGTTTTCTGTTGTGTTGTGGGGAGGGCGTCTGCAACTGGACAGCACAGGCTGGAGCTTTTCCTTCCTGCTTAGCTGGGGTGGTGAGGTGGTGTCTGGTAATGGACCAGAAGTTCTCTTTGAGATGTTATCCATCACAGAGCCAGAGAGAAAACCTGCAGATTTTCTTACAGGGCTAGAGATTTCAAAGGATGTTGAATGCGTCAATGCTAATTCTGCTTTGGGCAAAATGCCAGAGCCTGCCTAATGCCATTGCTGCTCTGACATTTGAGCCTCCATCCTAATGGATGCCAAAGCGGATCCCTCCAGCTCACAGAGCCATTAATTAGAGCTTAATGACTTTCTGCAAGAAAGGCCTCGGAAATGAGATTCAGAGAATTTCCTACCGATAATGCGTGGCGTGCGTACCAGGTTGGTCTGCTTCGCTCAGACTTGGAGGTCTCTCAAGCCGAGCCGGCTCCGTGTCTGTTTACGGTATCCACCTTCCCCCCGCCCTCCCATGAGCTAAACCACAAAATACGAACCTTGTAGAAAAACTGCTTCCTATACATCTGAAGACATCTCGCGGGCAGATGTCTCTCTGGGCAGGAAATGAGTTTTAAACTCCAGTAATGCCGGGGTGGCTCTTGGGTTGGCATCTTTGTTTATATCCTAAAACTCTCCAGTCCCAGCTCCCTGCAGTAGTGGTCCCTGAGTTTTGGCTTTATCTCAAGTTTGCTCTAGTTAAATCAAACTATTTCTTGGTGGTATTTCTTTTTTTGAGATCGCATTATCATCTGCCCCTTTTCTCTTTGTTAACCAGATGTCAAATTTGATATTTACTTTCAGAGTTTAACATTGAACCTTCTCTTTGCTTAACAGACCTGATTGGGAGCTCCCCAAATGACACTCAGAGCAGTTTTTCTCTCCTGAGTTTGAACGTGTCAATTTTCTTTCACATTAAATGCACTGCCTTCCCGAGAAGTATATTCATTAACATTCCGGGGTTGTAACCTCTGGCCATGAAATGTGTTTGACTGTTGGTGGTGGAGCATACACATATATAGTGTCTGTCTTGTGAACAGATGATTAGATGAGTTAGACACATCGGTATTTTAATCTCTTCACAAGGTGATTGGGAATTCTGAGCCATTTGAGCAGCATCAGTGGAAATTAAATGTACTTTTCTGATGAGTTGTAGCTAACTGTGTGCTTATCTACATCATGTTTTAGCCAGATCTCCATTTGATGTTGCTTTGTGCAGGTAGCATGGCTTTGCACAAGAGTTAGAGGAAAGAATTCTGCCCTTCAGTTTGTTAGCACAATAATATATTTAAATTACACAATAATACAAACTTTCAAGTTAGATGGCACACTTGGTTCCTGAAGCAAACCTGCTATTTATTTTTTCTCAGAGTGAGTGTCTGCATCTAAGGGTTGATTACAGTAGTCTCCCTCAGTGGTACAAAGCTATGTAGGACCCAATATATGTGAGCTGCTATAGCTCTTACACCATCATCCTCTGAGAGCCCCTATGAATTCTGAATATGTGAACTTTCTTAGTTTCTATGATTTATTGCTCCCACATAAGTTGTTTTTGCCAAATCATAATCTTCAGTTTCATTATAAGGTGAACCATAATGGAAGAAAAAATGAATGATTATAGCTGTGTGCCTTTTTTTATCATAGGATGCTTTGTTTGTTCATTTGAAAATGAAACTTTTTTTTCAACTAAGGGTAAAATGAATTTTTAAGCTATCTTGAAAATCATGGTTATAATGTAATTGTGGGAAAGGCAGGTGTAAAGAGAAAAAACACAATTCTACTCTTTCACAGTGCATGTTACGTCATAGTTTGGAGCAAAACCTAAAAATAATAATAATAAAAAGCTCATCAAGGAGAACAAAGCTGTGTGGGAGCCATGATGCCGGTGTGTGTAGGTGCGCTGGGCATTAGGGACTAAGTTAGCTCGAAGCGGAATGAGAGCTTTTGCTATGCACAGGAGGAGAGAAAGGTGTGGATGTTCCCAAGTGGGTTTGTCACTTCCAAAATCCATGAGGAAAGACCCCGAGGGCCAAGAGGACCCAACTTCTGTGTCCAAACAGCTCCCAGCCTGTAATGCTAGGAGTTTTCCTTGTGTCCTGGCGCTGCTCCAGGATGGCAAGGCTGAGTATTACTGTCGTCTTTGTTTCACTTGCCCATTTATTTCTTCTTTTTGTATTAATTAACCTCTCAATTTTGAGCTTCAAATGCCATAAATTCAGCAGCGTGACTCATGGAATTAGCGTCTCTCGCCGTGCTCTGAGCAGAAGCGACTGGCGCCCCACAGCTCCCGGGCAAAAAGCTAATGGGACGTGACTTCATGGCGTGGCTGTGAGGCCAGGGACGCTTGGCCACACGTCCCACAGGAAGGAGGGAGCATGAAGAGCACGGATTTGGGTACAGACTGAGGGAGTGCAGCTCACAGCAGGAGGATGGGATAGCCAGGCTTCCCTTTGCTCGCGTGGGTGCTTATTAACTACACAAACCAACTTGCCGGGAGCAGCTTTTGGTCCCGGGGAAGCCCAAGAGTTTCTATGGGTTTGGAGAACTCGGTTGTGGAAGCAGGTTATGGAGGCTGAACCCGTTACAGCACAGGCAAAATGTGAATGTTGATTTGGTTTTAATTTAATGGGGGATTGCTTCTCATGGAAGCCAAAATAAGCCTTTTGGGTATCTGATGTGCAACTTGTACAACACCTATCAAGCCGTGCTCATTAATAATCCAAGAAATAACTGGCACTGATTTCTACCAGACTAATACTAGGTCAATCTGAAATGAAATAGTAAGCTGTGTCTGACCCATGGATTCTGAATTTCTCACCCATCTGATGTGCAAACAGGGGAAAAGCTTGAATTTGAATTTTATGTCCCAAATCTATTTTGATCTAGGGATGGAAGTAGGGACTGTTGCCGTGCAACATTTTGTTTGGACAGCTAGCAGCCAAAATTTTTAAATTATATCTTGTGGAGGAGGAGAGGGAAGGGAGGAGAACAGATTGTTTAAATGCATGATTTTAATCATGTAGGAAAGTGGCAGGAGAGAAGGTGTTGTGAAATCCCAAACTTTCACATTTTTTCATTTGAAGGTTTGTATATTTGACTAAATCTCCATTTCTCAGGCTCCTCTGTCTCCAAAAATTGCATTCATTATTTCTGGCACCATTTTTGTAGCTCGTTTTTCAGAAATGCTCGAAAAATGTTCAGGTTATGTTTAAAAAAATGCTTATTATTATTTCCTTGCTGCATGATTGTAAAACTACAAAGTAAAGGTTTAGCTCAGATCACTTGGAAGCACTGATGTCATGGTGAAAATGTCTGATATTTTAGCAATATTTGGGGACCAAATATGATAATACTTGGACTCTGGTCTCATGGCTCCTGCCTTCAAAGACGGGGGCTGTGGAGGGATTTATGAATGTCTACGTGCAAAAGTAATACAAGATAGAAATGGAAGCTTTAGGCATTGAAAGTCTGAATCTGGGTTTGTTTCACTTGGTTCCTGTCCTGCTTTTGTTTCCTTTCCTGTTGTAGGAATTACTGAGACTGCAGGGAACAAAGAAATGAACAGGAATCCGGGAGACATCTTAAGGTTCATCTTTTTTATTCATGATTGCTTCACATCCAGATTAATAGTTCTTTGTCTGGCAGACTCTTTCAAACTGATTCAATTTCTAGCTTTATTTATTTGAAAAGTAAAAGATATCAGTATTTAATATTTCTACAGCACAGGAACAATTAATTCTATGTTAAGCATGCAAGGTGTTTGTAGAAGTGCAGTTCATTGACTTCCTTCAGGTTAAATTTCATAGTTTCTGCTCAGTTTTTATTCCTACAACATATTTCTGCCTTACTGTGACCAACTCTTCCTTGCTGATGATGAGTTTACTCCTGAATAAGGTCTTCACGATATGATGACTACCTAGAGAAATTTTGATACTGACTTGTCAAGATTTCTGTCCTATACTCCCCAAAATGGTGGTGAAAGAGGTTATTTTTGTGAATCCCATTATTTCATTCTAATGGCAGTAATTCTCAGCTCTGTCAGCTAAGTGTTTTGTCATTAGTCACTCGGAGCTCAGTGTGAAGCTGACAAGTCTCCGTGAAAGTGAAATGCAGGTTTTGGATGGACAGCCTAAAAGGTAAATATGCCCCTGCCTTGTAGCAAGGGCATTAAGTGCCTTCTTTAGAGAATATGAAATAATTAAGCTGTGGAGTTTTTTGAGTGTAGGCTACAAGTGGTAGAAACAGCTAACTGCATGGGTGCAGGGCCCTAATTTTTGGACTTTCAAAGCTTGTAAGAGCTGGGACCTTAGAGCAAGTGTCAGTTTAGAGAAGCATTTCAGGGGTGTTCAAAAGGGACAATTCATATTAAAAACAAACAGAAAAACAGGTTGGTTTTGGAAAGAGGCAGGGAAAGGAAAGTTGTGAGAGCAGAGGATGGCATGACAGCAAGGTGAAAGCAGGCAATTCAGCAGTCAGCACTTCCCCATCTCCGGAGGCTTGCATTTCAGCAACCCATCCAGTGCAGCTGCAGCTTCATTTTAGGAATCAGGAAATAAGCTAAGTGGCAGGGAAAGATGGGAGCTGACAGCTCGCGCTGCTCAGGCTCTCCCCTCGGCGCTGGGGGAGCAAGCAGAGAAGAGCTTTTCCCATGGGGAAGCGCCCGCAAGTGCTGGCAGACACTGCGGCCCAGCCACAAAATGGGACAAGCGGGAGAAGGGCCCG
Source organism: Nothoprocta perdicaria (assembly GCF_003342845.1). Classification (NCBI taxonomy): domain Eukaryota; kingdom Metazoa; phylum Chordata; class Aves; order Tinamiformes; family Tinamidae; genus Nothoprocta; species Nothoprocta perdicaria. The sequence goes on from NW_020454416.1 coordinate 1,375,109, forward strand.
CGCGTCCTGCCGTGCACCCCGGTGCAGGGCTCTGCTGCCCCTGTGCCCCCTCGCAATGGGGTCGGGAGGGACCCTGAGGGGACAGCAAATGGCAGGTGGGAACGTGCTGGTTTCCAGAGGCTTTGCTGCCCGGTGCAGTGGAGCCCGTGCGGAGCCCCATCGGCGCTGCCTTGGATTCCTCCTGCCTGTCCTGCACACTCGTGCCAGCTGTGCAAAATCCTGAGGCAAAGTGGAAGCAATTTCTCCTCATTCCAGGTGGCAGCAGATTGAAAGCCAAGTATGGCTTCATGCCAAGGTCTAGCACATTCCCGAGCTTTGCTGCTGCTTCCTTTTCTGCTTCCCATTGAAATGACCAACGGGGCTGTGGGCTCTTTCCTTCTTTATGCTCTTTTTCTTCCTGCATTACTCCCGGTCACTCTGCTCCCTTCTGCTAGGCAGGACATGCACAACTGGAGAGTCACAGGGTTCCCAAGTGGTCAAAATGGTGTGAAGTGCTCATTGTTTGTACACAGGCAGTGCTAACCCTCTGCAGTGCTGCCCATGCCTAGAGGAGCACAGAAATGGGTGCATTAAATAACCATGCTGAGTCTCTCAAAGACGAACACCGACTCTGGGGAAAAAAAAAAAATGTTTATTTTTTCTTCCCAAGCAAAATTAATATCAGAAAAAAATGTTCATTTGGCTTCGGTGGAATGCTTCATTTGCAACAAAACATTTTTATTTTCAGGTAATTATAATAAAATCCAGAGAAGTGTAAACTTGATATGCTATGGAATTGCCTGACATCAAATCATTTCATAACCCATATCAGAATTGTTCCAGTATTTGCACAGAATGTGAAAAGAGCTTCAAATACTGTAGCTGATGGAGATCTGGACCCTGCTACCTACTTAGTTTAGTTAGGGCCCAAGTTATGCTGCAGGGAAATATTCTGCTGGAAACGGTGGATTTATGTCTTCCTGTATATGCATTCCTGCTTTGTCTAGCTTCCTTAAAAACTAATTAAATCAGCAGAATTATGCAGAGATGACACTATGGACTACTGCTCCACAGTCTCCCGAAGGAGGAGAGATTCCGGTTAAAAATCTGTGATCCCTGCAGGTAGGGGATGGGTGTGAATCAAAGTTTCCCACCTCTGAGCATCAAGGAACGGGGCACATTTGTGTGACATCCTCTTTCTGCCTCTTAGATGTTATGTTTCTCTTTTAAGTGTCTCCAAATTAATACTGCTGTACTCAAAAACTGTGTTCAGGAGTCTTATTTTAATTCAAATCGGAGCTATCAAGGTTTGTTGGCCCATTCCTGATGGCTGTGTTTCTAGCTAAACACAGTTCTAGCAAGTTGCTTGCTCTTGGGCTGAATTTCCTCTCCTTATGCAGTAGTAAATCAGAAGCAATTCCTCTAGTGACTTCAGTGAAGTCAGAGGAATGTTAATGTGAAGTGACTGAGGAAGGAGGGGGATAGAATATGAGGAGCCTGCTAATCTATTTTTAAAAAACAAATACTCCTCTTAAGCAGCCTGATTGCAGCCTTCCAACAGCTACTCATCACCTGCCATCACTTCACATTATCTGACGAGCTTCTTGTACAGATGCCCTTGATTTTAGTGTGGTTTGCTTCATAATCCCTTGGATTTTAGAAACAACTAAAGCAGAAGAATTCTGGAAGATGTTGTGCCTTCTCCTATTACCTCTCCTTTTGTCTGTATCTTACCTCCTCTTGTTGCTACTTGCTAAGCTGGCCCAGCTTGGCCTGATAGGCACCCTCTTATGCTCCAATATCAAATGGTTAAAAAGAATGAAGGAGAAATAAGGAAGCTCTCCTGTCTGTGCGATTGCTTTGGCTTCTGTGCATCACTGGGATAATTAACAGGAGGGGCAATTTCTGACAACTGCAGAAACTCCTGTACTCAAAAGTGTGCATCAACTACTGTGCCATACTTGTTTATGTCTGGGAAGAGGTTATCATGTATACTTGCATAGTGCATTCAAATGGCAGAAGGGTTAACTTTTTAAGTTGTTTAAGTTGTCTTAACTTTACATCTTAAGATGTATAGACAAGCATGTGTTACCAGGTACCTAATAAGAGAGATCAGCAAAAGAGCACTGCCCTGTAAAGATTTTTGTTTCCTTCTTGAGGGCAAACTGGCTGAATTATTGATGGCTGACCTGGCCACCAGCAGCTCCAACGTGATGAGGTAACAGCAGCTGCTTCTGCAGGTTGTGGAGGTGTCACGGATCCCTTCTCCTAAAGGGATCAGGCAGCCTCATCCTCCCCCAAATGATTTCACTGATTATTCATTTGTGGGTTAGGATTAGATTGCTTGTTTTTGCAGCTATCTCGTATATGCATCCCTGTCCTATTCCTTTTACTGTGTGTATAATTTTCAGGGTTATCTTTCCATTCAAGACGTTTGTTTGTTTTGTTTTTCTGTGTGTGTTTTGTTTTTCTCTCTCTCTCTCTCTCTCTCTCTCTCTCTCTCTCTCTCTCTCTCTCTCTCTCTCTCTCTCTCTCTCTGTGTGTGTGTGTGTGTACACATACACTTCTGTGCAAGAGCAGACTTCCCTCTCTGTGTTCTGCTGTGCACTGTGGTGTCCTGCTTGCCAAATGTACCAATGTTTGGACAGAGGGATGTGCTGACACATTTCTTAACGTGTTGCTTTGCTTAAGTTTTCTCTTTCTCATTTAATCTTCAGTGTTGTACCCCCTGCCTTCTCACCTCACCCTGTATTCTTCCATACCTACTCACTGTCTTGCATAGCCTCTCATCACAGCCTCATCTCCCATTACAGTTAACAAGATACTCTTTCTGGTCATGTCTGTTCTCCACTGATTCTAACTTTAAAACTAACCTCTCCCAGATATAATTTTCATCTTTCTGTTTTTGGCAATGCTCTTCCACGGTTTTATCTTGGGTTTGTCTTGTGTTTGCTTGAAATATTTATTTTCAGTCTATCATTTGGGAAACATGTTTGCGTTTATAATCCACTGTGTGCATCCATGGTACTATGTGCCCACAATTTAAAGAATTACTCCAGATAATCCATATATTCAATAAGGAAGCAAAGTCACTGGGTAAATGTAGCAAAATAAGAGTGTTCCATTTTGCAAGGCATATGGGCATATAGAAAGGGGGAAAAATGCTTCTTTCTCTTACTTTCAATTACATTTCTTTAAAGATATTAGATTTAGATTAGATTCATAGGATAGATTCAGATGATGGTATTAACATCGTGGTGGAAACAAAAGAGGTGTCTCTGAAGGCTTCTTTGACATCTTATTTTTACTAATTAGTCATGTAAGACCCCTAGTAACTGCACAGTGAGTTGAGTAAGCCTGTAGAGGAATCTGTGTGCTGTTAGGGAACAGAATTTCCTTTCTTTCAGAGCTGGAGAGTACTTTGAATAAGACAATCAAGGGATGGGTCATGGTAAGATAGATCCAAAATGCAGCTGATTTCATTTTTGAATGTTATTTGTCTTTCTAGAAAGAGCCTGAGCTGTGCAATTACAGCTCCCACTCTGTCAAAGAATCTCCTGCTGCCGCTGGTGTATGGTGCATAATGAATGTTTTCATAGCGGGAAGCCTGGGGCACGAGCTAGCTTATTCAGCACTTGGGTTTTATTGCACTTCCTACTGCAAGTGCCTTTTCTTGTGTTGCAGCTTTTTTACATTAGGTACCAGTCAGAACTACCAGCCTTTTCCCCAGAGGCCAGATGGAAACAGCTTGTGACTGTCACTGACCCATCGTAGATGTCAGCTCAGAATGGAGAAGTGACTTCCTGTAGCCTCTTAGTGATCCCTTGGGATGTCAATTTGCCTGGTGTGTCACTTGCTTGTCTTTAAACACCTTGACTATCAGAAAACATGAGGTATTGAATGTGTTATTGGCACCACTTGGAGGGCAGTAAGAGATGGTTCTGACAAGCACTAGGGCATTTGCAGCCCTCTTGTTGTCAACTAATCCTGTGCTAATAGGAAGAAATTTAATGGAGATTCATCCAAGGTTTAAGTTCCCACCATCTGGTCTGCCCCATCATTGCACCTGCTAATTAATGTAACTCAATGATAGCCTTCAAATCACACATGCAACAAATGAGGGTAATGTCATTCTTGGTTTCTTGTTCCACATACAGAGTATTCATCTCCTGCGGCACAGGCATCAAGCAGAAGAGGATATTGAGGGTACAGGTGCTGCTGCTAGTGCCCCGATGAAGAGGGATTTGCTCTTTCTTGCCAATCAGTAATGACTTCCCTTTCTTAGGATCTCTCAGTGCAACTCAAGGACAGAATTTGAGCTGCAGGGGTCTCAAAATGTTAAAATTATATTGAATGGCAAGATGCTGAAAGCCCCATCTTTTCTTCAATGAATCATTGTGTCTTTTCTGCTTTGTTAAATGTCCTACCACAGTGGGGATTTCAGCAAATATGAAGAGCTGATTAATTATGAATCAGCGCTGTATTTTAAGGTCTGGGGAAAAAGAGAAGGATAAGTAAAACCAAGGTGTGCAATCAGATGGGCATAATTAATGTTTGCTTTGCTGGACATGTGGCGAGGAGCTGAGAAGAGGACAACGGCAGAAAAAAACTAGCTTAAAAAAAAAAGCAGAATTCCCATGGATTCTCTTTTTCTTTTTTTCCATGTATATTTATGAAGTTCGTGTTTAAGCAGTTGTTGCTTGTATGGCAAGAGGAGAGCTATGCTTTGATCAGGGAGGCGGGCAGAAGGGAATTGTCCAGCAATGGAGAAAGCTGAGATGTGTTCTCTCTTGTATAATAATTCCTCTGTAAAAATGAATTGGAGGTTTGGTCTAATTTTGTCGTGGTCATGTGTCCAGGGAGCTTTTATGCTACTAACTGCCATCCTTATGGTTGTGCTCGGCGCTGATGTCGGGGACTGCATGAGCCTTGCAAACCAAGTCCTTCATCCTCAATTTCTGCATTTCCTTCCCCAGGGAAGGAATGATGTGTTTTAGCATGAAGCAAAGAAACTTCCACCAATGCTGCCCACTTCTGAGTGTGTACAGCGACCTGCATTCCTTAGGAACATCATAGAGACTAGTGACTTGCAGGATATATATTAGGTGGTCCAAGGATGAGGCAGCTCTCAAGGATTTCAGGGACTTGAGCTTGCTCTGCTGCAAGTTGCATTTTTCTGGTTAATTCTGGTAATGCTTTGAAGATAACCATAATAGAGACTGCAAGGCATTCATGCTGCAGAGTAGTTTCTGGCAAAAGTCTTTATTTAAGAATTGATATTAAAATAAACTATTTAATACACTTTGTAATTGGCCTGTAACTAATTAAATCTCCTCTCCTGGCATGCACTATTTTTAATCTAATTTATATTCCTTGTGACAATCTCCCCTTAAATGAGTGATCAGGAATACTGGAAGAATATTTCAAGGCTTCAGAGCTTGGAAGCAAAAGAATTTTTCTGAAGGGTGTTTTCTTTCAGGGCAGGGACATTACTGTATCATTAGATGTTTTTTTCTATCTGTTCCAGTTTTCCATTCCACAGGACCACCTAAAAATTGTCACTCCAGAGATGCTTCAATTTTTTTGGATTCCTTTGCTTTAATTTTCACAACTAAAACATTTCATGCTTCTTCCCCCTTAGCATGAAAATTGCTGTCCAGAGAGAGCACAGCTCCTGGAATAAGATCCTCTCATTAATTCCAAGAACCTAATGGAGCACATTGGCACTACCTGGATGTGGTGGCCTGGCACTGCTCTTGAGCCAAATTCCCTTTAGAGGTGTTTTATTTTTGAGAATGTTAACAGATGTGTGAAATGATTAGGAAATGTCCTCATTTTTTCCTAAATTATCTATTTCATTTGCATCAATGGGATTATTTACATCAGTAATAGTTTTAGATTTAGATAAAGGCTTCAAATAATAAAAAGCAGTGGCCAGGAAAAGAAGGGAGTGATTTCCTGCTATGATTAGCAGCGAGTGGGAGAGTCTTCATGGGGTGTGGATGTGCAGCAACAGATCTGTTTTCTGTAAATGGAAGCAAGGTAGATATAGAAGAAGCTGCAGGAATAAGAAAGCTAATCTGCCTGTTTCGCGTACTCTCTGTCACCCCACTTCTTTCCTGCTCTCTTTGTGTTCACAAAAGACAAAACAGAATGGGGTAAGCGGGGTGGCTGAAGGCATGGGAGAAGAAGCCTGCGTGTTGCAATGCGTAGCGCTTTGTAAGTTTTATTTCTTGTCATTTTGGTATGCTTATCTGCTCATGCAGGACTGATTATCTTGAACCGTGGTGTCCTCTGGAGCAGCAGTGCGTGAAATATGTTCCAATTTGAAGAGTTATCTTCAAATTCTAACCCAGTAGAGAACTGATGCAACCTAATCCTATTTCCCTACGCTTTGCTTATTGGTGGTCCACATAATGGAGATATTTAAATAAAAATCTTGAAAGATGCTGTTTAATTTTGAGATGACCTTTATGTCTATTGCTCCCGGATCAATATAGTACCTTCCCCCATCTGGCATCTCCCCTACCCGACCCATAAAGAAGATGACCCCCCCCTTTTTGGCTGTACCCCTCTCATCAACCAGAAGGTGGCAAGAGGTACTCCCCTGATTCAGCAGCCTGGCCAGTCCCTGCAGAGAGCTAGGACCTATTGGTACTATTTTTCTCTTCTTCCTCTTGGCACACCAGAAAGTGCAGCTAGGCTTTAACCTCTTTGTTGGAAGATCAGCATATTAAATTCTGCCCAGTGGTGCTTGTGCAAACTAATCAAGCCCATGAGGTTCACAGCTCTAGCAGCAAGCAAGTTACTGTTAGCACTGAGGTGAATGCAGGGCTGGGGTGGGTGATGGCCAAGATGTGCAGCCCAGCTACTCTGCACTTCCCAGACCAAGAGAGACCTTCCAGATTATTGGGATGCACCTTGGGATCATAAGTCATTGGCTATGTGTAAGTTATGTTGCAATTAAAATGAATTCAAGGCATATATCCTTTCTTTCCCCATAGTTTGCTACGTGGGTAGTTCTGCCCCACAAAGTCCTGCAGCAAGCCAAGCCTGGCTCCCATTTACATTAATAGCTCAAGTCGATCAGGCAAGAGCCATTATGCGCATACAAGAGGCGGTGTATGACCGTTCATCTCAATTTACACTGAAAAGTTCTATTTTATTAAATCTGAAGACTGAAGGCATTGATCCTGTTTTCAAAATGTTATTATAAGCTAGATTTCTAACACTGATGTGTCGCTTGTAAGGCAAGGAAAGCAAGAGGAAACAGGACAGCATTTTGCAAGTGAGAAAATATCAGAAAGAGCAGCTTCCTATTAGCATTCCTAATTAACATCCTCGTTAACATCCAGTCTGGGTTCACTCTTCAAGCCAAGAGAATCTGAAAAGCAGCCCAGCACGTGTAAACTACAGTGTTGCTGTCAGCTGCTGCCTCCAGCTTCTCTGGGAGCTGTTGTTGCAGAGTAGATTAGGTGCTAAATATCTACCTTGACAGCCCGTCTCCTTCCCTATCCACTGAGCTCCTTGCTCTGGAGAATAGCAGGAAGAAACTTGTGGTATAGACTCGATACCAGTCGAAGAGTTGTTATTTGCAAGAAATAATTTGCTCTACCAACACTGCAAACAGAAATAATAGAGGAGAGGAAATAATTCCTCGTTTTATTTGCTGGATTCTGCAATCTCCACCTGTCCGAGGGAAAGGACTGGTGAGAATAGTTGCATCCATAGCTCTTGGGAACTTGTGTGGACTATTTTCTAATCAAGTTCTTGGAGAAGAGAGGGAAGCATGGTTTAGCTGCATTGCTGACTGCAGGGGCGTCCTTCTGCCCTGGGTCTGCTGTGCGCAGAGAGTGGTCGTGTACTCTGTGCATGGGAGACGAAGCCGTCTCGCTGTGCTGCTGAGCCCAGTTTGTGCCTCCCAGCCAAAGAAGTGGCTGTGCTGATTCACTGGTGCTCAGAATATTTGCACCTTCTTGGCTTTTCTCCAGCGCCTCTGTGGGTTCATAGTTGCTTTGACAATTTTTTCTGGTTACTTCCAACCAACCAGTGCCACTAAAAAAAGGGAAAACCACATCCAGGAGAAATTGGGCAAAACTCCTGCTTTTCATTATTTGCATTTCAGATCCAATATTGGATTGGCTCTACTGAAGGGAAGTAGTGGCAGGAACATAAAATACTAGCAGTATTTGTATATACTTTTAACTCTGTAACTTTGCCTATACTTGGTAGCATAAGATGGATATTTGGAAAGAATTCCTGCCTTAATCTCATTACACTGCAAATAAATAGCAACAGGCACCTTTTTAATTTAAAAAATGTTATAAAAACTAAAACCTTCAAGTGTTAAAAATAACTTTATAATCAAAATATTTTTAATATGAATATAGAAATATTCCGGAATTAAAAATTATTTCACAAAGCTTTACATAAATTGCATTTTACATTTTTGATGTTTTAAATTTATTTTTTAGAAAGTCATCAGATTTTGTTTTAACTCACTAAGTTCTTCTTTATGTGCTTTCAAATTTCATTTTAGCGAATTTACTTTTTGCAGTGGAGCTAGATGAACCAAAAAAAAGACTCATAGGTAGGCTGAGCAGAGGGTTGCTTAAGCTTCCTGATTTTCTTCATTTGTTTTCTAAAATTGTTCAGTTGCCAAAAATATAATAAAGGAACCTGTGTTGTATCCGGATGGATAAAACTGCTTAGTAATTCCTGTGCAATTTGGACTCTTAGTTAATGAGTTAAAGATCTCCATGAAGAGTTTAACAATTATATATCCAGTGCTAAATAAAACTCTTCTTTAAAGAAAATTCCATTCCTTATAATTGAATAAAATCTCTGAGAAATGTCACTGCACTTTCCCATTCATCATGATGCCTTAAGGCTTAGGAGAAATAGCACAGACCATCTGAAGGATGAAGTTATGCACGTGCCTAGGAGAATGTAGTACCCTGAAGCAGTTTCAATGAAATGTATAGTAACTGGTTAATTTGGGGCCTTGCTGAAGAATAAGCCTTAAATGAGCATATGACAGAAATATTTTGGTATTTGCTATGAAGGGCTGACATTTCAAATCCAAAGGAGACACTTTTATTATTAAGAGCTAAAATAGCAGCATGCATAACCTTTAAAGCAACAAGCTAATTGAGCAGAACATCATCTTGGAAACACCATTTTGGGGAGAACTCTCTCTTATAATAGCTTTTGTCTGTTTTATATATGTATCTCCTCCATCAAACTGACTCAGTGCAGAAGTATCAGCTTTATGCAGAGCTGCAGCAGGAACACTCAGAGCTAATTGATTCAATCCCAAAATGAATGAACAGGTCAAATGCTGAAAATTTATTTGAAACATGGCAAATATCTGCTGTACACGAGATGTACATTTAGCAATTCTTTGCAAAGGTTCCCAGTGCTGCCATGCACTTAAAATGCAAAAAAAAAAAAAAAAAAAAAAAAAAAAAAAAAAAAAAAAAAAAAAAAAAAAAAAGGCACTAGTCAGCATGAAAGGAGTAAAGGAGTGCTCAAAAGTACTTTTCCAGAAAATAGGTGTTTTAGGATGAGCAGATTACTATTATTGGTTGTTTAGAGGAAGCAGTTTGATTATGGGTAATGAGTTGATTGAGGGCAATGAGGAGTAAATACGCATGATAGATTGTGTATCAGCTTGGAAGATATCAGACCTATATGCATGTGTGGGTATATGTATATATTGATTTTTTTTTTTTTTTTTTTTGTGGGTGGGGGGCTGGGGGGGCAGTTCTGAACACTGATTCATGGTATTTCACTGGGACAAATGACAGACTGTGACATGAGACAGCTCATGGTTTGTGACAAAGCTTAGATTTTGGATGTTATATATAACATTTTACTACTTTAGGATGAAGGCAGCCATTTTTTCACGTCTTTTGTAAAACGTTGGCATGAACAGCTGTGAAGACAAGCTTCAGCAGCACCTTCATGCTCTTCCTTTGACTTGGTCTCTTTGATTCTTTCCCTTTTGAGGCCAGTGGACAAAATTTCTCTCATTTCCTCAATTTACTGATAGCAGTTGTGCCTGTGCAGCGTCGCAGCTGGAAACAGCAGCAATTTCAAAACTCGCTGGCCAGCATGAGGTTAAAAAAGGGGTGATGGTGTGTGTCTGGCTTTATAAAATGTGGCTGACTGGGGGCTATTGATGCTAGCTGGCCGCCTGATATTAACAGTTGTCCTCAAGGAAAGGACAGGTTTCAAATGAAAGCGGTTTTACGTCCCAATTTCCCACAGTTGTTCCCATGAAAGGATTTGATTTCCTGAGGGCTGCTTTTGTCAGCGATGATTTGCAATCAGGTCTAGGATATCTGTAGCTGAAAGATCGTCCTTGAGTGGAAACATTTTTATTTTATTTGTCTTTTTATTTGAGCTCACAGCCGTGGCTTGTGCTTCCTGTGGGTGCTGAGCCCTCCAGGATTGGTCCGAGCAGCCTGCCCCTCCCTGCTCCCTTCTGGAATGTTCTCCAGAGCCTCAGGGGCTGTGGCCGCACCGCTCGCCTTGGGGCTGTCCCCCGTGACAATCCCGCTGAGGAATTTAGGAATCCTGTTGAGGGACTGACTATCCTGAACAGTGTGGCCCGGCCGTCACCCAGCGCCTCGTGGAACGGCTGCCAGTTTGGGGGCAGGAGGGTGTACAGCCATTCGGCCAGAGCTGCCCGTGCAGCGCCATTTGGAGGTGGGTATGTACTCAGACCTGAAAAAAACGACACCAAGCTACTGAACTCTGCAAAGAGACCTGCCCTGCGCCTTGCTGTGTTCCTCTGAGCCTGTTCTGGGTGTGATTAAAAGCGATAGCTGTCTGTTGAGGGACGGCTGCATGGGCACCCTTAATCCTCAGGGCTGAGAACTTTCCAGAAGGGAGGAGCCGGGCAGGGGGTGCGACAAGGGCAATGGTGTCAAGGGAGCATCGATCCGCTTTAACACCAACACTTTTAGAGAGTCTTTGCCCTTTTCAAGAAGAAACACTGCTTGCCTTTTTGTACATTTGGTGTGAAGAATTTAAGAGCTACTTTTTCTTTTTTCTTTTTTTTTTTTTCCCACCCTTAAATAAACTTGCTGATTTTCCTGGTGAAACTTCTCGCCAGAAAGCAGGATTTATGCCCATTTATGAGGCCGATAAGAGACATCATCTTTGTTATCACACGTTTCACTTCGTCTGTGGACTAGCAAAGCACACACAGGACTATTTTTATATTTCTGCACTTGAATATTAACTACTTTGGAAATATGCTGATAACTTACCGAATAAGAAAAAAAGTTTTCCACGTCCCTTTTCAGGCTCTTTTTCCCCTCCCCAAGAGGGCTTTTCATTTTTGTAATTTTTTTTCTTAAGTTTTGAGTTGCCTCTGGCTCATTCACTATTATGTTAGTTGGAGCAACTTTTAGTTCAGCAGTTTTTTATTCGCTGGGGGATTTTGGTTTAGGTTTCCTTAAATTTTGGCTCAACTCATTAATTATCTTTGGTCTAAAAAAATTAAGGTTGGACCAGATGTAGAAATAAAATAATGAATGTAAAAATAAAAAACTGAGTGAGGTAGGAGCTTAAAGAGAGGTTCTAGAGGTAGGGTTCTTGTCTCCCCCAGCTTCAAGATTTTGGGGACCTGACTTCAAATACTATATTTGCTTTTGAAGATGTAACTCCATGTCTCTCGTAAGAGTGCAGCAACCACCACCCTGCAAGATGTTTGATTTTGTTGCTTTTGCTTTATCTCTGATGATGTTATGGGGTGAAAATAGCTTGTTTTGACCATGTGTCCTGTAGCTGCTGACGAGAGTAATGCAAAGTAAGCAAATTGCTAAAAGAGTCCCCAAGTTAAAGCCAAACAATTCTGGATCTAGTTACACAAATGTTTTAGTTTTTATAAAAGAAAAATGTTTAGTTTCAGTTCTGTCGGGACCATTTTATCTTGTTTTGTGTTGAAAGGAAGAGAGAAAGGATGTTCTTGTGACCCACTGCAGCAATGGAAAGCCCAGCCTTACCAAATGGATGCACTTGTGGGCTTGTTACACCTGAGAATTCAGTTGCAAAGGAGAGATTCCTTTCCAAGACAGTTCCTGCACGTGCTGCTACCTTGTTAGGCTCCGGTTGTATTGGAAGCATATCTGCTACAAGTGCATCTTAGATTTGTAGAGTTGCCTGGCCTCACCACAAAAACAGGTTTCCTATGGAGATATCCAATAATACAGGTAATACGTGAACTGTCTGAAGTAGAACAATTCTCACAGTATTTTGCTATTTTTGTTTCTGAGGGCAAAAGCACGTTTAAAAATATCTTATTCGCAAAGATGAATTGAACTCTTGAGAACCTCTAAAGATGCTTCATTTAAGAGTTGGATGAATAAACACTCTGGGCTCCTACTACAGCCAAACATTTCTTTAATATTAAGCCTAATGATTTGAGGAAGTTACTGTGTTGTTCAGCAATGAGAAAAAAGCTGGAGACAGTGCAATGGAAAAGAAAAAAACAATATTTTTTCTTTCTTGCTGGACAAGGGTTAGTCAAATTCAGCTAAAGTAGAACCATCTGTTTTATGCTAAGTGTCCAGTACATGTGGTTATAATTTTTCTGCGTATTAAGTGGAAAATGACCAAGAAATAATTGACCGGATCACCTTTCTCCCCTGAAAATAATGTTTATAAATTTAACACTCATTTTTGTTTAATTGAAAAAAAAAATCATCTGAATTTTAACCTAGAAGATTATAGGAATTTTCCTGTCGTTTCTGTTATTGCTGCTTTTTGCGGGAGATCTCTGGCAATAACAGTGGGCTGAAGCCCAACACCCAAACCAAACCAGAGCTGGATTCTGACTTTCGGATTTCTGCTTCTCTTCTCTGTCCTTTTTGTTAAGTGTCTTGTAACCTGGGAAAAGTTGCTTAGGACTGAGGAGTGGTCATGTCAGTTAGGCAGGCAAACAGAAATTCTGATCATGTCCCAACCATTAGTGGTTTTCCTAAAAACTGAAGACTTAAAAGACAACACTGAATTTGTTTAATAATGACCATGCTTCCCGACCTCTATTCCCTCTTAAAGATAGTTTTGGAGATAAAGCTGTTACTGTGGTGCATTAATGTTAGTCTGTTGCTTCCCCCAATCAGACAATTGCCTTTAACAAATGTTAAATGCGTGTGTCTGTAAGTGAAGTGAAAACAATTCTTCAAATGCAGACCCATGTGATGCATGTTGTAGACTGAAAGTTGCTCTTTGTAAAGACAGAATAGGAGCAGGCTTGGCTTTTATGAGGGAGTTCAGAGCAGGAGAGAGTGTTAGGGGACAGTTTCCATATGGCCCTGCATTCTTGGCCTCTGAAGAGACTACAGTAACTCTATTACTAAGTCAGGATTACACAAATTTAAGAAAGAACGGTTTCTGGGCTATAACTAGAATCTCTGCCAAAGCATGTCGTGTACTAGGCATTCTGCTGTCTGAGAAGATGGACCTGTTGAGTATCTGAGTCTTGGCCAAATGATTTCTTGCTTTATTTTCACAGCTTTTGAGTAACACTCTGACTGATTATTCTGTGCAAAGCACAATCTAGCCCTAACACATATTTTCTACAATATATCTGAAAATAAAATTGCCTAGAAAATCATGAAAAAACAGAAGTTACAACAGAAGTTGGCCTTATGGCCAACTCTGTTATCTTTTCGACACTTAAGTCTTTTCCTGGCATAGATGGAAAATTCTGGAATTTACTTAATGAGCTTGAGCATCTCATTTTGGTAAAATAAGCATGGAAAAATATAAACATGTGCTCAGCAAGCACTTATAAAAGTAATTGCAGGTGTTTCATAATTCAGCAGAGATACAGGGTTGTTTGTGATGTCTTATGGTAAGAATATATCAAAATAATCTGTATTAATAGTCATTTTTCCACATATTTTTAGGTTTCTCTTCTGATTCTGGTCTTTAAGAACTGAAAACCTGCAGCAGGGAGAGCCAACAGAACAGGAGAGAAGCTGGCGATTAGTCTTTAACAGAATGGAAAGTTGCTGCAGAACAGAACCATCACAGAAAAGAAGGTAAGTCCTTGACAATTTTCACTGAAGAAATTGTGTGTGTGTGTATAAACAAAGACAGATGCTTCAGCTGTCAGTCATTTTTATTCCATTCCAACATTTTTATTCTGTTTCAATTAAGCTTGTCTTGTATTCATACCTGAAATCAAGAATTGGGATCAACAGGGAATACTTGCTTAGATAAAGGCAGTTTTTCCCATGTCCAGAAACAGGGTCATGGGTGAGGAGGGATGACTCTAATTTTAGCATAAAAGTCTTTGAGAGAGCTTAGACAACACCAAAGCAAGTACCCGCTGAGACATTAAGATTTTTGTTTTGAAACTGGGTTTCTTGCTCTTAACATCATATTTGACATACACTGCCATGGGGTACAGCCTTTAGGTTACTATGTACATGCATACATGATTGCCTTTTATAAAGATTACCTTTTGCTATAATGTGGTGGTTCCTCATCAAAAGGAAAATGAGTGTCATTAGCAGTCATAAAAATGACTATTCTGTATCAGATTAAAGTTCTGTGTCATTCAGTGAAAGACTGAGGGCTCAATAAGAACTAACCATCAGAAACTTGGTGCAACTCATTCAGGTGGAGGATATATGGTAAACTGTGCTTTATAAACTGTTTATTCCAGAGTAACTTCTTTGTGAAAGATGAAAGTGCTGAACTGGCTCCTGAGCTGCCTTTAACTAGAAATTAGGTGCACAATTCCAAGTAAAGAACGTAGGGAATTTTTTGAGCGTCTAAATGATTTTAGGCTACTATGAAAATAGCAGTTTCTTTGCCCTAATTTCTTTCTGTTGCAAATAGTGGAGCCTTTAGAAGAAAAGTGAACTCATGGGTGTGAGGCATTTTTGTCATGAGCAGAAAGCACTGAAGATGGGATAAATAACAGAATGCTACTTAGTTTGTAACTAATAATATAAGACTTCGGTTAAAATATGTTAAAAAGAAAGGAATGGGGCAGAGATTAGGAAATGGAAATCAGAGAGAACCAATGATAAAAGCTTAAGAAGAACAAGGAGATGGAGGAAAAATACAGCCATATAAAAAAACACCAAAATCAGAGAAGTAAGAAAAATTTTACTGTACAGCAGGTAGCCCAGCAGAAGTCCAGAGCATCTCAACACTGTGATAGCAAACAGGAAGAGGACAAATAAATGGTAGAGATGCTGCAGGTTAGAACCAAATTAGGAAGGAGCTAAACTGAGTGACTTTCCTATTATTTGCAAGTCAGCTTACTATCATTTTGGGTCAGCAGTTTAAGAAGAATCACAAGTGCATACAGTAAAAGGACTTGCAGATTGTCCAGGTAGACTGCCAGAAGGCGTTTGATCTGATCCCAAACTCAGGGAAAGTACTGAAAATAGTGCATTTACACTAGATACACTTCCCAAATGCAATTTTATTATCTCAGCTTTTCCTTTATTGTGCTGTGCTATTATACACTCCTTTAAAAAGAAATCAGTCTGTGTAAGACCTTATCAGCAGCACTCTCTGTATTTATATGGCTCTTTGGACTTTTATTTAATCTGTCCAGTCCCACAGTGAAGCTAAGCGGACATCCCTTAAATTTTTAAAGCCCTAAGATTATACCCACAATACAGTCATGGCCTGACTAGGCTATGAACTACCTGGAAAGAAGAAATGTACTGAAAGCCAGCAGTGTTTCAAATTGAAAGGAACATGGAATGTAGTTTTGGTTATTCAAATGTCTTAGGGCTTGGTAAGTTGGACTAGTTCTACCATGATCAAGCATAATGTTACTTTGAAGACATTTAATGTAAGACATTTAATGTTGTGGCAACAATTTGAAAGCTGAGGATTGGGATATCTCGTGTTCAAGGCAAAGACTGCCAATTTATAATCAGTAACACCAATCTGTAAGACTGGTAAAATAGACGAAGGAGAAGTGAAAAACAAGTAAGAGGGATGCTATGAATAAAAGAAGAAGATACAGAAGAAGTGTCAGCAGTTATGCTTTGTAAGGCCATTTACAACTTGTTTCATGCTGACCAGTTCAATAGTTTTCCAACAGGTTCTAGACTTTCTGAACTAATTAACTAAAAGCTTGTTAAATGAAATGGAAGATTGGAGCAGATAAATCCTTAGCAAATACCTCTCTCTTGGGATTTTTTTTTTTTTTTTTCCAAAATTGGGATTGTCTTTTCCCTCTGTCCTCTGTAAAATACTGTACTTTATATAGAAGTGGAATAGGATCAAGTTTGCTCGCATTAATGGAGTTTAGACTAATTTTGTGCAGTAACTTTGGGGAATTTGTGTTGCTGTAAGTTAGAAATGGAAAGCGATCTTCTAATATGGCAATTTTATTCATTCTTTCGTACCTGCCTACATAGACTTGGTATTTACCTGAGCTCAAAGATGTCTGGTGCAGCCAAGACCATTTTGGAAATTTAGTAATTCCCAGTAGAGAAGAGAGTATTTTCATGACTGTATTAATCTCTGCAAGCCATCAGAAGCCTCTACAGTCCTTATAACCCACCTTGTGATTACTGTAGGGTAGAGGACAATTTAGAACCCGAAGACATTTTAGAAGCCAAAAGGCTGCTCAGTGCTGCAAGAGGGAGGAGACAGAATCCATGAGAGGCAAATTGAAGAGAGTCAGATAATCTGTACACAGAGGTGGTAAAGTAGTAGTTGATGTAGTCCAAATATCACTAAAATCTGGCAGCTGCACCTTGTTCCAGTTCTCTTTTTTTTTTTTTTTTTTTCCCCCCTCCCCCTGTTCCAGGAGATGAACTTAACAGGTCAGGCAGTAGTGTGACTCAATAGGAAGTTTTAATTTCTTTCCCCTAGTGAATATTTTCATGTGCTCATTTCAGGCTGCAGACCAGTGCCTTGGATTTGGAACAGAAAGCATAGGGCTTATGTATGTAATCTGTATGACTGATTAAAAGCTGTGGTAATGACTCAGTCCATTATAAAAGCCTGCAGATTTACCGAGTAGGCAGCAAGGCCAGGTGTTGAATGGATCTGGAGACTGACCTTGCCAGTTAGCCTAATGATGTGCATTACTGTTTGGAGAGGCCACAAATTAGTAACAAGCTCGTGCCTGTCAAGTACGTCTAGCAGGTTCCATTCTTTTCCACTCCAGCAATCTGTAGAGAGCTGCATTCTCCCAGGTCCCAGTGTAGCCCCTTCAGTAGCACCAAGCTACTGAAGTGTTTCTGTATACCTACCAGGTTCAAAATCAGACAGGTGGAAGGTTAAAAAACAAGGCAGGTAGCAACAGCTGAAGCGTCCGTTTTCATTGCTTGTCTTTCCAAAGGAAAGTATTACACGGCGATATTTTCAGCCTGACAAGCTGGCTGTTGGTCAGAGTAGAATGGCTCTTTCAGGATTTTCAGTGGTGTGCAGATGGAGCATATCAGGGAAAAGAGGCCCAAATCAATGGCAGCCTTTTTTTTTTTTTTTTTTTTTTTCCTCCTTGTTGTTGTTAATTGATTGAGTATCTCCTGGAGCTTTCTGAAGCCTGACTCCTACTGAAATTCATGTGACTGCTTCTGTAAACAGACACCTGCTTGTTGAGGTGTCCACATACCTTTAAAAACTGACAGGGGGAAAGAAAGAATAATAGCACTTTTGTATCTAGTATTGGCAGAATGAAGAGCAGGAAAAGAAAAAGGAGAAAATAGAAGTTTTTTTTAAGGACTCCAATCCAGAAATGAAACTTTTAAACATACATGTCTTCATGTTTATCATGTTTATGTATTATCATTATGAGGTGACTAATGAGCAATCTGAGCAGAAGCTTGTTGTTATGATGGGTCTATAGTATAATGTGTAATAACGAACGGTATGGGAAAGAGCTCATACGGGTGAAAGAAGGAATATGTGTGTATATTGCCAAAGCAGCTAACACCAACACAGAGGCAACAGCTTTTTTTTCAGGGAGGATATTCTGGGTTGCTCCAGAAGCCACCTCAAAGGAGCCCACAAAATTCAGACATGATAGTCGGTAGCTAATAGCTATTCATTCATTGAATGAATATGTTCAGTATCACCCATAATTTCCTAGAAAAATAGCACACAATTACAAGGCGCTTAGCCCCATGACCAGCTTAAAACAGATTATAAAAACACAGTTTGGTTGACTTTTTTGGCTTGTGGAAGTTGGTTCTCATACCAGAAAGGGAGAGGAAGCAAAGGTGTTAAACTAACATTAAACTGTTTTTTAAAATAAAACCAGTTGCTTTGCTTCAACTTTGTCATAAGTAACAGTGTCTACAAGTTTTTTTTTTCTAACTTGAAGATTATCTCAAAGTGTTTTAGCACATTGTGAAAGAAATATAAAATAATATTTAAGTCAACAAAGCGTTAACATCTAGAGGCCTGGAATTTAGTGAGAAGTAATGACACCTGCTTAAGTAATAACATATGGAATCAATTCAAGAATACCCAAAACTGGAACAGTAGATAAGATAAGCATGCAGGAATGTTGGAAATAACCAAGAAAATAATAAATTATTAGCATAGGAGGGAGATAACACCACATCATCTGCAACTGTCAAAGATGTATGTGAAATACTTACTGAAAAGTAGTATGATTGGTTATAGAAATGGCTGTCCCTGAAAACTAGTGTAAACTTGCTTGTATTTTTTTGATCATACAGTAGAGAAAAAGGATGTAATAAGAATTCTTTTTGAACTCATTTAACCAGTGATCCACACTGTGAGTCAACAAGATCACTTGGCCAAAGTTGTTAATGAAATACCAGTTTTGTTTATGGTTACTGTCTGTATGCATGCTTATTTGAATAGTTTTGCAGCAAGTCTTGAGTGTTTTTTTTTAAATGCTGGAAGCCCTAGCTGTTAGCATTCCTGTCTGGAAAGTGTCTCCATTGTTGCCTGTCTTTGTCCTTAACTGGTTTGAGGATTTCAACTAAGCTCTAAGCTGTATTTACCCACTGTGAAGAAAACATCGCTAAGAAAATAATCATTAAAAAAAAAAAATCCAAACTCTTTAACTTTTCAATTCTCAACAGAAAATCAAAGATCTACTGCCCCTAATATGGGAGGGCTTTGATCTATCAGGTATATCATTTTTGTTATTGATGAATCTCAGGGGAAGACATTTCATTTCCTGTCACAACAAAGTAATCTATATGCATCATCATAGACTGTGGTAAACTTCCTCTACTTTGAAGTGGCCATGACACTTGTTGCTTATGACACTTTTTGCTCTCTCAACTGCTCCATGAAAAAATCATCATCCCAGCCAGAAAATGTCAAACTTCATCATATTTTTAAGAAAGTATAACTGAATGGTACTCTGAGACACTGTCATGGTAAATATAGAGATGTAACTCAATCAATTAAAATATAAAACTTAGACTCAACCTTAAATCACAATTACTAATTTTTTCCCATATTTGATATCTTTTGGGCCAAAACACCCTCAAAACTGTGCTCTTCACAGCCTGTGTTCACTTACTGGTAAATATATACACAAATGGCAGGATGCATAGGCTTTGTTTGTCTAGAATTTCTACTGTTACACTCTACCAGTTGACAACCTCTATGTAAAAGCTCTATGAAGAAACTTAGGACTTTTGGTTTCAAAGACATGGCTTCAGTATATACTACTGTTTTTGGAGGTGTCTCAGAAGATGATCTAAAGAAATGAAATAACAAAGATACCTGAAATGCAGTTGCTCAGAAATTCTCCTATGACATACTATAAAAAAAATAATATGTTTCGCTGGGCAAAGTGTCAAACATGAAGATTACCATCATGCCTTCAACTTGAGTGTGCAATTAAGCCTAAGAGCATCATAAGGAAAACAAAGAGGAACATTTGAGCTTTATGCTAATACTTTAAGTGACTAGGATTCATCAGGCTGAGTCCTATCATAAAAGCATTGCATCAATGCTTCACATTGCCAAGTGTTCTTGCAAAGGTCTGTTTACTTGATTTGATCTTTCTCTTATTTTTGTGGAAAATTAGTAAATGATACAGTCCTTAAGGATGAGTGAACAATCAACATATAATTGTTTACTTTTTCAAGGGCTTGGAAAACAATGATGCAGATATTTGCAGTGAAATTCCAGAATTGGTTATTTTAATTGCATAATAAAAATATTCTTCCAAAAACAAGACTTAGAGATGGAACCATTTTTGAGATGTATCCTTCTGTTCCTTTCATTACCTTGTGATTTAAACCCTGGATGTCAAAGAGAAAATGCCTAAGGTGCTGTTGAAAAAAGAAGGCTCTTGCATCCCCAGGCTCTTAGTTGTTTCATTCACATATGTTGTCAGATGCTGATGGGCTCATTAATCCTAGTCGTACATATGAGGCACAGTTTCCTCAGGTTGTTATTTTGCTAAGCTGCTGACTTGGTGCCTTTTCCATGGCTTGGAGATAGGGTGGCGTTTTTGTTCATTGGCTGTTGTGTGGGACAGATTCCTGTGGCTGAGGAACAGTCTCTGCTGCCTTGCTGCTCTTTGCAGCCATTGCTTGGCTTCCACAGTTAGGAACTTCTTGTGTGGAGCAAGTAGCAGGAGCTCTAGGTGCTCCAAGCCATTTTGGGATCCCTGTTTTTCTTCCTCTCTCTCTTCAGACATTTGCAAGTCCCGAAGGACTCTTGATAGTCCATTTCTAGCAGCACAGGCTAGAATTTTTCTGGTGAATGAAATATCAGCACATGACAAATCGTGCTTTGTTGGTGCCATACTCTGACTTAACAATGGTAAATATGGACTCCGTATAGTTTTCGTTAGTAGCAGCTTTATTATTTTGACATGGCTTTCTACCAACCTGTGGTGCTGGACATAATGGGGACTTTTAGCAAGAAGCCTTTTATGTACTTCACTGCAAACTGCTAAAACTTGTGTTCGTTAACAGTGTCCTGTTGTCAGACCTTACTAAAGCAGGTATTTGGAAGTACAGAAAGGATAGTAGTGGCAGGTGTGAGTGACTTGTTGAATATGCATATTCTTCAAAGAAATGAAATCGGTAGGTTAGGACCACAGTGCATTGTTTTTCCTCAGCTGATAAGGAGATATCCATGTCTACTTTCCTCCAGGGAATCACTTTTTTTTTTCTTCTTTTTTTTTTTTTCTTTTTTAAATTCCTTTCCTATGCGCTACCCACATCTTTGCTTCTATTTCTGGCCTATGCAACAAGCACTAGCAATTTCCTCAAACTCACTGCTCATCTTCGGCCATACTATTAGATTCTTAATCCATAAATAATGCTCTGTGTTTCCTCATGATGTTACTGCAAGAGCAGCATTTTTCTGTAAAATTTGGAGATTTCTGACGCATTGAAACAAAATCCCAATTAATATTAAAATATAGCGCTTTATTTTTACTATAAGTGATAAAGCTACTCCTCTGGCTATTGCCATTTTGAGCAACTAGTATTTACCATGAAAATGACCACAAATGGTCACGTGATTACTTTCTGCGTGGTTTGCCCTCAGCAGTCAAAATTCACATTTTGTCTGACAAATTTTTTTGAAGGTGCCTATGTGTATCAGTGTGTGTAACAGAAAATCTAGTTCTAGAGTTTTTTCTTTCAGTACTCTTATGTCAACTATGCCAGACACCATCTCTCTAACCCTCGTTCTGTCTTGCTCAGTTTTTATGCGATATTGAAATCATATATTTGAAACAGAAATATCTGTGTGCTTTTTGTTTGTGGGAAAGGTTAGGGATAGAATTGCCAGGTCCTTTAGGCTGTAGAGAGTTTTATGATGAGCCCATCAGCTCATGGGCTTCTTCCATGCATGAAGACACGAAGTTTTAGTTGTTATGGAGTAAAGCCAGAACTTCCTAACTTATGTGCACTAGCACCCAATTTCTTTTATACAGAAATGCCTGCTCTCTGGTTCTAACCATACAATTTTGAAAAAATTAACAGTATTCCTGATAAAATCTGAGAAGAACTTAACTTCTCACGGTGTGTCTAGAGTGGGGGCTTGTTGGTTAATGCCTTCAGTTTTCTGTAATTTTTTTAAAAATGTTAAATCCTATGTGTGTTAGTTTCATAAAGTAGCATTCAGGATGCTCAGGCAGTTGATGGAACACACGCTTCTTGCCTACTTCGTGTTTCAACTAAATCAGTGTAATAATGTCCTTAGAGAATTAGATCAAAGTTCTGTGCAGCCCTCAGTATAGTGCCTTCAACAAGGGGCAATACTGGTTGCCTCCCACAGGGTTTAAGAACAGTTTATGTGTGTCCTTTTCCCAAAAATACCCTCCCGGTCTTCAGTAGATGGTATTGTTATATTTGTGAGTGACAAGTTTTTTTCATTTGCTACTCTTGCAGATTCTGGCACTGCTCTAGCTTGTGCACCAGTGTTCAATTCAAAAAGCCTCCAATTGTCACAGTTGCTTTGGGACTGGCAGGCCAGTTCTCTGCTGATGCAGCAATGTCCGTCACTCCTAATTACTTCTACAGAGATTTTCTCTGAATTAGTGGTGCTGCTGTCATTCTCTCGGTGTGCTGCTGGTGGCTGTGGGGTTTGTTTCCGGGTGTGCATGTTTTCCTGTCATTGCAGGCTGGTGGATTGTGGCATTTGCTTGTAGTTCATGCATCTATTTACCGACTTCCATCATATCTATGCTCTGCCTATCTTCTGGTGCTTCTCAGTGTAAAGAATTTGCCTTTCCTGATCTTTATCTTAAAGTATCAGCTTCTGTCTGGACTGGCTCACTTCCTTTGCTTGGCAGATGTGGAACCTTGCCAAGTACTTGCCAAGTGTAGGCCTTCCAACAGACCAAGGCTTATTTTTTCTCTTCCAGAACTTAAACTCTGCCAGTGACCTTCCAATAGACCAAAGCCTTAAAACAGACCAACGCTTTATTTTCTGATCCAGAACTTGATCTCTCAAAACTTGCTTGTTGAATCAGTATTGGAGTAGTCACATTCTCTTCTGGTTTTACTCTCATCTTGCAAGCATTTCTTTCATCCATTCCACTTCATTAGAATGCCTCTCACTTCTGTAATAGACCCTAGAATTAATCTGTCTTGACTAAAGTCAATGAAAACCATGAGAAATAGGAACTGCTTTAAATCAGAGTATTGTCAGAAGTAATGCGATTTTGTCTGTCATTGAGGCTGCTAGCAATGCCTTGCAGATAGAGATTTTTTACATTTCTGTTCCTAGGAGAATTTAGGCAACTATAGAAATTTCTGAGGTGCTGCTACTGTTGCACTTGGAGTAAAAAAATCCTATTCTGCAGTCCTACAGCCTCAGCCAAGAAAGTTAGTTATAAAGAGATGGAAAGTCTGTTTTTATGTGTGTATATATGTGTGCCTTAGGTAGGCACTTACTCAGAGTAATAGAATAGTGTACACACTATTCTCAGTCTATTACTTTGCTTAAGGGACAATTCATATAAACTTGGTTAATAAGCAGTGTCTGTCTAGTTACTGTACTGTTGTAATAGATGTGCCAGTAGTAGACAGCCTGAGAATAATATTTTCTCCCACAATTTGGCTCTGAATCACTTGTAAGTGACAATATACTGCTGAATAAAGATTAAATTTGCACATTCAAATATATAATCAGTATATAAAAGCAAATTCTACCCTTGATTAGTGCATACAGTTCATAGATATCAGTGGATAATTCACAGAAAGTTAACCAAATTTACTAAATTTGTAGTCTAACATATGAACTGGAATTCAAAACAGAACACAGCCCTCTCCCCTGAAAGTCCTGTCGGAGTCTAACTCACATCAACTCCTAATTTCTCCAGTCTCTACAATGTGAATGGTATTTTAGTCAGACTTGGGTACTCACCATTAAATTCATGGCAGTTTTCATCTGTAACTTAAAATCAGCACTTCATTCATTGAGAATTTATCTATGTAGGGAACTTAATTAGTTGCAGGATGGGATAAAAATATATAGTGGAACATCTGTGAGCCTCCTGCACTTGCAAAGCAACAGTGACTTATTCTGCATTATTTTTGCCCACACTCACAATAAATTAGGCTATTTTGGATTAAAGCATTCCTAATCCAGAGTAAGGATATCTGCATGGAGAATTAAAATGAAATAATGTATTCTGATGACAGTGAGGAGAACTCTTTCAAAGTAAACCCCCTCTCCGTGAAAGGAAAACCAACCTGGGAACAAACTGAGGATGCAGTAAACTAGTGTTATTGAAACGCTGAAGGAGCAGAGGAGAATGGTCTTTAGCAGGTGAAATGACCCAAAGGGCTACGAAGTAAGAGCAGGAAGCAGGCAAAGTGCCTTCCCCTTGATCTGCTGCTGTCCTTGCTGCACGAGCTGCACCAAGTGCCTTGCTCCGGGCTCGGGGGTTGCAAGGGCGGCAGTGGGAAGGGAGCTGAGTGCGAGGGGGTCCGTGGCGGGTGATGAGGACAGCTTTGTCTTTCACAGCAGTGCCCGTGACAGGATTCTTCTCTAGCATCTTAAATATGAGCTGAGTTTGGTCCAGGTCATGTGTGTGAGTGTATCTGTGCAAGTGTCAGCACAGCAGCTGCAAGGGAGGACCAGGAAAGGGGAGCGACCCAGTCAGATGCTGAATTCAGCTTTTCCTAGGGAATACTAATGCTTAAAAAATTCATAGATGGACGTGTTGATGTCTGAAGCGCCCGCCCTATGGATTTGCTGATGGTGCAGGAGCTGTGTGTAAGGAGGGAGGCGGAGAAGGAGGGGAGGGAGGGAGGGAGGCGGTGAGGACTCTAGGACCCGTGAGAGCCTTCCCGAGCAGGAGGTGGGAAAGCCTCTATAAGGCCGAGGAGCCGGGCAGCCGCGGCAGAGCTGCTGCTGCTGGGCAGGCAAGGAGGGCAGCGGAGCTGCGGTGCTGCCGCGAGCCCACACTGCCCGGACCCCGTCCAGCACAGCCATGCTCGGGCTCCCACAGCTGCTGCTGGGGGTCGCTGCCACCGTGGGTGAGTAACTTTGGGGATTTTTCCTCCACCTCCTTGGGATGCAAAGTCCCTCTTACTCCCTAAGACTGTTTTTTTGCCTATTTGCTTTTACCTGTAAAGACGGCAAAGCATTGCGACTAGAAAACGAGCCAGGAGGGGGGTGGGGTAGGGGGTGGAAAATACTGATAGCAAAAACGTGTGAAGCGGATGACATGTGATAAGTCAAATCTTGATGGTTATTGATACTAATAAGTAGGGTTTGTGCATTGAAAGGCGAAGGTGGTCTGTAGTTTGAAAAGGCTGCTGCTGACGGAGGCTCATGTGCTGGAAGCAGCCTCTGCCTTTGTACGATTCAATGTGAAATTTGCAGCTAACACCCGATGCCTTTTCAGTCCTGCCGTTAGGGGATTGCTTTCCTCGGGACTGCATTAGGCTGGGAGAAAGTGCTCCAGGGAAAATGTAGGACAGGAAAGGTTTTAGGGAAGATGCTTTGCACAAGAGGAGAGATGAGGAAGGTGGCTAAAGGGAAGAAGAAGGCATTGGGACTGTGAAAGACGGAGGTAAAAGCTCCCATGTAGGGAGTGGTGCTTGGACTGAGTTTGGAGAGGAATCTCTGTGCAGCTCTGTTGTATCGTTGTCAGCTCTGGTGTGAAACACAGCAAGAGGAATGAAATATTAGCAGGAATGAATAGTAGGAGAAGAGTGGGGGAGACAATTGCAGAAGTTGGGAAGCAGCAAGGTGCACACAAGCAATGGAGAAAGGAAGTAGGATTGAGATACACTTACTGTATGTGCAACTCTATTGGCAAACACATTATGAAAATAGGGAGAGAAGATTGTGCCTACTTTACCAGGACATGCTGAACTTCACACAGAGCTAAAGTTGCAGCAGTACCTGGTCACAAAGCTAGGAACCTCCTCTTAGCCCTTAGGAGGAGTTCAGGAGTTCTGTATTTCTCAGTGCAATTGCTTCCAGTCAGAGGAGAGAAAAACAGGTTGCTGAGAGCTATTGCCCTTGCCAGTGCAGTAAGGACTTTGTCTCTAGCAAAGTGCTGAACCTGAGCATGCTTTCATTTACAAGTAGCCATGATGGAACATGAGTTTTTTTATGCAGGGCTCATCATTTACTTTGATTTACAATTGAGTGCCAAGGAATAACACAGAGTTTTGGACTTCCTGACCCGTTCCTCCTGCTTAGAGGATGCCGCTTTATTGCCAAAAGGTCCCAGGGAAACTGCTTCGTGCAAGCAGAGCAAGCTCTTTGTCCCCACAGCCTCTGTTCCTGGCAGCAGCTGGAAGAGCTGATGAGTGTCATCCAGCCTTTCCGTGGAGTGACTTTCACGTGTGAGTAAGGTTGTTTTGAGGAATAGTCATTTTGTTTGCTGGGTACCCAAGTCAGAGGTTCGAAGCATGACAGTGCTACAGCAAAGATAAAAAGGTACATTTCAGAGAGAGCAAGTAAAGAGCCAAAATAAAACAAACATATTTTGCAGTCTCTGTCCAGTGTTCTGCCAAAATAACCCCAATCACCCAGGGAGAGATTTGAGTTCATCTGTGTTTAACCCTGTAGCTGCTGTCATGATATTCACATGGAGGTGCCTTGTCTCACTGTGTTACGGGCAGCTCTCACACTCTGCAGTCAATTATTTTAGGAACTGCTTGTGTTCCCAATGAGGAGATTTTCCTGGAGCAGATTCTCAAAGTAGCTTCACATTTCTTTCTTGATTTGGAAAGCCCAGAGTCTTGATGATGAGGGAATTTGCTGGTCCACTTTTCTCTCTTCTATTGCACTGGCTGGCATATGCCTTTCTAATGAGCTGTGTAATTTCAGAGTTCCACTCCATTGAAAATTTTTGGCACACCAACGCGCTAAAGGAAGTCAGAGCTGTTTGCTGGTGCAA
This sequence comes from Nothoprocta perdicaria, assembly GCF_003342845.1. NCBI lineage: Eukaryota > Metazoa > Chordata > Aves > Tinamiformes > Tinamidae > Nothoprocta > Nothoprocta perdicaria. Next base: position 1,401,915 of record NW_020454416.1, read on the forward strand.
AAATTAAGACTCTGTAAGAAAATTCAGAGAGTTGTGTGGACTAAACATGCTTTTAATTTTTTTTAAAGGAGGGAAGTGAGCATATAAAGGTGCATAGATCATTTCCCACTTGTTCAGAATTTTTTTTTTGTTTTTGTTTTTAAATCAGTGTTTCTTTAATCTTTGTATTGGACACTTTTCCTTGCATTACTTGAGCTTGGTGGAAGGCTTGTTCCTTTTCTGTATGAAAAGCTAGTTGTGTTTGGCCAGATGTGCTCATCCTATCTCCAAAATTGTAGCAGAACAGGCACTCCAGACAAGCCTTAAATGCCCTTTCCTCAAGTGCAGTTAGGCGTTCATGTCATTTCTCAGAAGATTGGCTGTTGAGTAAAGCTGTGGTTCTTGAGATAATATTAGTGGAAATATTTTATGCAGATCTTTCCTTCTAACTTTTTTAATACTTGCCATGGAGCTGTCATGAGCTAGGCTATTTCACATTTATTTTAGCCTGAGGAGTAGTCAAATATTTTGGGTTTTGCTTTGTCCTTTTTGAGGCAAAGAAAGGTTCCTGGCAAGTTCAAGTGAACCAGCCTTTTTTTCTTTTTTTTTTTTTTTTTAATTGCCCTTTTCCCTCTGACCTCTACTTCTTTATTGTTGCTCTGGACCATTGCATCAGTGTGGAAATGGAGGATGCTGCATTCCTGGGTGCTACTTGCCCCTTACGTTTGCCAAGCACACTGTTTCCAGAAGCTGGGGCAGAGGAGGGTTCCCTTTTTGGTCTGACTACCTTTTAAAATTGAACTGGCCTGTTCTACAGAGCAGGTATAAGCTGCTAAGTTTAATCAGTTCAAACATAAAGACATTTATTTAAGAGTATCTTATTTTGATGTCAGCCAACAGATTTATACACCTAAAAATAATGCATTTCATCTCTCTTGCTTGGACAAATCTTTAGTGATTTGTGTACCTTTTTGTCTGCCTAGATAAGCACCTGACAAGAGTGGAAGGGGAGAAGGGAGCTACATCCTCTTCTGCTTTTTAATGCAGGAACAGCTCCCTTTTGAACTCACACTTTCTTGTGTGTCTCTCCCAGCTGGGTTAACTAGCAAACAGATAGAGTAGTGGGTTTGGTATTTTCACTTAATAGCTCTAACAAGGACACTGATCCCTGAACTGATCAGGGATCAACTGATCCTTGAAATCTATTATAGAAGATAGGTCCACAGTCCCTTACTGCGCAGATGACAGTATATCTATAGGTATCATTCTCAATCTGGTTATGACGTTCAAGGCACTCTGACTGTCACTGAAAGCTGCATGTTGGGAGGAAGCAGTGAAATGAGGAAAAACATGATTCTTTTTAAGATGTGGACATTGCAAAGCTGAGAGCTTTCAAAAATGCCGTGGAAAAGGATAGAATAGATCCATCTATCCTAGTAAGGGAGCACATGAAGACAAGTACTGGGAATTTCCAAATTCTGACTGGGCATGAGAACATCAAGAAGAGGAATGAAAGTAGAGGAAGAGGAAATTGGGTAGTGGACTATTGGTCCTTTAAAGCATTAATAGCCATAGAAGAAATCTGTCCTTATTTCTGTTACATAGTTTCGCGGTTTCTATAAGATCAAAGGTATAGGGAAGGATGGCCGGCTTCAGTAGTACCTAAAAGCATTCCTCTCCCGCCCCCCAGAGTGCTAAGTAGATGTGCAGGAGGGCCCCTGTCCTCAGCCTCTTTGTGTGTGTGACTGGGTGCGCTCAGGTTGTGCCCCTGTGTGCACCAGCGATGAGTGTGTGACTGCACCGGAGAGAACTTTTCATCTGGGAATGATTTTAGTGAAAAATACTGCTTTGTTAATACTAAAATGCTCTATACAGTGATCTGGGTTTGGAGCTGTTACGTATGGAGTTTTTGCGTGGTTGCTGTTCGCTTATTACTGGGAGATTAAATCCTTGATTTTCTTTATTATTTTTATTCAAATTTTTGTTTAGAGAAGTCTTTTATTTAAGTCTTAAAAGTCTTAAATTCTCAAATCTAGAATAGAAATCCTGGCGTAGAATCCAATACTTAATTTTGACATGAAATGTTACCGTTCAACATGTTTGACTCTGCTGTTTGATTGAACCTCTGAGAAATTTTCAGTTCAGGCTGACCTGTGACAGTTAAAGTTTTATAATCCCTTTGGGTCTGCCAGTAATCTAGAAAGTCCTGTGTTTTAGCCTCTTGATTGACCTGTGAGTGCAACACAAACGTGTTTGCACCTGGCACTGGACATGCACTTGGTCGTCCTCGGGCTGATGTTCCTTGCTGCATACGTATACAGTGGCCAGAACTGTTGTTTATAGCTCAGTTTTAGATCAAATTCCTCAGAAATGCAAGGAAACCAAGATAACCTGGACTTTTTGCAAACCTTCAGTAATATCAGAAGGGTAAAGCAGCTGCTGAGAAGAAAGGCAGGTGAGCTCTTTCCAGAAATAGACGGAGAGGAAGAAGTCCATGGGGTTCTTGGCTAATAAGAATTGATGGATCTCAGTTAAATTGAGCACACTTATGGCAGTGGAACATCTGTATCTGGAGACTTTTATCTGAGGCTCCTATGAGTGAGCCTGATGCCTAAATCAGAGGAGGAAAATAATGACATTAATTATGTTAATTAATTGGATCAGGCTTATAGTCCTTTCCTGTATCTCAGCATCAGTTCTTCCTCTCACAATTTCTCTTCCTCTTGTTCCGATGTAAGTGTTCCCTTGCTCCTCTCCACTTCTGGAGAAGCAAGCCCAGTGCTTTAACATGGGACAGGACTTGTGTGTCTGGGCTTACAAAGACGAAAACATGGCAGGGGTGCGAGCGGCTCAGTGTGGAAAAGCAGTGAGTGGAGGTGTCTAAGGTGAGTGGCAGCCAGTCTGACAGATGTCCCCTGAGTGCATATGGGCAAGCCAGCTATCCTGAAAGAGTGGAGGAAGCTAATACAGGTAGGTTATGTGGGGCGGGAGAAAAGCCTAACCCCTGGTTCAGACTGTGACTAAATCCAGCACCTTTAAGGTCAGAGGGGACGGATGTATTTGAAGAATGCCATATTCCATCCTTTGCATGTGCAAGAGGAGAGTTCAGGCTTTCAGACCTTTGCAAAGGAGAAAGTGCAGGTGCCACCGGCACCTCCCCAGGCTTTTGCACTGCCTGAAGGACTGCAACTCCCAAGAAAGTGGTGGCATCTCACTGCAGCATTTTGCTTCCCTTAGACAATCTGTTTCAAGGAGCTTTCCTAGAGCTTCTATACCTCCACACTGTTCACTTTTCCGAAGTGTATGATACCAGTACAAGTGGAGGAACCGTAAAGAATGGCAGAAACAAAGAAAATGATGTAAATGGAAACAGAGGTGACACTCCAATCTTTCCCACCTATGAAAGGTGACTCAGCCATATACACTGAGGAAATAAAGGGCTCACAATTTCAGTGCAGTGCTCACAGGCCAAGGTTCATCACTTGAAAGGAGAATTTAAAAGTGTTTTTGTTGTATCTGGTTCTTAAGGTAAAGCTGACCATAAAAGCATGAAAATATAGGTATCTTTGTATGGCCTTTCCTTCCGCTTGCCAATGAAAAGTTTATTATAGACCTTGCTGGCCTTACACAAGGGAAAGAATCTCCCGGACGACGGCACAGACCGAATTTAAGCAAGAAGATGGCAGGCGCATCGGAGATCAAGGTAGTCTTGAGAAAGAGTGTAGTATAGAATAAATAGAAGTATAGAATAGAAAGCTGAAGTTGAAGTCTTTCCAAAAAGAACAGATCCTTGCAGCTCAGCTTATGCATGTAAGAAAACACAGGAATGATTAAGTGGACTTTTAAACTGAGTGGGAGCCATAGTGGAAGGTAAAATGGAGGTATGTGACAGGGGGTTGATGAGCATAATCAAGTGCAAGGGGGGAGAGGTTTCTGTTCCTACCTTGTCTTGGGAGGAGTTTTTGAGACACCAAGAAGCACAGGTAAACGCAAACTAGAGCTTTTTTCCCTTGAATCAAAACTGACCCAGTAACTGAAATCTTACTAGAAGCTACATGAGGATCAAAGCAAAGAGGTTGCTGGTTGATTTCCACAGTTCAGCTCCATCTTTTAGCCCTCAGCAGAGATGGGAGCAACCTGCAGCTGCAAGAGCTCTGTTCAACTTTGTGTCCAGCTTCTGCATCACCCAGGACAGTCACTGGTGCCAACTCCTGCAGTGACTTGGTGCTGCTTTGCACTACTGAGATGGGAGCGGTTTCCACATGCTGAGGGTGGACTCAGAGCACTCTGGTGGAAGAGGTGGGTTGTCCGATGGAGCCCAGCTCTGTCAGGGGTTCTCTGGAAGTGCCTGCAGGAGGGTGCTGGACTGGCCTTTGCACGGGGATCCCTGCATGTGTAGATCTGCTTGGGCCACTCTGTGCTTGTGTGTGTGCCGAGCTCGCAGCAGGCAGAAGGAAAGGCTCCAGGAGCTTAGCAATCCTCTCCTCCTTTCTCACTCTACACCAAATCCATGGGCACTGTCGTAGCTCAGTCTCCCAACTTCTGCTCCTCTCTGCTGGGCTGAGGAGGGAGCTATGCAGCTGCAAGAGGGGTCTGTGGTGTCCAGGTCCAGGCAGGGAAGCAGGAGGTAGGAGCTCTGCTCCAGCTTTCATCAGTCCCTTCTGTGTGGCTTGGGACTGATGAAAACTGAATAACAGCTGTCAACTCACCCCACAACAATCTCAGGCAAAGCTGAATCCAAACTGGAAGTGAATTGGAAATCTATTTGCCTCAGCAGATTGTTATTTGGTTCTTCTGCAGACCCTGATGTCTTGAGGAATATTTTAGAAAATATAGGGAGCCTTGAGACTTAAAATTACAGACCTCTAATAAGTTGCATGGTTTTATTTGCTGGATCTCTGTTATGTTATTACATTTTACTGCAGTTTTTATTTTCCGAGTATCCACTATTTATAATTTTGTTTTCTTTTTCCCTCCTGAGCTATAAGGGATTAATACGTATTTGCTACTTACACTTCAGTTAATGGAAAACTGCCTTGAAATTTTCTTGGCCTTTAACATGTTTTTAGAGTTTGCTCTATGACATTTTGGTGTGTACTGAGCTGGAATCCAGATCTCTTTACATTAGTAACACTTCTAAAGCATCTAATTCACAACGGGAGCATTTTCTTTGTTTACTGTCACTACAGGAGCCAGAACTGTATTTAAAATCTCTGAAATGGGCTTTCTTTAACCCTGTGTGGGGACTAACAGTTCAGCCGATATTTTAATTCAGTCATTGCACCCTCTGAGTCTTGCAATACCTGGTAGCATAGTTGTTACCAAATACTTAATTTCACGGCTCTGTTAACACTTCTTGAAGTCCTGCATGCCCCCTGGCTCTTCAGTATCCATCAAGTTGTTAACAGACTTTATATTTTTCTGCAAATTTGACAGATCGTGTTTGTTAGCCTGTTGTAATACCAGAGAAGAAATTTGTTGGTCCCTAAAACTTGCAAAAAATAGCTTTGTGAATTAATTACAATCAAAATGAGGCAAATCAAGTTTGAAATGTCTCTGTTAGCCAACTTTTGAGTTATGAGGTGATGAGGAAACTGTATGAACTCACCAAGATTTGATTTCTGATTTTGACTCAGGTCAAAAAATACAGAGCATAGAGTTTCCTTTGGCTGCAAACTTGCAGTTTTGTGCTAGCAGGTAAGCGGTGCCTCGGTGATTACCTGACTAGCCTGCTCCGGTCACTAGCCTCTTGCCTGCCCCCTCAACTTCAGCGGAAACTCCTCTTTCCCAGATTTGGTACTTACTTGGTAGTTCAAAAGGGCTTGTGTTCTGGCTATTCAAGTGAATACCAGAACACAGCAGACTAATACAGATACAGCTCTTTTCACCTCATCTGGAGCTGTAATTTATTCACCCTGATTAGGCACAAGCGTTTTCTCTAGAATAGCTTCCCTCTAGAAGCTGTTTTTCATTTTTGATATGCTGGTCACCTTAGGATGGGTTATAGCTCTTTTCTATTTTACCCCACTTGTTTCCTACATCTTGTTTGGGAAAGTGCACTGATGTCCCACATATGAGTTTGAGTCCATGGAAGAATACCTAACATCCAGTTTTACTAAATAGCCAATATTTTTAGTTACCAAGTTCAGTTTATGAAAATTTTTCTTTTTTGGACCTTTTTAGCCTTCATGGCAGCAAGCTGTCAAATCTTATAAGTGTCTTAAGGGGCACAAAATTAAGACCAGCAGTCTCTATTCAAAGCTGATGTTAATAATGTGAAAACAATACTGAGAAATAACAATAAAAGATGTTGTTGCGTGGCCTTCATATACCTCCTTAGCCCTCCATCTAAAAGGGGACTGTTCGCAACTTCGACCAACAGCAAGTACAGACTGTTAAGGCAAGAGGCAAATTGAAACAGTTTCAGTAGGGCTCAAGCTGCAAAGCAGGAGATTGTGTTTACTGTCTAAAAGATAGATAACAAAATCCAGCATAGATTTTTTAAAACCGTTTGTAAGTTCTGTTGTGCACAGCTACGCTCCCATGTGTTTTCCAAAGAAAGTAAATGACCCTGAAGAATACTCTTAAACAGATTGTTTTATCCTTGGTGGCCCAAGGAGACGAGGAAGAAAGAAACCAATGAGAAGTAAAAGGGGAGAGTGCTGCACTTGGTCTTTCTGAGCATGCAGAGGGTGGATATACAGCATGCCCAGTTTTTCTGATACCTCAGTTGTCCAAACTCTGCTTTCCCATCACAGGATAGGGTTAAAAATCATCAAATTAAAACAAACATATTTATAAGCCATCTGGTTTTGGAGTCTTTCCAGTTTGTGTTTTCTGTCTTGGGTAACTATTAAGCAATTTTTTTTTGCTGTATTTTTCATGTCATTAGATGGCTTCAGAAACTATATGTTCAAGTAAAACAGTGTAGAAAACTAGATTCAGAATAGAATTATAAGCATTGGCAGCACCAGAGACGTTTGTCATTCTTTCACTCGTCCTAACATGCTATCATAAGTAAGTGTGCAGGACTTTTTTTTTTTTTTTTTTTTTTAAATACATCTTGCCTTTTAATGTGACTTTAAGTTAAGCAGAGTGAGTGGCAAGGCAGTATTCTCTAACTTTTTTACATAAGATAAGGAGTGTCAGATTTTCTAGCATTTATTCCAGGTCTGTCACTAGTTATCTGTGTGTTTTGAGGAAAGTTGCTTAGCCTTGGTGCCTTAAATCTTCTCCTGTTTGACTTGCGTTATCTCCCTTATTTAGATATTTTGAGACATAAAATACTATGTTCTAATTCTTTGAAATAGGTTATGGCATGATTTCTGTTTATTAAGCCTTTTTTTCTTTTTTTTTTAAATTAAATGTAATTAGGGAGTCTATAAGTCAGTTGCAGTGGAAATTTAAATGTGTTGTTTTGGAAAAAAGGCTCTTCTTTCCCATTGAATGCTGGATAACTGATAAGAGCTTCCTCACAGTATTTTCCATTGGTGGAGGAAATAAAAGCATTCTCCTTAAAGGTGTGCCTCTGTGTTGCTCTCATAGTGCATCCTTGTCTACTCACGAGGAGGCTCAGCACTAGTGGGTAAATGTGAAATCCCCTCTTGTTTCTCCAGTGATGTGATATTCATGCTGTCTCTGTCATTTGTGACCCAGAGTCAGCCTGAGTGTAACTTCACCTTTGAGTATGTTCTTTGGAAGAAAGAAAGGACAGAATGTAACTAGAGTTGCTTGAGTTGAGTTTCTACATAAAACCAAATGCTGGATGCTATTTAAACGTAGCAGATGTTTTGTGAATGCTAATTAAAGTACAGCAAACAGCTTCCCATTTCCTGCTCCCCCCACTTTTTTGATAGAGCTGGATGCTGAACATCATTAGTTTTCTCTAGTCAGGTTCATTTTTTATGGTCTTGGAACCTTTCTGACCTTCTATCCTGTTCCTCTGAACAGACTAAACTTCAGTGCTGCCAGCTTCCCTGCGTCCTCTCGGACGGACTGCTTCGTCTTGCTGTCTCCCCCGTGGCTTCGAATCACTTACAGGCAGTGAGTAGGAGCAGCTGGCAGATTGAGCTCAGTGAGGGATACACTGATGTCCTAGTTCTTGTCAGGATAAGTACGTAGTTGTCTCTGCTTTCCTCACAGCTTGCCTGAAACTTTTTTAAAAATGCAAAGCTGTTGCTTAATGTCTTTATGACTGTAAATTCAAAGGCCAGGTTTTCAGCTGCGCAGAGGACATGCATGAAGAAGGGGTATGCAAAGAAGAACTGCAGGCAACTTGGGACAGTGTGATTTGAAGGTAGGCTTTGCTTACACCAGCACAGTGCATTAGCAGTGAAGCAAGGAAAAAGTTTAAAATCTTGGCACCAAACTGTTAAATGCCCTGCTGAAAATTAGGCAGTTTCACATGGCAGCTTCTTAGCCTCTTTGAGTGTTTGTTTGACTGCTTTCTAACTGTTGGGGAGTCCAGCTGGTATTGAGAGGCTCAGCTGTTAGGAAGCCCATTTGGGAGGCTCAGCTGGCACTGGCAGACTCCACAAGCTGCTGGAGCACTTGCTGGCAAAGTTGCAGTCCCTCCTCTTGGGCTGTCAGCAAATTCTAGCTGATGCCCTGATGTTTGAAGGGTGCTCCGCTCTTGCTTAGAGCTGGCAGGACTCTGCCTGGGGAGAGAGAAGGCTACTTGGTCCAGCTTTGCTGATCGTAACTGTATCCCTCCTTCAAAGACACAGACCTACTTTGGACTGTGAAGCTCCCTCAGAACGAGTGTTGTACATATTCTGTTACTTTCCCACTTCTGTAGGTGGAGTTCATGCTCTGTTTGCAAAGCATCCCTATCTGCTGTTCACTGGGTGTTGCAATGACAGGCATTTCTGGAAGCATGCGGGACACTTCTAGTGATTATAGAGTCATTAGGAGGAGTTCAGGCTGCTTTAGCGGGAACTGGCACAGACAGAGCATTTTGAGATGTATGACGCCGTGAGAGCTCTGGAGCTGTAACTTTCAGCTGAGCATTGACAGGAGATTTCACTAACACCAGTAACCTTTTTTTTTTCTTTTTTTTATATTAATCTTCCTTTCACTAGAAGGAGATCAAATGAAGTAGCACGTAGGCAATTGAAACTCTTGACTGTTAAATTTAGAAAAGAACTGTGCAACTCTACTATGGATTCAGTCTTTTCTTGTGGACACTAATCTGCTAATTACAGCTCCAGCTTCAGGCTGTTCTGAGCTGAAAAGGTAAAGTGCAGATGCTGGATGAGCAGCTGAAGTCCAACATCCTCTAAACACCTAGGAACTCTGACAAGTCTGAGGGTTTTAGTAGGAACAGTGAGTCAAGGAACCTCTGCTTGGTCTGGTAGCTAATTTCTATCTCAAAAGTACACTGCAATGTGTAGGAATTCTGTGGAGTTAAAGTTGACCATTAAAAGCCTCTGTGCCAATGTGAAGCATTATGTCACTCGAAAGCTGCCTTGTGTAAGGCAGTGGTACACTGCCCTGCTGGCAGTGTTTTAGAGCTTGTCATGATTCAGACATTTACTAGATGGAGCAATAGAGAAGGAAACTGCACAAGCTGCGGACCTCATGTTGTTTGTTACTGTCACCCGGCTGGCTCACGTGTGCTGACTTGTGTCCTGGAAGAGAGACCTAGGGTTCTCTCTGCCCTTCGTCTTTGCTTGCTTGAGGAAGAGGAGTAGAGAGTTCTGTTTCATTTGTTGTGTTGACTGGTCTAGAGTACTCATTGCCAGTGAAGAAAGTCCAGCAACAGGCTAAGAACATTGGTCTTCGATCAAGATTGAATCACTGCTGGGATATATGGTATCCTTCATAATTCTCTGATAAAATTATGGTTAAAGACAGTAATTACAACAATTCTTGAAAGGAACCAATGGTCTCATGCCATTTCCTCACCAGTCACTTCCAGAGAGTGGATGCTTTTCTCCTAATGATTTAAAAAAAAAAATTAAGAAGGTAAACAAGCAGTGATGGAGCAGATATGAGCACCAATAGCCACAGTGTTTCACAAATTCAGTCTAACCAAAATTTATTTTTCTTCCTTTTGAAAGAAACAGAAGAGCTCAAGTTGAGCTAATCAGAGAATTCAGCATTCATGTGTTCTGTTAATTTGCCTCTGTTTTTTTGTGTGCCTGTTTCTAGTCCACACACGTTTACCAGATACATCCAGAAAGGCAGCCTATTGGCAGAGGTGTTTCTTTGCTGCCTGTGAATGAAATAGCTTAGGACTGTGGGAGGCAGGGACTGCTCCCAATCATTTTCTTCTGGCACCATTTTGTTCATTAATGCTTAATCAATTTATCCATGTCTGAAAGGAAAGCAGAAATTTCAATAGTCTTTTTTTTTTTGTGAACACTAATTCTGTGTTTTTTCCTCTTTGATGCTCTTGCAGTGATGTTATGCTGCAGCGAGTGCTTGTTGTGATGTTCTTATCTTTAGCTTTAAGCCTAAGATAAACTGAAATATCCTTGAAAGAACTGAATGAATGAGGTTCACTTGTTTTAAAATGGATGAGATTAGTTCTGGAATGGTCCAGTTCCTGTTGTTTGGATTTTCTACTGCTCATTCCCTTCTATAAATCTTCCTGAATATAAGAGTTGACAGATACTTTGTGAGCACAGTTTAGTGGGTGTTACGATTATTACAGTATCCATAATTGTATCTCACTCTGCTAATCTACTGGCATAAAAAATGTAACCTGGTCAAACTCTGAAACTCATCCTTGCAGTAAAGGCCCTTTTCCCTGGGTAGAAAGAAATTCCTATTTCGCAATTACCAGTTCTGTAGACATTGAGCCTGAGGTTATTCAAGGGAAAGAGAAGTCTCCTGAGGTTATTCTTCAAGGGAAAGAGAAGTCTACTTCTCTGGAGGTCTTCAAAACCTGCCTGGATGCCACCCTGTGCCACGTGCTCTAGGTGATGCTGCTGGGGTTGGACTAGATGATCTCTAGAGGTTCCTTCTAACCTTAAACATTCTGTGGTTCTGTGAAAGGGCTCAGAGTATTTTAAGACCTTCCTCTTAAAAGTAAAATGAAAACTTGTTTATAAAATATTGAATTACCTGATTTCCAGTGGAAATGTGGTTCGATAGCCCAGAGATCTTTCCCTAAACCACCCCTTACCCTCTTGGGAGTGAAAGAAAAAAAAGAAAAGTGGAAGGAATCCGAGATAAGAATCTATCCGTGTATATTTAATCATTCTTTACAACACAACTGATTTTCTTCTGTTTTGTACTCTGAGAACAGTGGAACCATCTGTCTATCATCCTATTTTGATGTATTTCTTTGCTGGGTGGAAACTGGTGAAAAGACTGAAAGAAAAGTGACCAGTCTCTGTTTAGAAAGTCAATTACCCACCAAAATGGACAGGTACAAATGATAGAACTTCCAGGCCACCAGCAAAAATTCTGACAAGTTTTGTTCAACCCAAAGGTGCTATTTAAAAAAAAAATGCAAAAATAAATTTAAATGTTGACACAAAAGACAGAAATGCATCTGAAAAGAAAACGCTTTGCCAAGCAGCTATAAACTAGTCTTAACTGATCCCCGACTATTAAGCTGTTCAGGAAGGGCTCTCCCGCTGAGAGTCTAGTGTACAGAATGCGTTGCTCACACCTGCGGTCCTGCGTGTGGCTTGAAAATAGATTCTACGGCTCCCACACTGTGCTGCCAATGTGTACGTATCCGTACGGGCACTTGTCTTTCACGTGGCAAATGCCTAGGACTCTGTGGACAAAGTTACTCCTAATCCCTTCTGTAAGATTTGTGGATCTAGGAGACTCTCCAGACATACCTCCCCCTGAAGGTTTGGCTCTCGTGCTATTCTGAAACAGTAAGCAATAAATAAGTCTTTTTAATGTTCACCATGCCATGAGGGTTCCATGCTTATTAAATTGTCTCGTCGTTAAGAAGACTGTTTATCTTGGTGCTGTGATTCATGTTACATCCTTGCCCTGTTTGCATTTTTTTTTCTCCTGGTGACTTCTTCAGGTATCTGCAAGCTTTCTTCAAGTCCCTCATGTTTCATAGTCTTTTCTTTCTAATAGAGCATTTGGCAACTTTGGCAAAGTATACCATAGAAGCATACCGTAGAAAGGACCTTTATTCCCATGCCACTATGGCCTGTCAGGCCTCACTGATGTGAACATCAAATATATTCTCTAAGCCAGTATCCTGGTTTTTGGTCTACAGACTGGTAGATCCCTATTTATACTTATGACTTCTCTGCCTTTCCGTCATCTGCTTCTTGTATCTATGAGTACCTGTTGTTTTGGGGATATTTTAATATAATTTTTTTTTGCAGATTTCTTTTATTGTTGTTGTTGTTTAAAAAAACACATATTTTTTTAAAGATAGGGCAGTCTTAGGCATGTTTTATTGATTGAGCCCAGAGACACCTAGCCATCCTGTGAAAGGAGTTCTTTTGTTTACTGTTTTTTTATTTTCATTTTCTTAAATTTCTACTGTGAAGGCATAGCTGATTTCAGATCTATCAGGCACCAACTATTTCCTGTGGCATTTATGCTCTATGATCTAACCAGCTGTGATATTTGAACTTGTATTTTAAATCCCTATCCTATTCCTTGTTTTGGTTTTTTAAGAGCCTTTCATCAGAGAAGTGATGGTTTCTCACCGTGACAAACGTTTTCTCCTGTTCTACAGACGTATGTGTTTTGGAAAGAGTACTCTGCAGTGTCTGCTTCCACTAGGATGTCTTACTGGGCATTCTTTTTCTTTCTCTCTTCTTTCTTCCTTTCTTAACATCTCCTATTCCTATTTGCATATTTTGTTTAAATCATAGCCTGCTTTACAGGATTCCCTCAGAAGTCAGTAGAGGTCTGACTTACAGACCGTTACAGACCATTCTCTTCTGCAGCTCATCCAAAGGTGCTTAGCATTTACATCTTTACTTCTACTAACTCTCAGAACTGTTTTTTCATGGTCCTGGTTTGTACCTTCCCTGGCAACGTTTCCACTCCCTTCTTTTCATTCAAAGTAGAATATCTTGGGCAGTGGTTAGGGGTCAGTGCAGATTACCTGGAAATGCCTTCACTGCAGTTAACCTCATCAATGCAGTCATAACTGAGTGGATGTTATGAGAGCTGTTCTTCCAGGTTGCTAATTCCCTTTTTGTAACTCTTCAAGGGCTAGCAGAGCTCTGCATTTCTCTGGGCTCTACTTAGATTTTTTTTTTTTTAATCTTTAAACTACTTCCTAGACATTCATTTCCTTGGAAACCATTCTTAATATACTGTGCAACTGCTCGTTAGGGTCTGGTTCTTCTTCCTCTACCTCTTTCATGTTCACAATTATTTGCCAAAATTATTAGTTGCTGGAAAGGTTCTTCACAGTATAAACATCCACTCCCTTTTTCACATTTTTGAGGTGGGAAGACATGAAGAAAAAGAATAGGATGTGACACCGAGGAATGTACAGGAAGAATGCGCAGGCTAAGAAATGACTGCCCCCTTTTGCAGATGGCAACTTGCACACTAACGGAATAGGCTCCAGGTAACACAAAGTATTGGGAGAACACTACATTTTCTACACTGTAGAATTCAATCCAGAGATTTGATCTTGAAAAATATGGAGGATGTTGTCAGAAGATTCAGTTTTTATCTTATTCTTCTCTACATCCTAGTTTAATCACAGAACGGTTCATACAGACAGCAGCCTATTTATTGCAATGTGCAAGATTTTAGCAATTGTTCAGAGCTGCAAAGTGAATTGGTGAGAAACCAGTTCAACACGTGGCACTTGGGATAGGACTTCTCTTGGCCAACATTAGTAATTTGTTTAATTATCTGACTTCAGTGAGTACTAAGTAAGTATTAATTAAGGCTAGTTAGTCTTTTAGGCTACTTCTGTAGTGCTTCTCTCTCTCTCTTTGTCTTGACTTAGGTTTTACACTTAAATACTGGGTGATTGAAATCCTAAGTCTTGCTCTTACGTATTTACCAGGCAATTTATGCTAAGAAATAGTTTGTTCTCTTAACAGTACTCTTGTGAATGCCACTTTTCACAACTTATGCCTATGAAAACTAAATTTTGGCATGAAGCATTTGGAATCTCTACTTCTGGAAAGGAATTTGGCAGATGCTGAGAAGAGACTTGTGGCCATATTTTCCTGGCAATATTAAAAAGATATTGTAGAGGATGGAATCTTCCATGCTGCTGCACATGACTGCTGCCAAAGCACTAGGGTAGGCATCCTGCTAGATAAAGTGGAGCAAATAAGCCCTGTGTTCACAGACTCGTACAAAAATTTAATTCAAGGGAGATGTCTATTTCTGACAAAAAGAAAAGCCGCATGACAAGAATATTTGGTTAATGTTACAAGTCGGATGCAACAGCATAAATTTCAACTGTTAACTGAAAAGTTAAATTGGATTGAAAAACTTATGGTCTAGATGGAAAATAGGAGGAAGCAAATTATTGTGAAAAACAGACTGGGCACTGAAAGAAAAGTTAGCTGTTTGCAAGACTACTATAAATTGTATTTCCCTAATACTGTAATCAAGAGCACACCTGTTAAAAACCTGTCTGTAGTGTAAACAGGTATATGCATAAATGGAGTGATCGGATTAGATTATTGCGAATGTGGCGGCTAAGAGTCCAATTTTAGGGTGCTGGAAGCCTGAAAAGAGTTCAGGAGCTGCAGGGGATGTCCCTGTGGACAAAGACATTATCTTCTCTGAAGTATAAGATGAATTTAAGTTGACTTGCATTCCATGAACCACATGGAGCTTTTAATTTTATTCTTAATTAATCAAATTTAATACCATTTGCCCATTATCTTGCTCAAGATTGCAATCCAGCATATAACTGTTACCCTTTCCAGCCATTTGTGACTATGAAGAAGGCATTAGCCCTCTTTCTATCCTCTGAGATGCTTTCGGTGTTCCAAGACTTGCTAAAAATGAGTGTTAGGGCAGAGGTATCGCTAGTCAGCTTGTTAAAGACTTCTGGGTTCAAACTGTTTAGGGTTCTTAATTTTCTATGCCTGTGGAGGTCGTGTATGCCTGTGTAGATCCTTATTATATATGTACTATATTGTTTCCTCCACCCCAATATAGAATCTAATGTTAACAGAATGATTTACCTTCTCAGCATCATTACTGAGACTCTTACAATCTACTTAATAAATTGCCCTGTATTTGTACACACTTGTGCTACTTAATATTTCAGTCCATGTGCACTCAAATCCTGCAGGTCGAAGGTAGCAGTGGTATAATGTTCTGTGGCAGCCATTCACCCCTTCTGTTCTGTTACAGCCCGTCCTTCCTGAGCAGATTTATATTCTCTTAATTTGCCTCTTACCTGGAGCATTCTGGAAGGGTGTCTACTCAGGAGCTAATTATGGAGACAGATACACCAGTTGCTGATGCACTGGGTATCTGTTCACAATTTGATACCTCTAACCTGGGTGAATGACCTTAGGTTCTCTTCCTTCTCTGTATTAGTGAACATCCATTTGCTTCTTTCATTTCTACACTGTGCTTACTTCATTGCTCATCTATCATCTTTTGGTTATCTGATAGATATCACTGTAATATGAGAATGAAGGCATCAAGTATGACCTCTTAAAATCAGCTGAGGAAATTATATATACACCCACACATCAGTAAAAAACGGAGTGAGGGTTAGTCCAAAAATTGGCCAAATGGGCAGTGTTTTATCGTTTTTCTCTGCTTGTTGTTATCACCTGCGTTATGAAACAGGCATTGCAATTGTGCATTGAGGTGTGCACCGAAGTACCAGACCCGAGTTCACCAGGAACTAGATGATATGGAAATGGTGTTTTTTCTTGATTGATAGGAACAGAAAGCAGTGCTGAATTCTAGTCTGCAGATGCCACTGAAAAGAAGGGCTGGACAGCACCTGAGGTACTATGTGACAGCAGTGTCACAAAACCAGACAGAGATTACATGGAATCAGCTATATGCCCAAAAAGACCTTAAAAGAATTGAACATAAACACAGTGCGTGTCACCATATCTAAACATGTCTGTTCTTAGGTTGTCGTAATCAAAAATTCAATGTGGCTTTGATGTGATTGATAAAAAGAAAAAAAATTATTTTGTATTTTCCCACAGAGCCATGGGATGGGGGTATTTTGAAATCATCAAAAAGCATTGGTTGGATGATAAGGTATTAACTGCTTACTTCCTTGGGAAGATGTGTTCTTTAAGCATTGACAAGAGCAAAGGAGAATTGTGACCAGATTGAGGAAAGAAAACCTAAGATGCTGTTTTCCATACGAACTTGCTTATGGGTAGAAATCACTTAAAATGTGAATAGGCAATAAGCACTTTAAACGCATGTTGCAGATGTTTAGCAATGTCTGTGCTGAATGTGGTATTGCAAAAATACTTTCTAAAAGGGATCATAATTTTTTTGCAATAATGTATCCGTTTTCAAGGCTGCTTTTAAATAATGAAGGGATAAACGGGAGCTTCACCTGTTGTGCTTGGACCTGTCCTGTAGCCCAAGTGTAACGGTGAGTACTCCTCTCTTGCCTCCCTACCTCCAGGCGTGCTGCTCCCACCCAAAATAAATCTGTGTCTGAATGATGGAAACCAGAGGCTTGCACTAAAGACTTGAAAATAAGGTTAATTCCAGAAGCACCCATTTCAGGAGAAAGAGATACCATGCAAAATATGAAATGATCTAATTATATAGACATTATTTAGAAGAGGGTATTTTATATAACTGACCGATAGAAAGTCCAAAAGCTTCTGACCATTAAAATGTACAGTGGCTAGCAGTGTTAAATTGCTGTGTTTAATAACAGTAAACATTCTACTATGCAAAAATATAATACAGCACAGAATTGGAAATCACACATCTCAGCTTCAGCGCTCAACAGAGATGCAGCCATGAAATTTTTGACTATGGATGTTTTTGACTATGGATGGAAATTTTTGACTATGGATGTTGCCATTATAAATAAGAGCCTCAGTTAAGAAATATGTAGCCAATTCAGGAAACTACGTTAAATTTTTAGCTGTGTTAGCCCATGGTAGGTGTTAGTCGTCTTGAAATAAACAGGAAATTAGCTTTTTATTAGCTGTTATTCTAGTTTCTTTTCAGTTGGATTGGAATAAGTCCTATTCAAATGCATCTGGGTAAACTTTAATATTCATATAATAAAATAATATTCATAAATAAAACGACACTCATACTGAAAAAGGTGAGGGCAGAATTTATTTTCTGGCAATTTATATGAGACTTTCTTCTCTAATTTTTCAGAGGGTGCAGTGTCTCACAGTGACTGGGAGGTGTGAACATGCGTATTTTTTTTCTAGAATCACTAAACTCTGAGTTTGGGTGAAGAATGGAAAGTGATGGCTGAGATGTGATTTACAGCTTTGCAGATGCTGACATCTTATTTATGAAGTTTATAACTGCCTGTGCTGCCTAGCTGTTAGCCTAAAGAGGGAGGAAAGAAACCATCCTTTAAGTTATCCATCTCCAAGCCATCTCCAGGTTATCTTGGTGTTCACCCACAGTGTGCCATGTTTTTGGAATACTCTCCACTTCTGGTTGCACCATTGGCTCTTGGGGCTGTGTGGATGTAATTAGGACTCTTTGTAGTAACAAGTAGTAACTAGTAACTTGTAGTAACAAGTTTTAACAGGCAATTTAGATACCAAACTACTGTGGTTACTAAAAGAAATAAAAGGTTCTGACTGGAAAGGCCTAAAATATGGATCTTACAGGAGACTTAGACCACTCTGGCTATTTCTAGGGAGAAGAAGCAACTTAACTGTCCCTGTATTTCTGAAGTAAAGGGAATCCTGAGTAAATGGAAGTTCCCCTGCCCATGTATTAAGATGAAATCAAGGCTACTAGGAAGAGAGGTTCTTTCTCATGGTTCACTGGTCCTATTGAGCAGAAAAATACCTTGAGGTCACTTTGGAGAAGCTGGAAAGAGAAGACACTTGACACTGGTTTTATTAGTGGTACCAGTTCTCTTCTGTGGCAGCTGGAGTCATCTTGCCAAGGCTGACAGAGGATGCACTTCTGTCTCAGATCTGTGACTAGCAGATACAGGATGAATGATAAAGGTATTTTTCTCTCCAGTGTCTGTACAAGGAGTCCCTAGAGAGGACATGTCGTTTGGATGCTCCTTTTCTTTGAGGAGGTTAATTTGACCTTTCTGTCAGAGAAACTCTGTTTTTTGTTTTCTTAATAGGCAGCTGAGTTGTTTGGTGCTGGCAGTTGCAGTCTTCTGTACCAGAGCTTCCAGGATAGGAGAGCAGGAACCTTCCTTTAGCCTTAAAGGAAAGAAACTTCTTGTTCTGACTTTCTGAAATTAGTAAGCATCGACAGGGTGAAGAAGTGTTACTCCCAGCTAGCGCTGTTTTAGTAGTGACTTTTATTGGAAGTTCTGCATTTTGTATGCAAAATGGGAAGAGCAAAAGGATGCGAGAAGGAAGCTCACTGTACTTCCTTGCAACTTGCTTAGGGTTCAAAGTCAGATGTGACAAAAGTCACACTGTGTTTGGCTGGAACACTGTGTTTGGCTGGAACCAAGGCTCAGCTTTAGATCAAAGGGAAATGGCCATCACTTTCAATCTCTTGGAAAAGGATTGATGAAAGGCAATTTTGTCTATATTAACCTTCTGATTTGATTAGCTGATGCATTCATTTGATGATTACAGAATTTGATTATTTAAGACATCACCATTAACCCATTTGATTCACCAATTCAAATTCTTTGTGACCTAGACTTGACTGTAGTTAGATTTGAACCAATTTCGAAAAATTAAACTAGTGGTACTAATATGTTGGTTCAATCTTAGTATTTCCTTGCTAATTTTTAGTCATCTTTGTTTTGTATATTCTTTGTTCTTTCAAAGCCGATGAGATCAGAAGCCTTGAGAACAACTATAATTTAGCTGTGATATTTGAGTGACGTTTGGGTCTCTTCAAATCCTTTGTTCCCATATATTGCACAATACTTCAAGTAGCAGTAAAAAAAAATACCCTGTATGTCACAGCTTGCTCTTTATAAGATCCAAGATGAAGTAACAACAGGTAATGATTCATGAACTGCTAGTAGTTTGTTTTGACAAGTTTCTTAAATGCATCAGCTCACACACATAATATTGAGTCCGTACTGTACTGTGAACTGAATCAGCAGAAGAGTCCATAAAATAGCAAAAGGAAAAAATGTGAAGAACTGTTATTTACCTCCGCTTAAATATTATGTCGTAGTTCATAATGGTTCACTAAATTGACAAGTTTAGCGACGTGTTTGGGAGACAGCAGCTTTTATATTTAACAAGCCAGTTACTCAGAAGTCAAGTAACCCTGAAGCAGTTGCAGAATATGGTGTGCTAAGGTACTACAACAAAGGTAACAACAAAGCTGCAGGTGGATTTCAGTAGAGAGGTGAAAGGCTCATATACGTGAAGGTGCATTTTACAGGAAGCACATGAAATAACCATAAAAACCCAGGAGGATACCTTCACTCTCCATTGCTTGAGAATATCCAAAACAGTGCTGAAAGATGTCCTGCATCACTGATGGTCAGGTACCCTTAGAGCCATCTTGGGCTCCAGGATGTTTTTTTCATAATCACTTGCCTTCTGTCCCCCCTGCTCCTTCACTGCTGCCTTGCTTTAGTGCTTATTTTCCCCAAGTCTGGCACATAAAGCAGTGACTTTCTCTCTCTCTCTCTCTCTCTCTCTCTTTCTCTCTCTCTCTCTCTCTCTCTCTCTCTCTCACTCACACATACATACATACACACGTTGGAAAGGGAAACAGAAGTGGTTGCTGAGTGTATATATAGGTCCTAGACTGGTTTTAAAACCACACTTAAGAAAGGAAGGGAAGAGCAATCAATCAAAAGTATAATGGCCAAAGGGAAAGTCGGTAGAACAAGGGCTGCCCTTTCCAGGAGTGGGGAGAGAGCCTCTTGGCCTGTCAGGCATGTGATGGACATTAGCAACAGGAATTGCAGACAGTACCCTAAAGAAAGAATCCTTTGTTAAAGAGAGGGTTGAAATGTATCATTTTAACGAAAATAACTACAAAAGATAAAGTGACTCAAGTAGCTTTCATGTCTTTTTTTCTATTTATGGGCCTAAAGCAAACTTCCACAACGGGTTATAAAGTAGGGACAGTTTTTCTCCCATGGTCAAGGATGTATCCTTCTTTTGTGTTCTTTGGGGAGTACCTTTAAGCATAGTTTTGCAAAGTTTCTCTATGTCTTAGGTCATGGCTTCTATCAAGAAATGTTACTAATACGTAGGACTGTTGTTCATTGTGTGCAGTTACTTTTTGCTCAAGATTGATGCTATTGAACTGTGTTATTCGTATTACTGCTTCCTCTTTCACAGGGATCAGTATCTGGGCAAGCTTCTGCAAAAGCCTTTTATTGGCAATAGTACTAATAAAAGCGTGTTGCAGTTCTTCAAGAAGAGCATTCTCACATGTTTCCTTTGCAGAAATAAGCTTATTTTATAGATCCACCAGTCTGCTTGCCAGCTCCACTGGGACAGCATGGAAGGTAGAGCAGCCTACAAGGGTATGTGGGAATTGCACTAGAATGATCTGAAAATGGCTGAGGAGAGCAGAAGCTGTTAGCTGAACTCCAGTGGAGACCTAAGTTTGAGTAACAATAATCAAGGGCTAAGCTTCTGCTCCTGAAATGCTTTGGAGTTTTCAGAAACGATCAGTGATGCTTTCCTTACTCTCAAAATGCACTGCAGCAACACACAAAATGTTTTGGCAGTTGAAGAATTGATCACAAGACGCCAGTTAGGCTCTGTGTAAGTGCAAGTTTTCACAACTTTTTCTTTTAGTGCCAAGCAAATGTAATTAAGTCTCACTCATCAGTATATGCAGATGCATGCATAGGCACATTCACATGCATGTGCAGTGGCACCTCTGGATATAAGCTGTTGTATCAGTGGGAATAAGTATGAGAATGAGTATCTCTTTATACTCATTGCTGCCTGTTGCTGCCTGTTTTTTTTTTTTTTTCCCCTTCTTCTTTGGAAGCCCACCATAATTACAATGAGGTATATTTCTACCTTACTAGATGTAATTAAAAGAGAGGATGCATTTTAGCTAAATAATTCCTAGGACATCATTATTTTATGAGTGTTGCATCCTCTAAAAAGTTACGGGTTTTGCAGTCCCTGACGCGATCACCCTATTGCTTTACTGCAGCCTTTGGATGCTTACAAATGAAAATAGGGAGAAGTCATTTTGCGAAAGGGTAGCAGTAAGTTTTGTTCAGTGCAGTTGACCAGTAGCTCTCATGTCTCACTGGCAGTGACTTTTAGTCGCTGCATTTTTTGTAATTTCCAGGAAATGGTGTGTCTAGTTTTCTGCTCAGTAAAACTGGAGTTGGCAGCATGGCTAGTGACAGTTGTAAGCTCTCTTGGGAGCCCTGTGATATATTCTCTGCTGTTTCTCTGCGTTTTTGTACGTGGTCACTAGAGTTATTTGTCCAGATCCCTTGATAGCTGATTTCTCCAAGCTCCTTACAGAACAAAAGTATTTTAATATTTGAGCACGAATGAATTGTATCTGTTCTCTCCTGGTTTTTGTGTTTATTCCTCTTCTCTCCTTGCACCTTTATTTGCTGTCACGTTTCTTTGTAAACTCTTCTCTGAGAGTGTGAGCTCTTTGGAACTGGGATTTTGCCCTTCTGTGTGTTGGACAGAGCCTGGCCCGGTTGCTTATCTGTGTGGGAGGACGTTATTGACCAGAGCTTCTGCCCATACCAAGGTTGTGAATGTGTTCGAAGGTGCACAGAGCTGAGTTATCCTTTTTGTCTCAAGTGTTTGCCTTTTCCTCTTGGATTTCACAAATGTTGTTTCACACAGCTCTAAGAAACCACAACCTCATATAGTTTAAAAAGAGGTGGATAGCAGCCAGCTTTCAAATAAACACTCTCTTCTCTTTCATTAAAAGAAAACATTATCATAATATTAAATTACAACTCAAATGGTGAAGGTATCTTTCCTTGTGTGCAAGATATTATCCTTTGAAGTCAAAGAGACCAGAGTGATTTTCACATGTGGGTGACCAAGTAGAAGAAAGGGAAAATGTAAATAAAACAGAAACATTGATTGTTTTTCACATTCTTC
The DNA here is from genome assembly GCF_003342845.1 of Nothoprocta perdicaria. Lineage (NCBI taxonomy): Eukaryota > Metazoa > Chordata > Aves > Tinamiformes > Tinamidae > Nothoprocta > Nothoprocta perdicaria. Next base: position 1,424,012 of record NW_020454416.1, read on the forward strand.
TCCTGGTTATAGAAACAGACGTGTTTGGATAACACATTTCTCCTTATCCATATCTTTTTCTTTCCCTGAGCTTTAACTCTCCGTATTCTCTGACATTAGTCATCTCAGATGTGTTTGCTTTTCCTATGTGCCTCTCCATACTGACCAAAAAGGCTAACATTGCTGCTGTACCTTTGCAAAACGTTCTGAGGCCAGGTTACCGCATTCAAAATCCTGTTGGTGCTCTTGTGGGGAGAGTAGGAAGCTTGCAAGTAAATCTAGCTGAGGTGAGGGAGAAGTTTCATGAAAGAGCTCAGTTTAGGCAACATGCGTGTTAGCTAAAGGAGATCTCGAACAACTAACTTCACTGATAATTGCTGCTTTTTCCTGTTAGAAAACAAGGCAAATAAAACCCAGGGTCTAACACAGCTAGTAGTGTGCAGAATGTATGGCAGTTTGTCGTGTGCAGGATTGGATGGTGGAGATGGGACTCAGGAACGTGTCCAGAGAAAGCAGCATGTGAGTCTGCCCCGTGCTACACACGGACCAACAACTATCTTTGGACTCTGGGACCACAGGGTTTCTTGTACTCTGACCCCGTAAGGCTCAGCTGGGGGGCTGCATTTGTTGCTGACCGGAGTTTACTTTGGCAGTAGCCCACAGGCTGTCTCTATCACCATGAGTTGCACTTAGCATTGTAGATGCTACAGAGAAAACAGAAATCTGCTTCTTGGGTTTGCTTTGGATTTTTTGACTCTGAAGTCTCTCTTCAAGGGGGTGCTTGGACACCTACTCTTCATGAAATTTGTATAGTTTCTATAGGTTGCTAATGGCCATGTCTTGGAAATTCTCCTGGTCACCTTTGCTCCCTGGATAACTAGTTGTCATTCTTGGTGAAGTCTTCTTGCTCTTCTGCCTTCCTGGTGTGCTACTGTTTTAACTAATTCCCAAGTCCTTTGTTTTTAGGTGCAAAGACTTATTAAGTATTGGCAGTAATAATCATGTTCTGTCCATGACTCTGAATTGGTGAGCGATGAATGGTAATGTTGCAAAAAAAATGAAATGAAATCACTTGTTATTTTTTTTCCAGATTGCTTAGAATGATACGTTTGAACAGCTATTTCAAATTATTTAACTGAAATGAGAGCTGTGAGCCACAAGTATAGTAATCAGCATTCAGTTTACAGTCTTTTGCTATTTTATTGCTTTGAGACTTCACTTCAAAGAAATATTAACTGTAGGAGCTTAGTAATAAGAGGTGTCATTTTCTGAGCAGATCTATAGCAGCCTCAGACCAAGAACAATCAGGGATATCACGGTTCTACGCAGTCTTTTACATCCTACGCCTTGCATTTACTGCCAGCTCCTCCTCTGGGTGCCTTTTTTCCAATGGATGCATTAGTGTTGTGTCAGAATAAGAGATGTGGGCTTCATTTTTACACTTCCATTCTCAAATCAGTACCATAAAATACACATGGTGCTTCTGATGCCAGGCTGCATTGTAATACTAGGAGTGAAGTAACTAGAAGCTTGTCCTGCTGCAAGAATTTTTGTGCTCTTTACAGAGGCTCTTTGTGTAACAGTGTAAAACTCAAACAACTAAGTAGTTGTGGGCATCCTTGTGTAACTTCAATTTCCACAAAATATCGAATAGGTGACACCTCTACAGTGCCTGCCAGGCACCCACATTTCTTAACTCCCCTGCTTGAGTTGCATGGGGGTTGCTTCTTTGAGAGTGACCAATTTGCACCACCTGTTTCTTTTTTGACAGATTTGTTCAGGCTCTTCCTAGTCCCTTACTCCTACATAGGCTCAGATAAACTCACGTTTTGGAACTGTCTCAAGAAGGAAGACTGGAAGTCTTATAGTAGAAGCAACAGACTAACAGGCTTCTGCAGTTTGTCTTTTATGCATGTGAATGTTACTTTTATGTGTGATGGCACAGTGCATGCGATTTTTAAGGTGAAACCGCATTGAAGCACTGTGCAGGCAGTTCCCACATGGGGCTTTGAGTATTAGGATGGAGACAGTCTGGGAGCAACCAAGTTACTTGGCACATCCTTTCAGCAGAGTTCACTAGTAGTCACGTGCTCTTCAGCAGATAGTGGTTTTAATAGGTTTTAATGAAGCTATGAGATGACATTGTTTCTGATGTGAAACTGTAGAAGGATGAAATTATCTGCTACATATGGATTAGTTTCTAATTCTTCAGTGAATCTCCCAGCAGATACGTCTCTTCATACAGAAGCTCAACACTGGGGAAACGCTGGAAGGATTCCCCGGCTAAGACTCCTGAAGAAGGAAATTAATGTTGGCCATGATGGCTCTTCCTCCTCTTTCAGGTCAAATAGGAGGGTTGAGAAGGACAACAGTAACCAATTCTTTTAACTAAAAGCTTGTTCCACATGCGTTTGACCTCAGTGTCTGTGTTCTTGCATGCAGTTGGCTGCCATGTAGTCATGTTTGCTGCTGAGCAGGGTTTGCTAGATGTCGTGTGGGAGGCTCTGTTCCCCTGCCTCTTGCAAGCTCACGTTGGAAGCAGTTGCCAGACAGAGATGTGAACTGGAGAGATGTTACCAGAGAGATGTGTAAAACTGTTTTGAGGGAGGTGCAGAATATCCCTAGGGCTGACTTTAGCTGCTAGGCAAGGGTTAACTTTTCAAAAGGAAATCCCTAGATGAGGAGCTGCTGGTAGTCATCCTTGTGTCAAAAGTAGATCAAAGAAAAAGAGGCACAGGAAGAGCTTTTTTGTGCTTGGATAGCCTCTGTGAGCAGAACAGCCCCTGAGGGATCCTTGGGGCAATGCATATGCTTAGAGCATTCCTAAGGCTCCTTTGGGTAGAACAAGGATTGAAAAGAATACAAGTAACCTCAAAGATCAAGGGAGCTCAAGGACAGCTTAAAGTCACTTTTGTCCTCTGCACTTTAGCCGCGTTGTGTAGAATTAAGCAATTGAAAATTATTCTTACTAAATTGAATTCTACAGGATCAATTTCATATTCGTTATAATAATTCAATCACAGCCTGGATCTGAAGATTATACTTCCCATTTTGCCAGCACACCAATGTTCTTTTCCTGCAAAATGGTGCATGACATAGAGGCTGAAGGTGAAGCCACAGATCTCCTGCCTTACACCATGAGATACAGAGGTACCATGAAGGTGGGAGTTGAACATATCCATAAAGGACAGCTGTCTGGCCATTAGATCTCCCATTTCTCCTTAGCATAACTTCATTTCTAACTCTCTTCATGTTCATGAGATTATTTTTTTGGCATCCTAACCTGTAAGTTTGTTGAAAACTAGAGATTGTGTCTCATGAGAAATGGTGGTTTTTGGAAATCTTGCTTCATTCCTAATAATGATGCAGAGTCTAAATCATAACATTTTTCATAAACCAAATTATTCCAAATTTATGCTTAGACTTGATCAAATTAGTCATTCAATATGGCAAAAAAAAGGTGTTTTGATAATATTCAGATATTTTAATTCAGCTAAATATTATACTGTTTTACTGCATTATGTTACAGATTTGAACTCAGAGCAGACTATTGAATAAAGAAGAGATATTTCAACCTCAGGAAAATAAAATGCTGTAACAGTTTCCATATGAATATTTGGAAGATACTGATATTTTCCATTAAGTAATATTATTAGAATTTGCATGTGAAAAGCATGCCATCAGAAAATAGCATTCACCAGTTTTTACAGTCATCAGTAGAGAGTGAAGGTACTTGAAAGTCTCTTTCAGAGTGTCATTCCCATCTTCTTTCTAACCCTGTCTGTTTCTACAGGCTTTATATCTTCTTTCGCCTTCCCTAGTGGTTAATTATGCCTCTCACATCTATAACTGAATTCACACATACACGTTTCCTTTTAAGCTGAGATTGAAAATCCTTCTAATTAGTGTTGTTCTGAAGGAACACAGCAATGAGATTTTTTCCTTTAAATCTATGCACAACAATTTTAAAGCACAGTTCCCTTGTAAAACAAAATGTATGTTCCTCATGTATTCCTCTAGGTTCTTCTTTGGAGCTGATTAAAAACATCTATTAGAGTTGGACATGTTCCTTTAACTTTATCCAGCTCAGAGTCATACATCTAGTTTAACCTGGTCACTCAAGTTAAGCTCCCTTTGTGGTGAATGGAGACCAATTCATTGGCAGTTTGTTTTAAAACAGATATCTTAGCATGCGATTTCACATCCAGTGACTAACCTGACTTGAAAGATTTGCATCTTCTTTTTCCCTGCAGATTGTCATCCTTCTGGTTTTGTCAATACAACTCTGTGTGGCCAGATTGTAGAGATTGGTGAAATATTCCAAAATAAATAACCCCAAGGGAAGTTGTATCCCATGAGTGACAGCACACTGCTGGGAATGGAAGCTGGTGATAACCTCTGAAACTGGCTTTTGCCTTTCAAGAAAATGCCCCATGGTCCAACCTGGAGCAGGCAGCCTGAGCCGTCCCTGCAGTGCCCTTCCCTTGCCCTGCAGTACTGAGGGCAACCAGGCAGCCGACCTAAGGTGGATAAGGAGGGTGAGAAAAATCGTGCTCTTGCAGTTTCCTGTACTTCCAGCAAAGGATGAGAATTCTTGGATTTGATTCCTACCACTGACACTAGTTTAGTATATTTGACAGAAAGATGTGGAGCTAGGTTGAACTGTTCTTCTGACCAGTGCAGTTGCAGCTCATGTGCTGAAGCCAAAGGTTGTGTTCATGTTTGAGTCCGATTAGAAATGCAGTAGCTCCATGTTCTCAGTTCTCATCCTCAGTCTCTCAGTTCTAAAAATATGAATTGTTAATAATTCTTTTTCACAGATGTACACAGCTGGGAGGTGCATTTCAGTCTGGTAAGTCAGCTGTGTGCCTCACCTTTCTATTGTATCATACATGCACCTTCTTGGGGAAACAGAGTGATGGGGTGTCATTCAGCACCATCTTGCCATTGGAGATGAATTGCATTGAATTGCAAAGATGAATTCAGCGGGTCTCATCATGCTCTCATGTAGCAAAGCCAAGCAGTAACAACACAAAACTTTCAGGCATAGTCTTGTAGTGTTTCAGAATGTCTAAAACTTCCTTATCACGATCTCGCTCGCTCCATGGGCAGTACTGCAAAATAGTTCAAGCCTTCCTTTCTCTGTGTACATGTTTTCCTGGTTCTGGCTGTGGGCTTCTGTAAAAGGCAAAGTGCTCACACCTTCCTGTCGTATCAGGGTCAGGGATAGCAACCCAAGGTGAATGCGGGTTATTTCCTAGCTAAGTTAAAGCTGTTGTTTGATTATTCAGTAGAGCTCTGTTTAAAGTAGCCAAGGGAAATGAGCTACCTGCAAGGATGCTCATCCTGATCAAAGTGTTTGACTGTAAAGGGGTTTCTGCCTGTCAAGTGATAGGCTATATCGGCTCTTGGAAACGAGCAGTGAATTCCAAACCTGACCTGGACAATCAGTGTCTTTTCCCCCTCGTTTAAGAACATGGGCACAGAGTTGTTTAGCTTTCAAGTTTACTCTGCTTTGGAAAAGAACAGGGCTGAAGTAAATGAGCATTCACAAAGATAATATAGAAGGTCGAGCAATGCATGAAACTCCTTTAAAACAGAGTTGCTTAAGACTTACTGTCCGAGAACAAACTCACAGTGCAAGCAGATAAAATTTCTCTGAGTTCACTGGCTGATCATGAATTACTTGTCAAAGCTGAGAAACTCTGGGATATGCACTTGGAGTCATGAATCTCACTGCAAGTACCTCTCCATATTTTTATGAATTTAGGACCTGTGGAAAAATTACTGAAGGCAAGTAAATACACTAGATAAAAGCTGTTAATGACTATACGACAAACTGCAAGTGAGGAGGGACAATGCTTTACAGCTGGGTAAAGATTTTTACTTAAATTGCTTTGCAGTTATTTTTTGGCCAAAAATACAGCTTTGGGTAATCATTTAAAATAGCTTACTGAATTTACTAGAGGTTTTTTTTCATTTGATTTTGCCATTTTCAGAGTGAGCTTTATATATTTCTCATGGCAAAATTTTGCTTAAAGGCTTTTATTTTGGAAAAATAAAAAACATTTTAAGATTTGAGAAGGGAATAACATACTTTAAAGATTCAACTTTTTTTGGAGTACATGGAGGAGAAAGAGAAGAGAAGGTAGCAGATTTTAGAGTTCAGGATTTGGAATTCTCTCTCCAATATGCAGCAAACGTATCCTTTTTCACATACTGTTGCTCCAGGTATGGTCAAATTTCAAATGGAAAACTGTAACTTAGAGGAATTAAATTCTACCAATGTAGTGATTGCCAGTGAAGCTCTTGTCTGTATGTGCAAATCTTTTTTCCTTGAGAAATAACACTGGTACCATCCAGGTGAGCAGTCAGTACTTGAATACAGCTAACAGAAGCAGAAAGTTTGTTGGCCATTACAGCAGCTTTAAGAAGAAAGAGAAGATGAAAAATAACAAAGCAGAATGGAGTTCCCCTGTACCATATATCCCAAAGGTCCTTTTAAAGCCTTTGGTCACTTGTGTAGCATACAGATGCTTCTTGGCAGCCTTAGTGGAGGTGAGACAGTGTAAAGCCTAGCCCTTATTATCTATGAGTAATAAGCAGCTAGTGTTACAAAAATAGGTGTATGAGTAATGAGCAGCTGGGCTATAAAAAGAGAAATCTTTCTAAGTTAATGTGACAGTATGTGCATGCGTGAGTATGTGCGTGTACACACTACACAATGAGTAGATGAGGAGTTCTCAGGAGATGGCATAATTTTGAATTTCAAGAAGAGTTTTTGGCATGCTGTTTCTCAGCTGTAATTAAAATAGTCATTCAGATCTATTTTAGTAGATGAATATGTACACTGAAAACTGAGTAAGAAATCACAATTAGCAAGATACTGCTCCAGGATATGCCAAGTAGGGGAAGAGGTGGAGGACCCAAGAAATCCATATTGGATCTTATCTAAGTGAGTTTTGAAAGAAATGTTTAGATGGCATGGGCAAAATATACAAAATATTTTTCTGACTGAGATCTATCTAATAGCAGTAGCATAATGGCAGCAACCTGAAATATATTGTATTTTCTGTCTAACTTAGAGGCTTTTTTTTTTTAAGTAGTTTTATTAGAAACAACAATGTTGTGGCTTGGGAGGATGGGCACACCACCCTACGGAGCACTGAAGAGGCTGAAGAATGGCTGGACAATATGATTCAGGAAACCTCATCGTTCAGGGAAGGAGTTGGCTATGGAGTGACTGAATAGAGAAGGAGAGGAAATGAGAGACAAAGCAACATTTAATGTAACCAGGGGCAGCCAGGAAGCAGGCGTGCTGTGAGCAGCAGGGAGCCAGGACTCCAGGAATTTGGTACAGCTGTAAATGTCTGGTCATTCTGTACATCATGGAGACTGCGGCTGATCTCTGACAACCCAAGGGGCTATTAGAACAGGGAGTTGCACGATAACGTGTTCTAAAAAGCTCTTCAGCCTGGTCCATCTACTGCGCTCAGATGAAAATACTTGTCAGCAACAGGCAGGTGAACATAGAGGCGGTGTTGTGTCTTTGGTGGCTGCGATATAAGATCAGATTGCAACAACTGAATGGGTTTCTGAAGTAAATCATCAAGCAGCTATGAAGGATACTCTGTATTAGAGGAGTGCTTTAATTTTCTATTGCCAGCAGGAGGAGATTGGTTAGTAAGTGGAAATGGAATTTCTGAACTTAAATGGTGATAAAGGGAGTGGTTCTGAGACAAGGTGGAAGTATTCCTGTGGTGGGTATCTTAGAATCTCTAGTCATAATTTTGTAAATCAACAGAAAGGGATCTGGAAGGTAAGAAAAAGACGCTTCATCTTTCCCCAGCCATTGGAGCAAATGATCTTGAAAGCCAAAGGTTCAGTTTATATGTGAAGTTTATGTTTGTGTGCTTGCTGATGACTACTAGAGACTGTTAAATCCAGTTAGAGATCTGGAGAAGTACTCGCTAGCATATTCTCTGTAAGAGTAGAAAAAAATCTTAAGAGCTTTTTAAGGGAAGCCTTCCATCTAATGGACACATTGCAGGGACACACATCTTTGGGACAGTTGAATGCATGCCAGTGTCTGAATGCAAAACATCATATTGCACATGAAGCTATTGCATTAGACCTATTCAGAGTAGCTAAGTAAGAACTGGGCTAAGAACTAACTCAGAACTAAAACCAGCTGTTACCAAGTAGAAGTTATTGTGGTATGAATGGACTTTTATTGATTTAGAGGTGTATGTGGAAATGGGTAGAAAGCCACAAAGCCATAGGTCAAAGAGGTGAATGTCCCGGGGTGTGTGTATTTATATACATTTGTATGTAAAGAACAACTAAGAGAGAGGAAGTAGTTCTAAAAAGTGAGAAATATTTTTGACAAATAGAAAAAATAAAAGGAAGTTGCTTGTAGTAAATCAAGTTAGAAACTAGAAAGAGTAGTGATAAATAGAGAAAGTAAAAGAGAATAGGAAGAAGCCTGTGAGCAGCAGTTAAGAAGTCCAAGGAAGTTTTTCAAGTGCATTAATATCAGATACATTTTAGCTGTGATATTAATCTGTGATAAGGTATGTGGTAGGATCACAGGGTGGTTGAGGTTGGAAGGGACCTCTAGAGATCTAGTCCAACCCCGCTGCTCCAGCAGGGACACCCAGAGCACAGGGCACAGGGCGGCATCCAGGCACATTTTGAAGATGTCCAGAGAAAGAGACGCCACAACCTCCCTGGGCAGCCTGTGCCAGGGCTCTGTCACCCTCACAGTAAAGAAGTTCCTCCTCACGTGGAGAGGAACTGCCTGTGTTGCAACTTACACCCATTGCCCCTTGTCCTGTCACTGGCCACCACTAAGAAGAGTTTGGCCCCTTCCTCCCTACATACACTCTTGGGTATTTCTACATATTAATCAGATCCCCCCTCAACCTTCTCTTCTCCAGACTAAACAGGCCAAGCTAACTTAGTCTTTCCTCGTAATAGATCCTCAATAATAGATCTACACAGGAGTAGTGTTCAATAGATATTTCTCTTATAGGTTAAAAAAAAAAAAAAAAAAAAAACAGAAAAATGTGTTGCTGTCACATCATGATGCTGCATTTTTTTCCATAACAACACAAAGATGTTATGAAAAAAAGCAGTTATAAAGATGTCCGATTTGAAAATCATCTGGTCAAGACAGCTTATGTCCAAGAGATTAAAAAAATAGTTAAGGAGCTTTAAAAGAAATTAATGTTGAATTTTTCAGTGATTGTGGGGATACTGAAGAAGTTCTGGAGAACTGGAAGAAATTTAATGTTGCATTAGTATTTAGAAAGAGTAAATGGAATACTCTGAATGACTGTGTTTAATTGCCTATCCTGACATACCCTCTGCTTAAATTGAATAAGACAGCTTGGGTAATTAGTGCTACCTTTTTGTTAGTCAGAGAAAAATAGCAAAATACTTGATATGGGATCAAGGAACTAGAAAAAGGATCGTAATTGTATGTCAGTCAGCAAGACTTATTTGAAAATAGTTCTTATTGCAGAATAATTTTTAAAATGATTTTTTTCAAATTTGAAAAAAGTTGTGGTGTGGATGTAGAGCATTTAGACACCAAGCATATACTTAAACTGGTAAAACATGATGTCTTAATGCTGGGCTGGTACAAATCAATATGTCACATCTAGGTTCAAAATATAAGTACAAATAAGAATTGTTGTCGATTGGTTCTGCTTGTGGATTCCTGCAAGGGTCAATTCTGGGCTATGCACTACTTAACAGTTTTAGAAGTGAGTCAGAAGACAACATAAAAATTTTACTGATGATTTGCCAGTAACTTAAAGACTGGGATGGGAAAACAAAGCAGAATCCCACTCAGTGATACAGTAAAATTATTATCTCAATTGGAAAGAATGGACAGTGTAGATAAGGAGGGTGGGGTATCTGTTCTAGAAGGACATATTTCAAGGAAACACTCGATGTCATCGTGGATGATCTATAAGAATCATGTAAGTGGATGAGCTATAAGAATGTATTTTGCCTAAAATGACTGATGTGTTTGTAGCACAGCTAAGCAGGGAGCTCTGAAGAAGGAAAACATGACCATTCTACATAGCAGGACATTAACCTGTTCTTATCTCTGCCTTTCAGCAAGAATCCTCAAAGCTGGAGATCAAAGAAGATCCTGAATTACATTGCTTTACATAGTAAACTTTGCCAAAACTGCACTTTGTCATTTTGCTTCCTGTTTTGATAATTATCTGCAAAGTATTTGTAGAGAATACAGAAAGAGTGATAGAATAAGCAAAGGACGTAAGGACCAAAAAATAAGCAAAGACAGAAAGAGTGATAGAATAAGCAAAGGACGTAAGGACCAAAAAATAAGCAAAGAATGAAGAGTTTAAGAGCAAGCAGGAATTGACAGTTTTAGTGACAGTGACATTAGCAGGGTGAAAGGTTAATAGTGTTAAGCTGTAGAGGAACTCATGAAGGACAGAAATTATTTATGGACCTGAAAGTGGTAGGCTCAGAAGTAGCTGTAAAACACTAGGCTGGGTAGTAGACAAGACTAGGCTGGGTATCCCTTTGTATTCTGACTTTCTGACATTCAGATCTATTAGTCTATGTGTTATCTTCTGAGAGAAACAGTGAAAACTATTGAAATAGTATTTTGATAGTAATTGAGACAAAATAACAGAACATACTCTGAAAGAAATTCCGGCTTTGGCAGGAACATGGCTCAGCTGATCCAGAACTGATTTTCCATCATGAGTTCTATAAGGATTTTCTTTTCGTCTACAAAGAAACATCAGAATTCAAGAAAAATTTCAGCCCAGCAGGTGTTTGAATGTGTTGTTTTTTCCCTCGTAAGATAGTGAAATAAATGGAATTACCTTCTGAGTGCTGGAGGCTTCTGGGTTTGCTGTGTGTTTTTTACAAAGAAAGCGATTGATTTGTGCGGCCGCTGTGACAGTTGAATATTGTTATATTGACTATGTTTCTTCCTGATTCTTTTATGTTTCTTAATGACAGGCTTAACTTACCACAGTTTATTCTCTTTCCATCTTACATTTCATTTCACTTAAATTGTTGCATTTTACTGGTTAAGACAGAGGGCATGGGCAGTGAATAAGAGATGGTCTTTATTATTTATGTAATGTTGAAATTCGTGTTGTGTAAGAATTATGTTAAGGGGGGAAGAAAACGTATGATCTGGAGTTATTAGAAACACTTCTGAAATTCCTAGTTTTTAGGGAAAGTAAGGTACATAATGTGTTAATGACTTTATGGAGTAGATTTCAGCTCAACCAGAGAGGTTGAATGGGTGAAAGAAGAAAGGAATTGATAGATAAATGTAAGAGTTCAGACTGAAGTGTCAAAATCTTCTATACACAAAAACTTCTATTCTGCATATGGATTCATAATCCTTTAAGCCCTCTTCTGCTCAGGAATAGCCATCTTTGCTCTCAGAAAGTAAATAAATGGACAAGTATTTCCATGGGAGATTATAAAAGAATTCCTTGCCTATCACTGGATCTAGGCCCTGCTCTTCTATCCAGGCAGGTTTCAGCTCTTGGTTACTTCAGCTGCAGGGACTGTCTTCTCTTCCTCTAAAAAGCTCAGTAAGAGGCATCTTCCCAGAGCTGGTGAACAGGGTTGTTACCAGGGTTGTTTGACTGAGCCCTTTTGGATTTTGCCAGCATTGAATGGGATGTTGCAGAGTGTCAGCATAGTGGATAATGTAATTAGCAGACCAGGTTTTATGCAGAGCTCTTCTTGTCAAAGCAGTACCTATGTTTTAATGTATCTGAATACTAGACCTGCAAACTTTATAGTGACTTATTTTAACTTTTGAACCTTGATCATCACAGCCATCTCTAAGATTGATTGGATTTCTGTCATTTATTGCTGAAGCAATAAATCTGTCTCATGTACTGTTAGCTTGTACTCTTAATGGTCTGCCACTGGAAGTTGTGTTTGCTAACAAGAAAGAGGAGGAAGATGCAAAGATGTATATGTAAGTGAGAGTGGAGTTCAGGTAAATGAAATATTGTTAAGAAGAATATCTAGCAGATTTTCTGCTGTGACTGTACTATAGATTGTAGGTCCCATGATACTCAAGCTAATTTCAAAATATGCAAGCAGCCTGGAACATATGAGTAGCTGAGTGGGTGGAACAGACTCGAGAGAAAGCCCTGAGGGAAGTAAATCCTGAAGCTGCCTAGCGCTTAGCAAAGCTTGGGAGATGCCGAAGTGAGCAACGCCTCAAAAGAGGCAGAACGTGAGCTAGGAGGGGCAGGCACAAGTTGCCAGGAGATCGTGTTCTCTTTGCACGGCAGGTTTTTAATTTGGCAAAATAGATTCAGTTGCAATATGCGACAGTTTTCTGACAGTTCTGTGAAATGGGTCCTCTGTAACCTTTTTGTACAGCAAACCTTGACAAATTCGAGCATCTAAGCATCAAATGAGAATTCACGTTATTTTAGAGAATTTCTTCCTGTTATTGAATCTACCTTCCTTAATAGACCCGTCTCAGTGTAACCCCTTCCATACAGCACAGCATCAGTTTTGCCAGCAATCAAAAGAATTTTCAGTCTTTGCATATCTTAAACATAGAGCTCTCCCATAGACATTCCAGGTGTAGCATCAGTACAGTGTGTATCTCCTGCAGGTTGATAGCTGTTTTGGTCTAAAGTCACCCTGTCCTTGGTACCTCATGCAAACCGAAGGCTGCATTAGTCCTGTGGAAAGGATGAAAGAGCAGAGCTTTCTCGTAGCAAGAAGAGCAGAGCTTTCTCGTATTTTGTTCACCATGTGATGCACGTTTTCATGAACATTAAAATGCAAATGGTTGTAGTAGTCTGCAAGTGTAGTCATAAATTTGAGAAAGCTGAACATATGTTGGAAAGTTTTGGTTTTGTCTGTTTCCAAACCTTCTGTGTGTTTTCATAATACCACTTCAAATTGGTTCTGTTGAGAATATCTTATCTCTGATCAATGACATGTACACACATTCCCGGACTCAACCACAATTGAACCATAATTCATGTGGTTCAATCTCCTCTGATATGTCTTGTTTTTATAAGGCTAGATTCGTAATTCACACAACTGAGGTTTGAAAGCATCTGGTTCTGAATCTCTTTTTAAACAGTTTCTGAAAAAAAGTATTTTTTTCTGGTCAACAGAATCTGCTTATGATTCTAGAAAACAAAAGACGAGCAAGAGCTTGAATACTGATGACTGCACACTCTTGGGGGATTTACCTATTTTTGTATGCACAAAGCAAAATAAAAAAATGCTCTTGTTGGTATGAAGTGTTCCAAAGACAAATCAAAGTACTGAATATTTAACTGCCAGAAATACCACAGTGAATAATACTTTTTGTAAATTTGTTTTGCTTTGAATAACAAGTAAATCTTAGGATGTGAGCCATAAAAGAGCATTTGTGACTTTGGAAGAAACTGAGTTAGACCATCTCTTCCTTTTGCATGCATTGGGCTCCAAAGCTGCATTTTTCTCCTACACATATTTCTAGAGCAAAAGGTGTGGTGTTGACAGGCAGTTATGTGCCTACGGTTTAGAGGAACCATCGCTCTATTGCACAGCTGTAATATACAGAGTCTCTTTATGGGTTATATGGTGATAAAAAATGGGAGTGAAAAAAGCATGGTGAAGTTCATATTAGTAAGTAAAACATTTTGTTGTAGTCACTAGTTTCTGGTAGGCCTATTTTGAAGCACCCTTGGGAGAATGGTGTAATGAGGCAGTTGTAATATAACATGAAATTTACTGAAAACATGTTAATATTTAACAACATACGAGCAGAGATTTCTACAGAAACATGAAAATTCCCGTGTGTTTCTTTTTTTGTTGTTACAGTTGTCTCCTGCTTTGCATCACATAAAGAAAATTCTGCTGCGCCAGATACACCTCATGACCTCTCTGAGATAAGAAATGACTTGATGTCGTCAGATCAACCTTCCAGATCAGGTATCACCAATACTCTTCCTACTGCTAATATCAGCACAGTGAAAACAAAACAGATTGGGGCATAGAGAGTTCCTGAAGCAAAATCTGATTAATGGGGTTGCTTTCCAGCAATATAAGCTGCTGAAGTTATTTGCAAATGTAAATGGAATTTTCTCTTTTTAGGCATTGTAAAAGCCCAATGAACTGGACCAAATCCTTGCAAGATAAGAAGGATCTTACTGTAGTGCCAGAATATTATTGAAAATAAAACCCAACTTTATAAAGGCCTAAGATAAATGAGTCAGTTGCCATTCATCATTTTGGTGTGGAAACGCAGGGCATGAAGCAGCCCCTGACACTTGGTGGACGATGGGGCCGTGCATGCTGGAAAAGGCAGAGCCTTTCAGCACGGGAGGCAGCAAGCTGACCTAGCCTTGCCAGGCCAAAATTGCCCACAGCTGCGTCTTGCAGGTAGCATCCAGTTCTTTAAAATGTGAACTTCCCTTCTGACTTGACCTGCAAATGTTCCTTGGATTTTTTCCATCTAAGCTTCTTTAGAGCATTTTTATAACATCTGGAGGTATCTCCTTTGATTGGAGTGGTAGAGGGAAATGTGACTTCTGTCATATTTTGACTTTCAGGGACTTCCCATTAAAGTTACGCAGATTCACTTGTGCTAAGCAAAGCTGGATATGAGGCATCTGATAGCTAAATGTGCACAGCAGTATTAGAGCTTGCAACTTTCAGTGTTCTGTTACATTATGACCATGAATGTGCTCTGCTCTTCTTGTTCATTTACCCTAAACGGCGACTTGATGGATGTTTCCTTCACAACGCAATGCACCCCCTTGCCGGAAAGCTCTGAGGCTTTGCTTTTTCGCAGCAGATGCCAGCAGCTTCCCTGGTGTTTTAGACTCTTCTTTGAGCCATTCAGATCCCCTCTGGCCCTGGGCTGCAGCAGCCTGGGGAGTACAGGAGCTAGGTGCTTTTGAAGGAGAACAGCGTGACCACTTATCTGGGCTGGGTAACAAAGCAGCACAGTGTGTCGTGCCTTGTGGTGCAAGGCACATTCCAAGGATTAAGTCTGCATTGCTACATTTTTTTCCTACAGCAAGTGAAGGTGTTAGTAAGACTTAGGAAATAACTTTGTCATAAATATTAGCTTCAGGTAAAGCTCTTTTTAAAAAGGACTTTTTTCCTTCTCAAACTCTCACTTTGCTTTCTTAGACTGTCATACTACCATGTGAGTAATTCTTTCCTGGGTTTTATGACCTAATAAATTTTACCCAATACAAATATTATTGAAAGAAAGTCTATGGGTACTGAGTTATCAAACTTTAAAGAATTGAAAGCAGCACAACAGGTCTATTTTAAGTCTTTGCTTTTCTGCTCTGTCTCATATCATCGTGGAGTTTTCGAGCTGCTATTGAGAGCTGTTTCACTGGATGGTCAAAGCACAGGCAGAAGCTGCGCACAGACGTCTTGCGCCTGGCCCCGCTGCGCGGGGGGAATTGCTCCTGTCCTCGTGCCCACGGCCTGCTGGAAGCTGCCGTTATCCTAGTCCCCCTTTGTCAGTGCTGCTGCTTGCGGTGTCTCTTTGGGAATGGAGACCTGAAGGGTTCATAGACCCTCGCTAACCGTATCAGTTTGAAGAGACAGTCTGGGAAGAAAACTAAGGTGGTGATGGCTCTGAGAGAGGCAACAACCTCCATCTCAAGCAGGCCATGCTGCATGGCTGCAGTTGGAGGAGGACGTGAGTTGAGGCCCGAGTTGCAGCCTGTCCCAAAACGCAGTGCTGTGCAAGCCCACATGTCCTGTGTTTCTCTTACCTCTGCACACTGAATGATACGTATATATATTTTTTAAATGTAGTTGCAATTAACTTCAAAAACTAGGACAACTTATCTACAGCACTGGAAAGGCATGTTTTTCCCTTTGACTGAAAGGGAACTTCCATTACATTTTTCAGTGGAATATTAGCCCAAGTATGGCCAATCTCCTGGAGGTTTTTATGCTTTGAATTTTGCCCTACCTCTGTTGCCTGTGCAGCCACCTGCCCTGGCTGTGTATCACTGATCTTAATTCTATTCCTTAGACCTGTGCCCTACCAAAGGGAAAACACTGAGCTGATTCAAGTTAGCAAGGTCTGAATATCCTGTGAATGTCAGGATCACAAATAGGAATGTTTAGTCTCTTACTATTCCTGCCTGTGGCCTGAGGGTCCTCCAGTTATTACTGTGATATTATTATTACTACTGAAAATAAATATCACACAAATTAATATCAGTCTACCATATGTATTCAGCCCTATTCTATGTGGGAGAGCTTTGTGAAGGTAATATCCCTTCAGGGAGCTAATATTAGATTGATGAGAGAACAGTGAATTACTTTTTGTCTGGTTCATAATACACTGATTATAAAAAATTCTGGCCAGGATGATCTGCTGTTCTCTGTGCTGTGAATGGACTCTGGAGTTAGTTAGCAGGACATTCTTGTCTACTCTAAAAGCTACTAAAAAAATAAATAAAGCTTGCCTGGCTTGGTTGTTCTGCTCGAGACCCTTTTGAGCTCTTCCTATTACTGAGAGAGAGTTAACTTCAGACTTCTCCTTCTTCCTCTCTGCTAAAATGCTAAATCCATACAGTTTCAGTATGAATGCCGCTGCACTGGGAGTAACTCGGGATTTTATGTACATGTGGGCCAGATCTTCTACTAATGTAAATTCATGTAGCACTGGTGGGAGGATGCTGATTTGCACCTGCTGAGATTTTACAGAGTTATTTTTCTTTCTAAACATTTCTTCAACAGCCTGATTGAGACTCTCTGTTATTGTACAAGACTTTTTTTTTTAAACTCTTCCATTTTTGGAAAAATTGGCCCTATACACCGTAAATCCCATCATTCATGTCCCAGTCTGACCCTAATCTTTGACCTGCACAAGGCAGCACCCATTGAAACATTTGGTTTCTCGTAACAGACACCTCATGCATCCTCGGCTCAAGCTGCTCCTGGGTGATGTCTGCAGATGGTTTTGGAAGACCAGACTGGGTGTTATCTTCAGCTGCTGTCCTGATGTCTCAGGAGGGGCAGCAGCTGCTTCTGGAGAACAGCTCCTCTAGCGGAGACGTGGAAGGTAGGCGAGTTATGGTTCCCTCCCTGGAAAGGACATCTGCTTTCTCCCAGCCTCTGCAATAGCCCTTTGGGGAAGGGAGTGGCAACAAGAGTCTGTGGTGTGTCAGTGACAACACTGACACAGGCTGCTTCTGGTACAGGACCCATCCATGCAGTGTCTGTGCCCAGGAGAATCAATCACTAAGAACCTGTGTTGGGTGTGTTATGCACCACACAGACAGCCAGAACCTTATGCTTTTGTATCTATTTTAGCATATGGTACTTTTTCCTGCAGAGACTGGGTATTTTTTTAGGAATCTCAATGTGTTACAAGAGAGGGCTGGTCCCTTACGCCCTCAAGTTTGCAGTCTGACTTGCAATCTTTGGCATTTGTTTTGCTGGATGTGCCTTCACTCTGGTTTTTGTTTGTTTATTTGTTTTTCTCCTTATTCCTTCCATCACTCAACACTTATCACTTCAGATTTCCTTCATTTTTATTTTATTCTTTTTTAAATTCTTTCTGTTATTTTTACTTTTTCTGCATGTTCCTCTCTTTTCGATTTCTTTCTTCAACCCAATCCTAACCATTTTCCTATATTCCTTTTATAATCTTTCTTCCATCCACACTGGCTGTGTCTCTATTTATTATTTTCTTTCTCTCACAGGGGACATTTTCCTCTTAAACACCAGTAGGCTCCCAGACAGATGTGAGTTCAGCCTACATAGCCCTGTCCTGCCTGGGAGCTTGGACTCTTGCTTGCTGGAATTGGCCATATATTCACAGGATGCTGTTCATGTCCTCCAGAGGTTCACAGTTCAAGTCAGATATGTGGAAACAAACAGAACTACAATAATTCCTCTAAGAGCTGGCCATGAGGATGATTATGGGTAAGACAATCAATTTGCACATGTTTAGTTCAAACTGCAGGGTACTGTTTATCCATATTTTCTCCTTTCTTGAGATCATTGCTTCTATTACACCAGAAAAAAAGAAGGTAGGACTATCAGAACTGAATTCCCTAACAGGAGGTCTATAGCAGGGTTGGATTTTGTGTGTCCCCTTCACAAAGCAGACATTTGATTAGGAGTCATTCTTCATCGCTCAGATTAGGCGAGGTCAAGAGTGATTGACACTCTCACTGATGCTGGGATTACGGGTCTAAAATGCACTCAGCCCAAAGACTGCCTTGGCAAATGGGTGATTGCTCTAAGAATTTAGTGTGTGATGTCAAAGTTACAAGGGTCCCATTTCTCATTTTGAGGTAGGATTAATTTTATCTCTGGTGAATTTCTTCTCCTAATGTCTTCAAAGTTCGGGAACATTCTTTTGTAGAGCTCAAGGAAGGGATGAACAGAGGCCAGAAGCAGGAAGAAGGGGAGACAAAAATAAATGCAACAACTCTAAATCTGTCCTGCGTTTTTTTTCTCTTTTGAGTACCTCCATGTTTCACTTTCTGATTCCTGCCTGTAGCACACGGCAGTGAGGAGAGAAGTGGGCAAAGGAAATGACTTACAACAGGAAAAGAAAGAGAAAAATCTACCTGGCAGCTTCTTTGCCATTTTCTGTGTGCTTGTTTTCCCTTTGCAGCAATCTCCCTTGCAAGAACCTGCGTCAGGCACACAACAAGGCTTTTTGTTTCCATCACCTGACTGACTCCCATGGCGAATTTAAGCAACAGATCCCAGTTCTTGTTTGCTTTGAATTTCTTGGCATCCCTCAGGCTGCCATGGAGATGCGTAGCCAAGACTCCTGGTCAGCCAAAGATAGCAGAGTTTGACTGCAGGAACTTATTTATTTCCTTTTATATCCACTTCTCTCCTGCTTCTAGCTGTTGCTCACTTCCTTCCTGGCTTTTTCCCCCTTCCGGCCAATTTCATAAGGATTTTTGAGGCTTTTTCAGGGGGTCAATTTCTACTTGCCACCTTGGTGCTTTCAGTTTTGACCAGCTTATGCTGGCATAAGCAGCTAAGCTCACAGCTCCATTCCCATGTCTAATATCCACCGGTTGTACCTACCTGCCTGTAACAGGCACCATCACTGCAGTGTCTCTAGAAGGAATCCTAGATGTTGCTTAGCAGCTTATTTGAGCACTATCAAACAGTTCTACACGAAATTAAGATCATGTTTCTTTAAGCTTGGTGGCATTTAGATACATTAGAATGGATTTAGCTCTACTGGAAGTAGGCATAGATGTTGTTACCTTTTCTTAGTGGACCAAATGAAGCACTGATAAGCCCAGAGGCACTGATAAGCCCGGAGACTTCTCCAGATCTTGTCCCATCCTTCAGAATGCATTAGCCACACAGTTTGCAAAAGCTTAGATATGTGTCATGAGAGAAAGGTACTCTCCTGTCCGCATCACTGACAGCTAGGATTGATCATCAAATCTGTAGTGTAGAAGCTGCCACTTGTTTTCTCATACAGACTTTTTAAACACACCCTAAGGCAGAAGCAGCTGATCCTCCAAGCAGTGAATCCTCAGCACAAGTAGGACAAATATGTACTATTTTGTTGTTATTACTTAGCCCCCCTAGTGTGAGTTTTTTGAGTTACTGCCATTAGAGAGAAAACTGCTGAGGCAGTGAGATTTCCAGAATTCTGTATATTTACAAAGAATATATAATATTGTTTCCCATGATCTCAGACACATCGAACATCAGCAGCTTGTAGCTTTGCTTAAAAGTCCAAGCCTTTTTCATGTGGTACTTGGCTCAGAAAGTTGTCTTCGCTTTTTCAGGATTACAGTTATGATGCTTGCTCAGGCCATGGCAGTTGTCGTCTTAACTGTTTTGCTTATGCCACCTTTTCCCCTCTTTACTACACAGAACCAAAACCAGTCAGTCACAGATGAAAATTCTTCCAGGTCCTATATGCTTTAGTTCTGGATGGTTTCATATCCTATTGTTTGTTGTTGGCCACAATTATTTCAGGAAGAAGTTTGTTTCTTATGACTATAAATGCACACATTCCAATGAAAATAGCATCGTTTGGGGCAGGGATAGCCTTTGCCAGAGGGATAATGGCAGAGGTTATCTGCCATTCGCTAAGCCAGGCTTATTTTGTTCAGTTTGCCTTCTTACCTATATGACATTGGCCACGGTGGTCTCATCCAAAAGCAACAAATTCAAGGCTAGGTTCGTGCCTGGGTGATCGCTTAGCCAGCTGCAGGGATGTGGGTGCATTAAAATGTGAGACTTGCAGAAACTTGCTGTCTTTGAGACTTCCTCTCAGCTCTCCAGTCTGGTTGTTACTCTCCACGAGACTTATTTAATTTCTGCTGTGGATAATACATGGAAGCGTTACTGTATAGCTGGTCTGAACATCTAGAAAGGCCTTAAGTGGTTTGGGATTAATAAATCAGGTGTCCTAGTACATACGCCTTTGAAAAAGAGTGCTCTGGCAAGCGTCCTCAGCAAATGCCTAATACGTGGTGACACCAGTGAGCACAGCTACTTTGATTAAACAGCATAGCTGGAAAACGGGAAGCTGCCTAGCTGGTACATAAAACTAGCATTTTGAATGCTGCTCTGGGAGTATGGATTACTGCCCCTCGTGCTTCTGTTGAAAGTGCACCCAAAATGTGCTGGGCATAGGAGGAGAGAGCTTGACTCTCAACAGGTTGGTAAGGGCCAGATGGGGAGGCCCATGCTCATCTCCCTGGTCTCTTTGGTTTTATGTGCAGAGGCCAGAACTGCATGTTGGCACAAACAACTATTTATACATATAAAAA
The DNA here is from genome assembly GCF_003342845.1 of Nothoprocta perdicaria. NCBI lineage: Eukaryota > Metazoa > Chordata > Aves > Tinamiformes > Tinamidae > Nothoprocta > Nothoprocta perdicaria. Next base: position 1,444,783 of record NW_020454416.1, read on the forward strand.
TTAATCTCTTTGAATGTGTATATCACCAGCTGAGCCTACAATCATTTAACATACCTTTCTGCAATAACCTGTGCAGTGAATTCCCCTAACTCAAAAAAAGCTCAACTTTCCTGCTCTGAGTTATTGAACTTTTAAAGAAGAAATTGTTGATATTAAAATAGCCTTTTGTGAAATTCATAGTCACTTCCCTTTATTCAAGATGGAAAGGCATTGCACGGGAAAGATTAGTAGGGAGGAGAGAGGGATTTATTTAGCAGAGGAGATTGAGAGGCTAACATTGAAAAAAAAATGAGAAGTTAAAACCACAGGTTTGTACAATGAATCTTGAATTCTTTTGCATTAAGCATCGAGTTGCTTGCAACTCCTTTCCATCCTTACGAATTTCTCATAATGATGTCAGACTCTGGCAGCCTCGTCATACATCCAGAGCAATTTTAACATCTGAATTTAGAAGAGTAATATTACCTCATTAATTGAGCTCTGACTTGACATAAAATCAATAGTAAAGGTATTGCCAAGCCGTGCTTATCTGAAAGCCTGCTACAATGATCCATCTTCTGCTGGATCGACAATGGGCTTCGTTCCTGATTCCATTAAGAAAATTAAATTGGCTGTGTCCAGCCTCAGTTTGGATACTGGGAACAAGCAAAGAGGATGCATTATTTACTTCATTAGAAAACTTGCTGCAGTTGGGCCATAGTTCGGAGAGTATCTCTGAGAGGAAATACCTGGCTGGTTGTGAGAATCTGTATGCCAAAGTATTGTACATCATGCAAAGCTACTTGTCATTCTGGTGGACTCTGGATGCCTGCCAGACTTTCCTTTGGTGGGATAAATAGAGTTAAATTTCAGTATTAGAGCTCCTTCAGCACAGTCCTGAAATGTTTAGTGGGGCCTAAGGGCTTGGGCTCAGAAGGGCTAAAGAGCTGCCAGCTTGTACATATGGTAGTTTAAGACACTGGCCACTCTCTTCTACCAGAAGCCACAGTTTTCCCCACAGAGGTAGCATCACGGACAGTGTGTCTCTTTCTCAGCTGTGATGTTTCAGAGGCTGCTATATGGACATAGACTGCCAATGGTTTTCATTTATTTTGATATACAGGTTGGAAACACCAAAATATGTGGCTCATAAATCGTGTAGGAGTAATACAAAGCAGCTAAACAGGTCACTGCTGGCAGCCGTGGGGCAGTAATCCCTTGGGCCCCTACCATAAAATCTCGCAGAGGCTGCAGTCGGAGGCTGAGCCCTAGAGGCCCCTGCCCTCAGGGCTGCGATAGCGTTGGCCACGCAGGGAGGTCTCAGCTGCAGGTTAGGTAGTACCTTGGTGGAGCTGGTAGAGCTGCGTCTCAGTGCTTGCACAGTCCAGCAGTCCCTTACTCAGTACTCCAAAAAGACTCTTGAAAGGCAGCCCATTACTCAGTGGTTCATTGGACCGGCCTGATTAAGGCCAGTGGATTTCTGTGGCCAGCGGGATGCAAAGCTGGGTAGTGTTGCAGATGTGTAGGGACGGGGGGCAGTGCTGACCACTTCTTGATGTAGTGCCACAGCAGGACAGAGTGTGTTTGTAAGAGACTCAGTGCTGCAAGGAATGGAAGTAAAGCAGTTCTGCTTTGCTGGATAGCAGGGCTAATGTAGGTGTGGCTTAGGGTGAGGATTTCTGAAGCTGAATTAAATTATACCGCAATATTGAATATATTGCGATGGGACAGGAAGCATGAGAAATAGGGTCATCTTGATGAGAGATGGATCAACTCCAGCTGAGTCTATGGTGTGAGGGGGAGGCTTGTGCATAAGACTGAAGGTGTAAGATGGGGGGAAGGCCTGGGAACAGATAGTGACAAACTCACCAGAGAAGGAAATATGGTTTGTGGCAGGAAGAATGAATTAGCTGGATAATCGATTGCAAGCAGAAGTGGAGGGGGTGATGAATGATGCAAGTCATCTTTATTTTCTTGGCGAGTGGCAGATAAGGTAGTCTGTGGTTTTCCCATCATGTCCAGGAGACATCCATTTATGCTCCAGGAGTTGCCTTCTCATCTCTTTGTGGTGCTAGAGAAGAAAACATGGCCATTCAACGGCAGCTGAAGGCATTTCCCAAATGACAAAGCCCTACTAGGAGCAGAACCACAGTGACATATCTTGACCCTGTGGTCTGGCCTCCTGGCAGCAGCTACTGTCTCCTTCTCACCCCACTGGCATTGGCCGAGTCCCTTGTCCAGGGTGGCAGCAGCAAAATCCAAAACGTTTGGGATTCAGATAGATTCCTCTCTACCAGGCATCTTTTTCAGAAGAGAGTTCAGAGCAGGGATTCCTCTGCTCCTATCCTTCCTACAGCCCCCCCCCCCTTACAAAACAATCACATACACTGTCAGCTGCCTTTTACTGTCCTGCTAGCAGGAGAAGGAAGGACAGTTCTAAAAAAAAAATATTGTCAGTAATTCTGTGGGATTTTTTTTTAATGAAATCTGGATGTCCTGACACCTGTCAAACCAATTTGAGTGAGGTGCTTTAATAATTCCTATAGCATCTGATGCTTGTCTGTCTTTAAAATTAGAATGCATGGGACCATCTTTCTCTGAATTGCCACAAGTGTTGCACAGTTTAAAAATGTCTTGTTTCTAGACATTATGGCATTTGTTCTATGGAGAAATGTAAGTTCCCAGAGCAATTCATATTTTCTTGAACGCCACTTCTCTTCCCTGCTTTCTGTGGCCGTACTTCCTTTTTAAACTAATGCACCCTTTGTGGCCAGACATTTAGTGACTGCTGCTTCCAGAACATAAAATATCAGTGTTTGCTTGAGGAGATGGAGGTTTGTGCCACTACTTGTTTTGTCTTGCATGAGCAAAGAGAACACAGCCATATATGTGGAAGGCGCTATTGGGAGAGGGGAAATTGTCTGAAACTGGTGATAATTTCAGCACCATTTTAACCTGGGAATCCTTGGAAATGATTGTTTTCATCATCAAGAGCAGAGAAAACTCAGTATGAACTTTGTCAGGCTGAACATGACATATTTTCTGTGAGCTGTTGAGTTGGAGTTCGTGTCCCTCAGCCTGTCCCCATAGGAATGCTGTCACTTCTACTTGGTGCAGTCCACCCAATCTTTAACCCAGGGACTCCGCGGATTCCGCTGTGCTCTGCACGTGTCTTACAGCTCTTTGTTGTCTTCTAGGATGAAATGGAAACCACTGATGGCCCAAATTGGACGAATAGAAAGACCTTTTAAAATCACTTTGCTGTATTCAAACTGTGGGGCACAAGAGGCTGGACTGTTGGCAGTGGGCTCCTTGCAGCTCAGGAATTGCTATCATGGTATGTTCCAAAAGTCAGGTTGGCAATAACCAAATTCAGTCAAAAGAAAGTGAGCATCATCTTCATCAACACTGATGACTCTGATCTGGGAGTAAATTGGATGGGAGGTAAATAATAGCTGAATTACGCCCAGCGTTTCTGGCAGTGCTTTGCCTATCAAGGGTCGTATTTGCATGGGTATTATGTATGCAAACACAGGCACATGGATCTGAAGGCAGGGTGGAAGTTCAGAATTATAAAATTTATATCAGTAATTTACTCTGCTTTTCAGATTTGTTTTGCATAATTTTTGCATGAGAAAACAACAGTTTGCAGTGCATCCAGCAACAGGATGGAAAAAAGTATTTGTCTAGATTATTTTGATATTTTTATTTCTTAAGTAAGAACAAAATGCTTCCCAGTGCCACGAAAGCATTTTATATACTGTGGTGCCACAGTCCAGAGCTATAAAGAGAAGCACTGGTCTGTATTCTCTGGGATCTGCTTGTTGCTGCCCGACCAAGAACTTCTGTCTAAATTGAGAGTGATTAGAATGTAATTATTTTCACCGAAGTACTGAGTGCTCATCTTGGAAATGTTCAACTTTACCTGGCATTTTCAGCCATGCAAACAGTGCTCATTACCTCTTCAGAAGCCTGCTGAGGTCATTTAGGCTTCTTGGAAGTCTCTTGGCACAGGCAGCCTGCAGGTTAAAGACATAATCTCCTTTACTTCCTGGTTTTCATGCATTAAGATAATCCTGTTGCTTCTGTTTTGCAGACAGTGTAGCAAAGCCTTGCATGTAAATATATCTGATAGTGGTTTCACAGAGTTGTTTTATAATGCATCATGATACCATTTTTGACCATATTAGAGATTTAGTTTTATTGTAGTCATCAATCTTTTTAACAGATGGTATATTTTTAATGCAATCTTTTTGACAGTTGCAGATATACAGCTTGAAATGCTCTATATCTGTATATGCTTGTATACAACTTGAAATACTGCTCCCAAACTGTGCCTGATTAGGATGATGCATGTAAGCAATACAACGAAGTGTCATGGGAAGATACTATCCCAGACCAAGTTCATGGCTTCCCGCAGATGTGTCCTTTTCTCTTCCTGATGGAACTGGTTTAAGTCCCAGTGGATCTTCATTGCAAAGCTCAGCTAATGGGTCTCAGGTCTAGGAGTCCTGGGCATGTTCATTGTCCATGCACAGATCCAAGAAAGGCCAGGTCCATTAGGAGTGATGATTTCAAGAAATACAAGATTTATAAATAGTGTACAAAGCAGCTGCTGAGTACCTGGGCAGCATTTGCTGGAGTACAGCTGACTGGGCTAATGAGGGCCCATAAGCCAGGATAGAAATATGCCAGCAGCACAGGTGTTGGTTATTCCTGACTCTCAGCAGGACATAATAATTATGTGTGTTGGGGCCAGAGCAGAGAGTCTGCCTCCTGCAGCAGAGTGGCATGCAGCGTGTCCTGGCAGCCCAGGTGTGTGCAGAGCAGAACTGAAGAGCATCCCAGGGCCGAAGACCATTGAGTTTTTAGCCAGGAAGAAGCTGTACGTATAAAGACAGCAGAAAACAGTGGGTGAGAGAAAGAAATGGGCAATAAATTTGGTCTCGTGAAAGCTGAGGCAATCTGCAGGCACTCATGCTGAGGAGAAAACTCTGTGGTAAATAGTCAAGGTAAGGATCACTTACCTTAAATACTTTCCCAAAAATACCTTCTGAGGTCATACAGCAAGGGCTGAAGACTCATGCAGACAAAAGCCTGCTTTAGACATTCTGTCACCACCTCACCTCTGGGCTTTTTCATTTTTTTCTGTCTTCAGATAAAGAAAACCAAGGTCTTTCTATATATGACAAAGGCTCTGCCTTCCCCTGCCTGCTTGGAGGCTGTGTCAGCCATTTGCGAATCTGTGAATTCGTCAGTGACTGCCCTGCAACAGAAAAGGAGGGAGGGAAGTGTGGTGAGTATGCAGTATGCCACTACATGCAAATGTTCCTCCCACCAGCAGTATTAATTTAGAATAAAGAAAAAAAGGTTAAATTGATTCTATCTCTAGATGAATTCAGGTTTTCATCTCCTGAATTAATTTATGTATGTAAATTGGATATCAAGTTTCTCTTTGAAAATTCATCCTCTATAGGGTAATATGGATTTGGGGCTTTTGGCTTTTTTTTTTTTTTTTTTCCCCATATTGCAGTACTGAGTTGCTTTCCATATTCATTGCTGATTCAAAGAAAGGCAGAGCCTTACTTAGACATCTGCAACTGGCTGAGGAATTCCTTCTGAACCTGCCTGCAGGTGATGGCACTGATCATCATTCTGGTGCCACCTCCAACATGATTAGTCATAAATCCCTCCTTCCAGGATCCCAGTTCCGAGCTCATGTTGCCTATCATGATGGATATTGCCTGATTAAGCAGAAGTTTGTTAATAAGCATCTTTTAGCTTTGTTACAAGCATAGTGGCAGAGATATAAAATAGTCAGTAGTTAGTCTTTTAAGTGGATATAGAAAAAACCCTTGTGATGACTGCAGTTTCATGTAGAGCAGGGGCCTTTACAGATGTGTGGCAGTGATTACCATACTTGCGCCTGTGGGAGGGATTCTTTAGTATCTAGAAAAAGAGAGAACCTGCAGGTTCTCTCCAATATTTCCAGTTGCAAATAGTGTTGACTTTTTGATAGTGGCTCCATGGAAATGAACAAATGAGACCTGATAATATTTTGCCATTGAAAGACCGTATGACATGAGTTGTATAACTTATGGAACCACAATGAATTTTGATTTGCTGCTGTTTGTTTTCTTCCATAGTCAGTTTTCTTCTGTTTCTTCAGTTTTTCATGTTATACCTTGCAGACAGCCTCCCAGAGGGCTCACATTGCTCTTTTGAAGAAGGTCCCTGTGGCTGGACACTGAATGGCACTTCAGCATCCACCTGGTCTATTAGGGGCTTCACCAAAATGATTCAGGAAGTTCCTTTTATAGGGTCTGCCTTGCAAGCCACTGGAGGTATGTTTCTCGTAATGCTCTTTCATTTTGTGTGCATATGTGTATATATCATTCCCTCAGCCCTAGCTTTTAAAATTGATTTAAAGTTCTTGGCCTCTCCACTGCCAAATTAACCTTAGTTTCGATGAACACCTGGTATCTAGAACAATTTTGAAGTGTAAACGAAGATAGCTTTTTATCATGAGTCATAGCCTTACACAGAGCAAATTTGGACCCAAAGTTAACAGAAAATTGAAGGAGATGAGGATGTCTTCACTTTTCACACAGAATTACATTATGAATTTCCCGTCTGTATGTATACCTCTTTTCTCGCTCTCCCTCTTATGAGCTATTTGCAGACCTTTTCAGACTGCCAGTGGTTCAAAGATTAACAAGAGCCTCACACATAAGTATATCCTGAGACTTAAGTGTTTTCTGCTCAGTCTTTTCTGATTCACTTTTTTGCTGGTAGGCCACTTCCTGTACCTGCGAGCAGACAGCAATCAGACCCGTGGTATGGCCAAGGCTCACAGCACCAGTTTGCCAGCCAGTATTGCCACTGAAGAGTACCAGGTAAATCACTCTGCTCTTTGCGTTCTGTGGAGCTGTTCCTCAGGTTGTGGGCACTGTCTAGATCATACAGCCATGCTCCGTGTTCCTCTACATGCTGTACAAAACACTGGAAAGCAGAACTGACCATGCTGCCCAGCTAGCTGAGTGTTGAATGCCAGAAAGGAAACACGAGTTGCAGCCCTAGAAAGAGAAAGGAAGAAGCTCAAGTCTGCTCACAGATGATAGTAAATTCCCTAGCCTAACTCTACTGACCATTCCTCAGAAGGGTCCCCCACACCTGCACCGTATGGGGTGACTTTGGTTTTGTAAGAAAGGGAGCTGGCCACCTAGACTGTTCATCCACTCAGTTTTGTTTACAACTGCTCTTAAGACTTTTGTTCCTAAATTCTACTGTAGGTTAGTGGCAGTTAATGCACTTGAGAGCTTCACTGAGAACAGGAGCATGAAGTTAATGGGGCATCAGACTTGCCAGGATTAGATGAATGTCAACTTTTACTCACAGACTTAGGAAATTTCAAGTGGGAAAGGCAACTAGGCATAGTGAGATTGTATGTGACCTGGGTGGTTGCATGGGAAACTAAGAGCTGGGAAACTAAGTGGGAAACTTAGAGCTGTGGTTCAAACCCTTTCCCATGAAACTTTAAGCTGGTGAGAACTCTGAAGAAGAATGTGTTGGGTATTGTTTTTCTAAAATGTGTGACTAACAGAAGCATTCAGTGATAAAGAGGTTCTGCAGTAAAGCTTGCTTTGCTGCCTGTTGTTCCTGAAGGACATAGGAAGGAAACTGGTGCTCCCGCACCTAGGTGGCAACTGCCACAATGGATACTGTTATTAGTGCCTGGAGATGTGCTCTCCAACGTGAATGCCAGTCCACATCTCCACCTAGAAAATTCTATTCTAGGAACAGGAACAGTGATGAGCCATGAACCCTGGGGGAACTTGTGGCATGTAGGTTTAAACAGAGCAGCCCAGCATTAGATGTTCGGTATCTCAGATCCCCAGGGAGGGAGTAGCCCAGAGCACCACTGCCCGTTTATCAGAGGATAACTTCTTTTTTCTCTTCTTCCTCTATTCCAGGTCCAATTCTCAGTGCATGTTTTTGGCAGCTACAATGGTACCATCTCCTTCTCTGTCAGGGAAGAGACAAAGGGAGCACCAAACACCTTGCAGATGTGGGAGAGAGCGGGGAGCTGGAGTGACCACTGGTTTCTCATCACTTTACCAATGCCAGTGCTCCAGAACCGGTGAGTCCCCCACTGGCAGCATCGAGGAGTTTTCCTGGAAGTCTAGGAAGCTCTTAATGTCTTCCTTGTGAGGCACTGTTTTTATTCTTGTCTTCTTCAAGTACCGTTTCTAAAGAAAAGAAAATAGAGGAGCACAGTAATTCAGCTTGCTGAGGAAGCCTTGTTTCACACGTGCACATCTACATGCACATAGTCAGCAAGACTACAGATGTGTCTGCACTTGCAGGCTTGGTGTTTAGGTTCTGGAAATAACAAGTGTCTACCCTAGAAGCCTTTTACCCGTGGGAGAAGAACTGCAGTTAAGACAGTGCATCTGTCTGTGCTAGTCAGTGCAGCCTGGGCAATTGGAAAGCATCCGCTACCACATCACTGACACAACATTCCCAACAAAAGCTTGTGGCCCAAATCAGCCCTGCAGAACAGTGTGTGTCAGCATCTCAGATGTGAAAATAAGGAGTGGTGTTGGCTGTATAAAACCAGCCAAATATTGAAGATTCCAATAATCTGCACTGAGTCTATTTTAATCAGCTATTTCTCCTCCCCTGCTTAGTGTCAGTTGATCTCAAGGCCTCTAATGGTGGCAGCTGGGTTTTCTGCATGATACAAGTGATTTTTCAAGTGCTCCATTCTGCTTTTTGCTTCCTCCTGAGGAGAGGCTCTCTCACATGATACTTCTAACAAGCAAACAAACAAACAAGCAAACAAACAAAAAGATGATCAAGCCTCAGAGTCTATTTTGTGAATATTCTAAATGGAAAAAGATATGCCTAATAAGGTTAGCAAAAAGAAGAAGGGCTGGGGAATAAAAAATATAATTGTAAATTTGGAAGGGCACTTTCTCTGCTCTAATATAGCTGAAGCAGGACCTGACGTATTTCAGAGGTATACAGCCATGGAAGGTACTGCTTATTTCCCATGGAAAGTACTGTTCCAGGCTTGGGGATAACCAGGGCAGAGAAGACTTCATAGGATTTAAAAAGTTCTTCTAAGCATGTGGAAATGTCAGGAATTTTAAAATTTTAAGGATAACTGGTTAAAAATGTAATCAGTTTTTGTGGAGATGGCAAAAAGCATGTCACTGTCACAGACCATCTTCCTCACAAATTTCAGATCCTGACCCCAATTCTTGACAGCACAGAGGATACTTAAGACACTGTCGTCGTTTTCCAGCATGACCAAAATGCTGCAACCCTGCATTGCCCCATTCTCAACATGTGAAACATGTGCTAGCTATAAAAATTCTACCCCAGTCACCCAAAATAGGGAAGTTCAGCCTAAACTGGTTCAATTTTGGCAAAGTTGCAGGCAGCTGTAAACAGAGGCTGATTTTGAACATTAGTGTAGAAACTTAATACAGTTTGGCATAATCTCCCTATGTTTCTTGAAGGGATGATAATAACAAAATGGTTGGGAGGGGACAGGGTTGGGAGAAGGAGGAGGTAAGAACTGCAACCCACATAGTCAGTGTAGCAAGACATTTATGTATTTGTGAGGCCAGAAGGAGAGAAGTGTTGGCAGGTAGGAGGAGGAGGGGGTCATGCAGGGGATTAAGGTATTTTTTGGCAGGAGGCAAAATCTAGTGTGTTTATTTCTTAAATGAGGGGAGATGGAAAACAAATTACACAGCTGATCACCCTCCCAGATGGGCATCTAGCTACTTGGAAAACTGCCTTTGGGGTCAACTGGCAAATTAATTCACTTGAGTTCACAGGGAAAACAGGCTCTATTAGAAGAAAATCAGGAAGGCAGAAGACCAGAGAGGTGGAGAATGTAATATGTTAGTGTTAGCAAAATGAACTCAATTAAAAGGAACACTTGAAACCCTTCTGGCTTCACAGCACAGGGTTCAACAGGCAAATTCCTCTCCTCTTTCTGAATCTACAAGGAAGGGAAGACATACAGAGCTCAGAGAATAGGGGATGTCTGTTCCTCTGCGCTGGAGGGGGTCATTCCCAAGCGCCCACTTGCAGAACTAAAGCAGAAATCCACCTTGCAGTGCAGTGCTGTGGCCCTCCTGCCACTCCAGCTCTAGGGACCAAGCACAAAAGATGACTGTGACATGTGGGTCTAATTAAGAGATAGACTGTGGTGCTGTATTCATTGTGCGGATCCTAGAAGTGCCTTAATTCTGACCTCCTACTGCTATGATTTCATGTTCTATCACATGACCAGAGGAAGTGCTGGTTTGTGTCAATGGAGTTATACACAAGGCCTGAAAATGTAGAGGTTTTGCTAAATCTGCTAATAAGGAAAGCAGGTTTATGTTGGAAAAGGCCCCAGGGTCAAATTCCTCTAGTTACCCCATGGCTGAAAGAGCAGGGTGATCCAGAGCCCCTCACTAGTTCGTGCTGCAGAGATGCTGTTAGTCGCAGAGCCCAGTCCCATAGGTGTGAACTCCTTTTTAAGCATAAAGAGCTATTCTGGAGTTGGAATAAAAGCAGCTTATCCCTACGGATTTTAAAGCAGCTATGCCCCGTTACATCAGCTGTGGATCTGGACCAGCATTTGGCTGGTGGGTGGAATATACATGCATACTTTCTTGCCACTAATTTTGGACAAGCTTGTTCTAGGCAGAGTGATTAATATGTTAGTCAAGTCACTGCTTGATCTCCCATAAATCCTGATTTGAGTTTCACCAGTGGCAGCAGTAGAGGTCCTCTCCATATGCTTTTAATAATGTCTAAATGGACTGGGCATCAGACATCTGTTTATTTCTGAAGTTAAATCAAACACAGTTCAGTCCTATCCATAAAAAAGAGACCCTTCAGCCCATTTTCTTTTCTCCTTGTGAATTCAGAAGGTAGCAGTGCACAGAATACGTGACAGGCTTTCTAGATAAGTAGCCAACATCTGGTCATACTGAAAAAGATGAGAGCACCCAGAAAGGTGTCATGTCAGGGAGTTACAGCTAAAATTTAAAATGGCCTGGCCTTCAGCTAAAATAAATATGTACTACCTGTTTTTACACTTGTATGCATTCACTGAGAATCATGTCTAAGATGCCTTTCTACTAGGATGTTACTGTTTTGCTCAGTTTTTATTTTGGCCATCTTCCTGGGAGAGGATTCTTTATCGCTGTGTTTTTGCACCTGTAACTCCCTCGCTACTATTAGGAGTTGAACAAGGATAATTGTCTGTGCATGAAGGTTGTGAAGGGTGGCAGTCTGTTTCTCTCTGTGTGTGTGCACGTGGCAGGGGAAACGCAGCTTTTATTCTTCCTCATGAAAAGTGGTGCTATCTGAATATGGGTTGGTCCTTACTATCTGCTGAGGTGTCGATGTAAGTTTTCTAGCAAGTTGTTTGGGCTGCTCAGCTTGGATTGTCTGGAGAAAATGCTTTAAATGGTGATTATCATGATGGTACGATGAAGGGACATTTCAGTTTAAAGGTTCCTGCCCTGTCACCACTTTGTCTATCTTTTCTGAAACTCTTTATCTTGTTGCAAAGGTTTCACCTGCAGCTGCTGGCAACGTGGGGCTGGAATTCCCAAGCTGACCTTGCTATTGACAATATTACATTTGGACTCGACTGCTTCACTGATGGTGAGTTGCACGTTGCAGATCCTTAAAGAACTTGGACAGGGTAGTTGACATCCCACGGGTCCAGGACACGCACATGTTGTTCCCTCCGTAGACTGAGTTGGGATCATTTTTGTTAACTTTCACCCACAAGGGCATTTTATCCCAGACCTGCTAAAAGCTGCAAATGGAGGCAGTTTTGCTGTGCATCAGATTCTCCTAGCACTTTCTCAGCTCCCTAATCTGAGATAAACTGCACAGTTGAGACCTGTCTGTGTGACCAGTGTTCCCCGGCAATAAATAGCTAAAGGTAATTTGTTGGAACCTACATGGAAAGTCATCTTTTAGAGGACAAGAGGAGGAAGATGGAAGTATAAAATTTCTCACAGAGAAGTGTAGATTATTGCCACAAGTTTATTTTCTCTGCAAGGAGGTGCAGCAAATGGCACTGCCAGGTATATAACAGATGTATGCTATTCTGTGCTGCTTTACAGCAAATGTGATGGATCACAATGTATGCCACTAAAAATGCAGTCAGTGCTGCTCTCTGAAGCAGTTTAGCAAAAAACGTGAATTTACCTAGCAGACAAGTGGAAGGAATTTGGATATTTGTACCGCTTGGGAATATCAGAAACAGGCTTCTTTTTGTCCCTGGAGAAAAGCCGATTGAGACCTCAGCACTAACACTTTGTCTTGAAATCTTTTGAGGACAGTGAAGGGAGGGATTCCGGATGCAGCTGCGCTCCCCACTGCTGCAGCTCAGTGCCCTCCTGAGAGCAAACAGGGCCCTCGTGTGACGCGACCTCTGTGCCAGCTCTGTAGCTTTTGCCCTAGCGCAGCAGCTGAGGTGGCTTGAACGGAGCCCTGAGCTCTGCACTGCAGTGGCCAGTGCACCCATGGGCATTTTGTTGGGTAGGGACTAGGGGCGAAAGCTTTGGCTGAAGGAGAGGCAGAAGTGCCACCGAAACAATGTACAGCAGAGCTCCCAGCTGCCACGTTGCTGCTCATTTTTGATTAGTATAAATGGATCCAAACTTACAGGAGCAGCAACCACTTGCCTGGCTGAAGGTGTGACCCAGAGATGGGTGACTCATGCAGGAGGACAGCAAGAAGGAAAAATATTTCTCAGAAGCCCTACACTTGCCACTGTTCCTTGAATCCTCTGTGCGAATTGACATTTTCTCGCCTCAGAAAGCAAGCCCCTTGCATTTGTCTTCTCATGAGCTTAATGCAGTTATGCTGCGGAGAAGCCCAGGAGCTCTGCTGGGCTTTCAGTAATGAAATTATCTCTCTCTGGCAAGGAGAGGCTTCAGATGTCACTGATGGAGCCAATTAAGATCCAAGCAATTTCTACGCATGAGGGCAACAGGAAGGACGTATGGCAGGAAGGAAGAATTTGCTCTTTACTATGATATATATATTAATTTATTAATCTATTTCAATCCTGTAGTTTAATTGCTCTACAAAATCCAGCTCAGACTTTAAATGCATTGAGTATATGTATGCAAGCCAGGCAGGAAGGAGAGGTGTTTCATACTCACTGACATCAAGCCGAGGATTCAGTAAAATTTAGGCAGAAGAAAGCGGGTAGTGAGGGTAGCTCAGGGGACATTCATGAAGACCAGAAACAAACCAACTCATCCTGGGATAGCAGAAGCTGGCGTAGCATCCTCATTCCCTCTTTGCTGGACAAGCTGGAGAGAAGTTCAAGAGTACCCCAGCCTGCACCTGGAAGGCAGGATCTGTGAAGGGATTGTGTATGCGTTGGAGTGCTTGAAGCACCTTACTCCGGTCTTCAAAGATACTACATATTTTTCATTACAGTCTCAGATTCAGAGAAGTAGGAGTCGTTTACTTTGGCTCTGTTCTTGCAGGAGTTACTATCTGTCTTATTTACTTTTCCCTCTATCCCTCTCCGGTGTGTAAATTAAGAGCGTGTCCTGGAAAAAAGGAGTGCCTTGCTCTCAGTGCTCAGAGTTTTCTCTTGCAAGAGCGCCTTAGTAGAAAAAGGTCTGGCTGCCTTGTATTCACTTAACATTTAGTGTCTTGACTGTTAGAGGAACAAGCGGAAGCAAAAATAGACAGGAGCACTAGACCATGGATCCTACAACTACACCATGTTAGAGGAAAATGCCATCTTAGGAATTCACATGTCTGACAATGCAGGAAGCATCAGCCTTGCAAGAGTTAACAGCTCATGAGGACAGACTGACACTCAGCCTGTCACACAGCTTGTCCGCTGAGCATGGCGGAGACAGAAGCTGCTTTCCAGTGTGAGAAGGTTTGAGACTGTTTAGAGAAGGAGGAAAGACTGTTTGGAAATGAAGCATTGCCTTAGGACATACTCAGTTGGGATGCTGCAAAAAAATGCATGCAGGCACACAGACCAAGTCTGTATTTCAGGGGCTGAATTACATTCCTTCGCTCTGGCAAAAGTAACTGGGCTTCTTGTTCAACCCTAAGCACCCGAAACTGTTGTGACCTTAGGGATTCATAATTCAACGAATGCCTTGGGAGACCAAACATCTTTTCTGGCTCTGTGTTGTCTTTTTCGTTTGGTTTTCCTTCTTGTCTTTGATCCAGATCATTTGTTTTGGGGTAATTTCATTTTTTTGCTGGCTTGACAGCTCCATCCATTGAAGTTCTCTATCTCGATATGAACAGTGTGTGTCAGTACAAAGCTCCCTTTTACTTCCATCTACCAATGTGCTTTCGGTCAGACCTAGGGGGAATATTCTCAGGAGTGAGAGCTCTGCAAGGTCTCCATGCTTCATTTACTTATTTGGCCTCTCTGACACAGCTAACAAGGGTGTTAATTATCGCTATTTAGAGCTGTGACTTTGTGGCAGAGATAATTGCACAGCTGGAACTCAGGGAGTCTCTTCTGAATAGAGTATCAAACAGCTGCTAGATTCTCACAACTGGAACAAATTGAAATATTTCTAATGTTTTCCAACTAATGAAAAATGTTCACTGTTAAATTAAGCAAGGGCCCATAAAATGGAAGGAAGTCTCTTTTTTAACAGAAAATTTCTAAACAAAAGTCTGCATAAAATATGTAAATAACTATTGATATAGAATGTTTGCCAACTGTAAGGCAAAGGAACAGTTACTACTTTTTCCTGTTGTAAGGCAGCTTCAGTTACACATGGTGTTCCTACTGCATTCAGTGCAGAGGACCTGTTTTTAAAGGCTTGTTTCAATGGTCAGAAATGCAGCTTTTTGCTCTGTGGTGGTTTTTCTTTTTTTTTTCCGATGGAGATGGGACTCAGTGATGCCAGCCTTAACCACTCTCTGAGAAAGGTTTGTCCAGAGCTTTACAGCTATGTCAGGGGTTGCTGCTGCTGCTTAACTGTCTGTGTTGGTGAGGTGTGTCATTTGGGTTCGTATTTTATTTTCTGTACAAGTTCTGGGATACTGCAGGTTTGCTAGTGAGAGGGAAGTGATCCATTCGACTGGTTTGCCTGCCGTGTTGCCATTAGGAATCGGTGATAATTTTTGTGATCACTCTCCTTTGAGCCAGTAATTTAACTGCCCGACATTGTCACCTGCCCCATGGACAATAGGTCACCAGGACATGCTATCCATTCTCCCAAGCTGTGCTTTTCCGTTGAGTTTGTCTTACAGATGAGACTTCATGGGATAACATGCAGTGCTAAGGCAAGATGTGGGCCCAAAATAGTAATTTAAATACACACATTTTCTGTACGAAACCGTCTTTCTTTGTTTTAACCATATGGTTATACTTGGTTCAGTCATGTGATTTTATGAATTTTCTATCTCTCTTTGCTATTGTCTTCCCATCTCTCATCCATTCCACAAACTAACAGGAAGACAACAAAGCCATTTTGGTGGGAAGCGCCAGTACCCACGGGAAGTCAGTGTCCTGGATGAGCATCTCCTGAATCCACTGGAGGAACCCTCCCTCCCAGGTAGATCCTTCTGTACTGAAAATGTGTCTTACAGCTATAAAGCTAATTCCTTCCCCATCATGTGCATGTAATCTGCCTGCCCTACAGCAAAGGAGCAAATACGATCCATCCCAAAGATGGGAAGAGCACGTCAGGTAGTTGGTGCTTTGCTAGAGAGCAGCAGGGAGCTGGAGCTCAACTCACCAGTCCCTGAAGAGTGTGAAAGCAGAAGCTACCTGATTTAAGTGCAATTGGACAAAAACAAGGTCAGGAGGGAAAGGTGTGGAGCAGTTCCATAAGCTGGGGATGCACAGAAATTTGCTGAGGCTTGCTGAGCGGTGAGGCTGAGCTGGGTTGGGGGGCAGTAGTGGCGTAGAGACGGGCACCCAGAGAGGCTGCAGGCAGTGGGTTTGCTCTGGCAGCTGTAGGGGCTGGTGCTCTGGAGCACAGATAAAAACTGTGTGGCTAAAGGAAGGCCTGAGCAGGCTAGTCAGGGAGCCTGGAACTGCCTGAAGAGCCAGTCGCAGGGAAGAGGCACAGGCAGTGTGACAGGGACATGACAGGTTCCTATCTGGAAAACTACAGTAATATCTCCTTGCATCATACTGGCATTGGGAAGAGAAATTTGGTAATGTCTTTGAAGCCTTGGCTGAAACTCATCAGGATCCTACAAGGAAAATTATGAGTTTATCTACTGTCCATAATTTATTAAATGGTGTGTAAGAAATAGAGTGAGAGAAATAAAGCAAATAGTGACTATAAGCAGAGCACTATTTGTGCTGTAACTAGGATGAAGCTGGAATAGTGTGATAAAAACACTGCCTGATGATGTAATTAAGGGTGGTATCAGAGTGGATTGCCTTGCATGGGAGCTGCACTGAAGCTGTACAGATTAAACCTTGAAGACCTTACATTATAAATGCAACCTTAAGCATTTGCTGATAGTTGACTATCACATGAATGATGATTATAAGTTTAAGCATGTGATGAAATGAGTATAATTGGATTTAAAGCCCTGCGGATAGCAGGTATTACTTCAACATGGTCTTTCTCATAAGCATCCAATTTCTATATAAAAATCACTAACATTGTTTGTGAATTTCAGTGAAGTTTTTCATTGAATAAGTACCCAGTTTATTTACTGAAGAAGCCCATCAACAGGAACATTTTCTTGTTGCTTTGATGGTACTTGTCCTTTGGTTACATAGTTCTGTAAGTTACTGCACATCCCTTGGATATAAAGGGATGCTGATGTCTGTCCCCACTGTTGCTGTTTGATCCCAGGGGACACGCCTGTTGTTCTCTGGTGGTTCACGACGTGTGGTGCCAGTGGTCCCCACGGGCCAACTCAGGCACAGTGCGACAGTGCCTATAAGAACAGCAACGTGTCGGTGGCCGTGGAGAAAGAGGGCAGCCTGCGCGGGGTGCAGGTGTGGAGAGTGCCAGCCACAAACCGATACAGGTGAGTGTTAGTTTGGGCTGGAGAGGCAGCCTCTTAACTGGTTTCTGGGTGTGGGGCTGCAGCTAGCAGAAGTGCAGGACCATTTCTGTCAGGTGGATGAAGGGACCTGTGCAGCAAGAGAGAACTGGGAGCACTGGCTGTGCGCATGTGTCTGAGTTGCCGTGGAGTGTGGGAGGGAGCAGTCGTGCCTTAGGTCAGAGCGGGGATGGTTGTGGAGAGGAGGTCGAGTGGAAATGCTGCTGACGTTTCAGTTCCAAAGCCCTGGTCTTTTAGATTTGGCTTTAACAGCTCATGCTGTTTATTGCTGAAGCCTCTGTCCCCAGTGCTCTGGCTGCGATTCAGCCCATCCTCTCGAGCAGGCCTAGTGTGGACCTCAAAAAAAGAAACAGCTGTGAGATGCTGTGGAGGGGATCTCATCTGGTAGGGAACGCAGGCTGGGGGAGCTCGCAGCAGGAGTCGCTTTGGGGATGAAAAGTGTCAGATTTCTCTCTCTACCTACTTCCTTTTTGTTCCAGGATTTCTGCCTATGGAGCAGCTGGAGGGAAGGGAGCCAAGAACCACAATAAGAGGTCCCACGGGGTCTTCATCTCGGCCACCTTCCAGCTGGAGAAAGATGAGCTGCTGTACATCTTAGTGGGGCAGCAGGGGGAGGATGCCTGCCCTGGGGTGAGGGCTGCACAAACACATGTGGGCAGAGACTTTGCAGAAAAGAGTCAGCAAGATTCAGTGGGTGGCTTGGGGCTTGGCTGTACTGGTGATGAATGATGGAAATCCCGGGATTCAGCCATGAAATCCAATCAGGAGATTAGGAGGAACCAGGGAGACAAGTTAGAAAGAATCTTCTCAAAATAAATATAAAGAACTCTAAAATGAGAAACCAACCCAAAATGCACAAACAAATACAAAACCCACAGGAACTCTGCCTTAAGCTCCTCATGTTTAAAATAAGAAATTCTTCGTAGCTTTCTTCTGCTTGTTTTAAGAGGGCATCTACAAGGCAAGGGTTGCCTGCTTCTTATTTTCAGGTAACTTTTTGTTAATGGCAGGAGTTTGTACAATCCCCAGCAGTGAGGGGGCTGCGCTAAGTGCTCTCTAAGCTTAGCGACCAAGGGTTGAATCCCAAGCACGCCAAAAGCATTGGGATTCTTCCCACTGACTACAGCAGCTCCTTAATTATATGTACCCAATGACAACAAAAGCACTCAGAACAGGAATTGATGTTGTGAATGCTTATGCATGTGTTCTTTGACGTTAGACTCGTGTTTTAAAAGTCCTTTTACCAGGTAGGCTCAAAGACAACCTCTTTTCAGCCTGTTTAGTTTTCCAGAAAAGCGATCTGTCAGCCCGAGCCCGGGAGCGGCGCTGCTCCCCACACGGGCTGCAGAGCTTGGGATGCACACGCTGTTCTTGCAGGCATCCAAAGATACCCTTTATTTTACCCAGAACATACGATGTCTCGCTCAGATATTGCAACAGATTCCCAAACTAACCATTCTGCACTTAGATAGGACAATTACATCTGTCTAAATGAAGCAAACCTTTGAATATCTGCAGCCCTCACTCCAATGCATTCTTTAGCCTTGGGTCATAATCTTCATAGGTGTCCCTTATTCCTTTGAACTTCATGGAAAATTCTCCAAATTGCAAAGTATCTCCCTTTGGCAGATGCTGCTGCTGGAAAAACCTTCCCTTATTTTTTTCCTTCTTGGCCCAGCTTTTGCTATCTCTGGCTTCAGAAGTCCTGCTGACTCTGTATGTTGGGTAACAAATGTGTTTGTTTTCCATTCTCTGAACAAATTCTGCAGCTCTAAGCCCTCATCCCCTCCATGTTGTCCCAACTGCTTTTCCCTCGTCCTCAGCTACCCTGCCCTTTGGCTGAGAGAGCCGCAACTGGCGCCTTGCCTCTGAGCTTGAGAGGGGACCTGACCCAGACACATGTGGGGAGTCCACCTGTACTGAGACAACAGAGCAGCTTCTGAAGCCACTCCAGATTCACTGTCTGGATAAGGCTGAGCAGATTTACAAAGTCATTGCAACTTACGGAACTCGCCTTCACACACAAAAAAACCTAAGACTGCCAAACAATCCTCTGTTTTTCAGTGTCCTCTAATATTTAGTAGGGAACGAGAAGCAGGGGCTCCAGGTTTCTCTCCTGAGGTAGTTTGCTATTAACTAGGTGCAGAGCACCTCTACTCACCTTGTATTTATGAAGCTTAGAAATATCTATTAAGTACATCAGTAAGGAAGTTGTTAAAATGAATCCATAGTTGAAACAAACTTTAATTTTCTTGGATATAAGAAGTAGTAAATATGCAAAATACGAGTTTCTGATACAGATAATGTGAGTTCTTGCTGCAGTGCTTTTGCAGTGGGGAGGGGAGAGCACTTGCATGTGAAATGCAGTTTTGCAAATCACGTAACAGATTCCTTCTTCAGCTGTTGGTCCATGTGTTTGATCCCTGAGCTTACTATCCACATAGATAATGTATCTCATATGTGTATGTATCTTTATTATTATCCTTTCGAGATACAGATAACTCTCAAAAATTGGACTTTGAGGATGCAGGAATGTATCTCCTGTCTTCTTTCAGGGCAACCCTCAAACCCAGAAGATCTGCTTAGGGGAGTCATCTCCCATTGAGGAAGATTACAAAAAGAAAAAGGACCTGAAGGAGTGGGCTGGAGGAGGTGGGGGTGGAGGAGGAGCTACCTACATCTTCAGAGTAAGTTCCCTCTCCTTCCATCCTGCCTGGGCAGTGTCCAGCAGGGCACCTAGTTTTCACTGTCGTGTTGCAGGACACTCTCAGTTCTTACAGGAAAGTGATGAAGAATCTCTCCCCGCTCTGTCTCCCACTCTCTGCCTTTATATCTTTTGAACTGTTAATCGCTTTTCGTGTCCTTGATCATCCTTGTCATAGTTGCCAAGCAAGTTGAACTGCTACCTCAGTTCTGGCAGCTCAGGCCTGGGAATCAGACCAGGACCCCTCTTTAATACTGGCAGCAGTCCTACCAACAAAATCCCTGGTGTTTAATGGAACAAGACCACTTACTTCTGTACACAGAACCACTGTGTAAAACATTTCTGTAATGCAGTCAGGAAACAATCAGTAGCAAAGTCCTGGCCTCAGGCCATTGTCCTTTAAGCTGCTTTCATGCTTTTTGATGCAATGAGTTGTGTGAGTTCACATATCCAAGGGATGTAAAGTTTTTCTGATGTTTGATGGGGGGTTTTCCAGCAGAAAAATGGGATTTTCGAACCTTTGCTCATCGCAGCAGGAGGAGGAGGGAAAGCCTACCTGAAGGCTCAGGACAACTCCCTAGATGATGCGCCCCTGGAGCAGTTTGAGAACAGCACTGCCGTACCTGGAGTCAGTGGCAATACTGGCGCAGCAGGTGAGACACTAAAACCGGAGAAGGTCTGGGTCTGGTGGCTGAATGTGAGAGTTGTGCTGTAGGCATGAAGCTAGAGGCTTCTCTTTGATCTTGGGATGCGTTCTTGGGGAAGCAGTTGTTAGAAGTGTGCTGGCAGTCTGTAAGGGAAGGCCTCTCATGCGCTGTGTTAGCAGGAGAGAACGCCCAGGGGAGGTGAGCAAGGTGCTGCAGGAGAGTCTGTCTGTATGCGGGGAGGCGACTCTCTGAAACAAGTCACAGAATGAAAATGCTGTTGTAGAGTGCCCTCCTCCACACTGTGGTAATGGCCTTGAATCAGTAGAGAAGAGGAGGCCTCTTTTCTGTTACTCCCCCAAAACCTGGAGAACAAGTGCATTTCTGGCATTATCCCAGAAATGAAGCCTGATGTATGATTTGGTGACAGCTGTACTTGGAAGCCATTCCTAGGAGACCTTAAAGAAAAAAAAAAAAGATTCTACATGTCCTGCCCTGTAACTCTGTAGAGTTCCCTAGGAGGAGGTGAGGAAGTCCATTTTAGGTTTTATTTCCTCCATAGTACTCAGCCTCTCTGAGTGAGCCACTCTCCAGGGGCTGAAAACCCCAGCCAGTTATTCCAAAGGGGACTGCTGGGTTGCCTGTTTCCCCATGGCACTAGAAGCTGGTGATCAGATGCTTATCGTGCAGCAGGTGCTATAGATCCTGCACTAGATTTCCTCTGGGTTACTGTCCGTAGCAAAAACAAGTCTGTCCATATTCTTCCCTTTAAGAAAGAGTTAACTTGCATGCAGGTGTATCTTAGGAAATTAGTAAGAGCCACCCTCCATCTCTGTCCAGTGTCATGCTCTCCTTTGCTTGTGCTTCCTCAGCTGTTGTTCTGTTCTCTCACTCTCTGTAAAGGTGGAGGTGGTGGCTGGCAAGATGTGACTCTGCTTCCTCAGGCTGGGAGGTCACTCCTGGAAGGTGGAGAAGGGGGTCAGGCTTGTCCCCAGGCACTAGCCAAGCTCCAGTGGGCCACCTCTGGTGGATTTGGTGGGGGAGGAGGAGCTTGCACTTCTGGTGGTGGAGGTGGAGGCTACAGAGGTAAGTCTGTTAAGGGAAGAGTTCTCTAATTTGGGGCAGTTAAGAGTATCTAGAATTAGGGGTTGGAGCTCTCAGTGCAGAGGAAGATTGCTCCACAAATGATTCACAGAGACTTGGAGTTAAATTGTATGAAACTTACATATCATATCTCTTCAGCTGGGGACAGTAGGGTTACAGAAATATACTACATGATTTCATATTTGGAAGGAATGCCGAATCCCTTTGTCCCCAAGTTGCCTGTGAAAAATGTTCCATTTCCTTTTTCTGTTAAAAGGAAATGCATTTTTACCTTGCAGAACTGAGCAACTTATATTGGACCAATTGACTTCACTAGCCCTGGGACTGGTTGGGTTGAGTGAGTGTTCTCCAACAAGGCCATGATGCGTATTAATATCACTGGAAGGTTGTAGAATGACCCCAGGCATTATGAGCCAGGAAAAATGGGACCCTTGAGATGCATCCTGCTTTTGCAGCATGCAGTCAGGCTTTTCTTTCCTCAGGGGGGCATGCCTCTGCTAACGATGATATCACAGCTGGTGGGCAAGATGGCATCTCTTTTGTGAACCCCATTGGAGAGATCTTCTTGCATCCCCTGGCAGGTACAGTGCACTTTTTCTTCTTCCTCCCAGTACTTTGCTTCCTTCTTTCCTCTTCCTCCTTTTTACTTTATATTTCCTGCTCCTTTTCCTCCTGTCTTTGCCTTTTACACATTTTACTCTGGCCTGCTGCACTCTGTATGGCAAATGTTTGTGCTGCCCATTCCCATCTCTCTCTCATAAGCCGGGAGAGACACCAGTCATCAAGTTTAACTGCACATCCTCTGTCCCAGACATTTTCCTGTCAGTTCACTTCAAGAGCTCTGTGCCTGCTTGAGGGATCTAATCTTTTTTTCTCCTGGCCTTAGTTAGGTGTCTACTTGTGTCCACACTGTTGGACTGTTTGGTCTCCTACAAAGAAAAAGACAAGTTGTAGTGCCTGCCCTTCTGTGTCCTTAGCTAAACAACATGGGAAAAGCTAAACTAAACCTGTCTGTCCTCTCTAATTCCTCATCCAGCCATGGAAAGTCACGGGGAGGTGGAGGTTCAGATCTATCTGAACTGCAGTCACTGCCACTCGGACAACTGTAAGCGGGACCCTGACACCAACCTGCCTGTCTGCCAGTGTGAGATGGGGGCTGTGCTAGCCAACGACAACGTCACCTGCACTGGTAAAACGGGGAGTTTTATCCTCACTGGAAGCTTTTGTGTTCTTTGCATCTTCTCTCCTCCTGGTCTTTTGACAGTCAAATCAGAGTTGGAGATGATGGCTCCAGTGAACTCAGTTTTATGAGAAATGTCTGGCCAACGAATGATTGAAAATTCCTGATGTCCTTTCTTTACACACTGAACTACATCTCTGTCACCATCTCCAAAATTCAGGTTGGGTTAGATAAAAGATAAAATACATGGAAAGGGATCCAGCATAAATTTCCTGAATGGGTGCAGTGCATCCGATTGCTTTATCTGCAAATACTGAAGCACAAGTGCTTCACTGGTATAATATGCCACCCAGGGCTGAGTTATTTAAGCCACAAATTACTTCCTTCCACAGCAGCTTCCTGCTGTTCCTGTTTGGCTGATGCCTGGTATTCACTGTTATTTCCTGACATGGTCTCTTGGAACTCCAAAGCATAAAAACTAAGGGAATTTCAACTTGCAAGGAGTGGTTTTATCCATAAGAGGAAAAATTGTGCAATGGATAAGTGGTTCTGTGTTCTATTGGTTGGGTTTTATCTTTATTTTATATATATATATTTAAATATTTTATAAATATTTTCAATCTCCAGAGCTGTAAAGAGATTTGCTATAATTTTCAAAAGGTGTGGTTATGATTTCTTTGTCATTTTCTGAAATTGAATCCTTTTCAAGGATGCTTCTTGCTTAAATGCAGCTCTGATTTCTTCCAAGTTAATTAATGCATCCCCCTCTCTCTCACTCTCTGTCTTTTTTTTTTTTTCCCCTTCCTTTCTTTTCTCAGTTCCCCAGGGCCCTATCCCAGAGGGACACCTGCCTCTCCCACTCCTCCTCTCTGTGGTCGCTATGATTGTGGTGCTTGGAATGGTTCTCACTTGTGGCAGCCTGTCTATTGGTAAGAAGCAGTTTTCCACTTGCTCCACATCATCCTTTGACTTGGCTTTTGTCAGTGAGGCTGGACAAAAGGAAAATGGCCAACCATGTGCTGCTACTGTTAATCCTTGGAGCCAGACTGCTTTGGACCCCAGCTGGATCAGAGCAATAGGGCAAAAAGAGTGATAGGAAACGTGACTGCCCCACAATTACACAGAAGTCCCAAAGAGCAAGGACTGCTCTGGCTTGGTATTTGCTAGAGAGAAGAGTCTGGGAGGTCTCTTGGCAAGCGTTTCTTTAGCCACTGTTACCTCCTAAGCTGAAGTCACAGTCTGCAATTCAACACCAAACTCGGTCAGGGGATGTCGTGTTTGGCTCGCCTGGCTCTTGTCATGTTGCCCTTGCTTGGCTTTTGGGACCGAGCGCTAGCCAGGCGTCTTGTGGACCAGCCTTTCCCTAGCCAACACGCAGCGAAGCAGAGGGCACCAAAGCTTATTCTGGGTGATGAGCACTCAGGAGGGATAAGGCTGTTTGCCTATCCTATATAACACTACTGAGGGGGGAAATAAGAGTGATTCTGGGGAGCTTAAGACGTTTCTTAAGCGTTTGCGCTTATTGACTTGATTTCTTCTTTCTGTTCTGTATGACCAGGATTGCCTTTGTTTTCTCTAGGTGTTAATCTAGTTCTCATTTTTATTTGTCCCCATCTAGTTTATCACCTTAAGAAGCAGCAGCTAGAAGGAGCCAGAGCACGACTGCAAAGTCCAGAATATAAACTGAGCAAAATCCGCACGTCAACCATCATGACCGATTACAACCCCAACTACTGCTTCGCAGGGAAGGCCGCCACGCTGAGCGAGCTGAAGGAGATCCCACGGAAGAACATCTCTCTGCTCCGGTAAGGCTGGCAGAGGAGGGGAGAGGCAGCCTGAAGCTAAAGCCAGGTAGGGCTCAAAGCCTGCTGGTTAATACAGCAGGCATCCAGGACAAGGAACGGAGGGCCACCTGCTTGGCAACTGGGAAGCACCTAGTCCAGGGCAGCCAAAATATGACAGATGTGACATATAATATAATAATGATATTTTGATCCAGTGAAGAACTTGAGCAGAGAGATAAGCTCATGACTCTTCTCTTCCATGGACCACTTTATGTTCCCCTTCAGAGCAGAGGGTATTTCACCTCTGTTTTTATATCCGGGTTAACAGGCTATAGCAAGTCCTGGGTAACACCCAACACCTGACTGCAGCTCCTTTCCAAATCTGTAGCACTATTTCTTTTTCAGTGTTTTCTGCCATATGGAAGTGCACACTAGTGCAATTTTTATACTCCCTACAGTCCAGGTGATGCTGGTTAAAGCTATATAAAACTTAGAATGAAGAGCTTGATCATCCTTCTTGCACCATCTGTAGATACCAACTCAGAGTCTTCCTTATCGCTTATTCCCAGTCTCTTTCTTGCCTTGCTATTGCTATTGCTCCACTTTGAGGCAGGGTGTAAGGCCTGAGCAGGCTACTTTATTTATTCAGAACTACTGATGATCTCGTTTCCCTGGTTTAGGGCTGGCACTAACCCTGTTGGGAGAAACAGCAAAGTTATTTTGGGAGGCTTTGAGAATAGACTGAAGCACATCTGCATCAAGCCCATCTCTTACAGCAGGGTCTAAACCTATTGTAGGCCTGGATAAAAAGAACAGCTCAGCCAGTGCTGCATCAAGGGCCATAACAACATCTGTTCTGTGTTTTTTCTTCCACAGGGCACTAGGACATGGTGCGTTTGGAGAGGTTTATGAGGGGACAGTCGTAGGCATCGCGGGAGATCCCAACCCTCTTCAAGTCGCAATCAAGGTCAGTACCCATAGATTCCTCATACACTAATAGCACCTGTAGGGGCTGCATTAGCTTATTACCATTCCAAACAGAGACCCACTGTCCTCACATACATAATGTTATACATGAACTTCGATCTTAAAGCTGCGTGGCATTAGCAGCAGGTTGGAAGTAAAACATCTGTCTGCTGCCAATTTAATGCCTCTCAGTTGTGAGTGAACTGGGATGAGGATCTGAGAGGTATGGTCTCTTCTGTAGTCCCCATTCCCAAGACTCGGGGGAAATGTAGCCTTCCCTAGATGGGAAGCTGTGTGGATTAGTCACCCAGGGAGAGCATAATATTATGAAATTTTGTTAAAACAATTTTTTTTTCCATTAGTGCTTCCCTCAGTGTTCTCAGTTCTTTGCTGGGTGGTCCCCACATTCTTTCTTCTTAACAGACACTGCCAGAAGTCTGCTCTGAGCAGGATGAGATGGATTTCCTCATGGAAGCATTGATAATCAGGTACAGTTGATTCTTTTCATGCCTTGTAGCAAGCAGGTCTTATAGGAGCACTGTAATGATTAATCCATTTGTTTGGGTTTGGTGAAGAAATCCAGTCGTCGTCTTTTCCACCAGATGGCAGTTTAGTAGCGTTGAGTTGCTGGTTTCAGTCACTGGCTCATCTTGGACAAAGTGTCTGTTTCTTTTCTATGGGCATCTCAACAAAAAGCTTTGCTGGCTGGTTTTGCTGCTCACATTCAGAGAAGGTACATTCCTGTCCAAGTGTGTTCTGGGCTTGAAGTATTTTCATTTTCAAAGAATCCCATTGCTATTTTACTAAGTTGAAATCATGCTCTGAAGCCCCTGTTAAACTAAATGTTCAGGGGTGAACTGGAAAGCCGGCTGTGCAAGAGGGAAGCTGAACATTAGCACCAGCTGTGCAGCAACTCAGCTGCCCAGCCTCATCCAGGATGAACACCAGCACCAAGGTGGTTCAGCACGGGATCTGTGCCAGGGAGCTGGGCTTGTAGGCCTGGTTTAAATTCTGTTATCTTGCGGGATTTTTGGAAGAACAGGTTTTACAGCAAAAAGCTTCTTCTGGTGTAGGTTTCATGCAGCAGCTACACATACATGCAGCCTTTTTACTTCCCCTTTCTACAGATTTGTCATCAGCAAGTGCTTTGTGCAGTGAAGATCCTCAGGCTTTGGCCCTTCTTCATGCTCTGGAAACTTTGTAGGGATGAGTTAGGCTCTCTTGTGTGCCAGGAACTGGAACAGACAGAATAGAGCCCCATGAGAAGAGGCCACCACCTCTTTTAGATGTCTCTGTCTTTTAATGTCTTTGCAAGCTTGGGAGAAACTCGGTAAAGTCTCATGCACAAGAGCCTCCGACAGTGACCTATGAGCTGTATAAAATTTATTTACTTGGGAAAGATAATGGATTGAGCCATTCCCACAAATACTGCTGCTTCTCCTTGTCTGGCCCGGATCACACACAAATGCTCTTGTTCTGTTCTTAAAGCACAATTCAGGAATGAATCTCATAAGGCAACTTCCCAAAATCTGCAAAAAACACGAGTGGCGGGTGCTGGGCAGGTCACAGAAGGCTTTGATTAAGTTAGAACATGACCCTCCCTCTCACCCAAATTTCCTGTTATTCTCAGCTCCCACATTACCCGGATAATCTATCCAAGGGGGAATTTCTTGCTTTCTAGTGTCTGGGTCCTTACTGAGCTTGCTGCCAGTCTCAGCTTTCTCAGAAGAGACAAAAAAGCTGTTGCACAGCTGCAGGAGGCACTAGCGGGGCTCCCTTTGGCAGACTAGATACTGAACAGAGTCAACCAAGCTAGACAGCAGTGTGCTTAAAGTATCCAGTGCTAAAATAAAATCCTCACCGGACAGGATTTTGTTTCACAAATGCTAATAATATTTGGATATTACAAGTATGTTGTTTTCTTTTCCCTTTCACCTCTTCCTCTCCTGTTCAGTGTGCCTGTTAAGTCCTCTATTCACAGAGAAGTTTGTTTTCAGCTTTTCACACCTTCTGAGAAAGGTTTTCCATGGCAAAGCCAGGCAGAATCCTGTTCTTGGAGCTCTCGTAGCTGGAGAGGCACCTCGATATAGCTGCAGTTGGGACTAGTTTGGTAGTCTGTGCTGTATTTGACATTCCTTTCAGTCCAGGTCATCAAGCTCAAGGCAAAAGAGCAAGCGTGATAGATGCCAGCCAGGTGCTAATGTTGTTTCTGTCTTCCATGCTGCTGTGCTGTGGTCACTCAGTAAGTTCAATCACCAGAACATCGTGCAGTGCATCGGTGTGAGCCTGCAGACGCTGCCGCGCTTCATTCTGCTGGAGCTCATGGCTGGAGGAGATATGAAGAGCTTCCTTCGGCAGAATCGACCCAGGCTGGTGAGTACTTCCTGACAGCCTGTTCTTAATACTGCCGGGTTTATTTTATGAATGGGATAAATGCAGTGAAGCCAAATAGGGCTCTCTCTGTGCCCTAGCTCTTACAAAGTTTTGGACACGTATGTCTTTTTGTCTGGCTTGAGCAGACGTCAGTAAGAGAAAAAGAAAGCAAGGCAAGAGCTCTAGTGTATTAGTGACTAAGGAGGAAAGAGTAAAATCCTGCCCTGCCATTCCGGAGCTCGCCCTAACTGGAACACACGCGGAGAGGGATTTTTTCTTGCAGCGCTCGGAGGCCTTTCTGCGCACTGTGCTGGTAGGTGAGGAGCTGAAGTGGCAGCACTGAGGAGCAGGAAAGATTGGCAGTGCCTCGTCCTTCGAGATGCATCAACGTCACCTGCAGACATCTACATTTATACTAATGGCAGAGCTGGACTAGCATATAGCCCTGTGGCATGGATTGCAATCGATGCAAGTGAAATTATCAAGTCAAATGTAGTGTTAGAAAAGCTTTTGTTTAAAAAAAAAAAAAAGTCATGAGAGTCTTCATAAAGCAGCTAGGATTGCTAATAAAGCAGTGATGTCAGCCAGGCTCAGTGAATGACTGGGAGGAATGATCCTCAGTGTTCTTAGGAGAAACTGAGTCCAGATCCGTGCTTTTGCTTCCTAACAGAGTGCTACTGGGCACCTCTGTTAAATGAGAGCGTAACTCTGCTTGAGCAAGCACTTAGAAGCAGATGTGCTAGGCCTAATTCCACAGTATTTCTGTCTTGCTGTGCTACACTGGTGAGAGGCAGGCACAGAGAGAACCAAGGAGAGAGCACAAGGGGACTGACTGGCACCTCCTGTACTACAGCACGGGGCGGTTACACAGCTTCTCCACACACAGGCTCACACGCCCTCGTAGCGGTGACAGGATCGTTCCATGTGTCTGTACTTCTAAGCTGTTACCCACATGCTGTTAAAACTTCTGGCTTAGGACTAAATATACCACTTATAGTGGTAAATGTACCACTGTAAATGCCTTATTCTGGCACTTATAATGAACGTAGTGCAGTTTCTGGAAGTAGATAAAGTCTGTGAGATCAAGATGCACAAAAAAGAACAATATTCTTATTTGTACATAATGTGTAACGGAAGAATGAAGGACAGTTACTTTTTAAACATCATGTGAAAACAAACCAGCTGCTAAATACGTTAATTAATAGTGAATATTTGAATTTCATCTAGTGCTCAGAGAAGGGCCCCCATACACTTGTTCTGAAAACAGAATTTGCCCAACAGACCTGCAGAGAAAATGAACCCCAGGAGCCCCTCGGCAGAGGCATCCCAGGGCAGGGAGAGTACCAGTCCGTTGTTCTATTTCTCCTCCTCGTTCTTCATTTCCTGTCTAGAATCGCCTACTTTGTAATATTTCTCACTGGAGGATATCCAAGGGCTTTGCACAACAACTCGCCTAGCCAGTAAAAATAGGGCTCACGAGCTGTATTGCAAATTATGTGGTTTGAGCTGAGAAATTACAGAGATAACGGCACCCAGAATCAAAAGCAAGTTTGAAAAGAGCAATTTATTTCATGTCTTTGGGGTTTCTGATGAGCAACATAGTAATTTCTCCCCACTCTTTCCCAGAGCAAGACAGAAGTTCCTGGAGAAACACCAAGGAACTTTCTCTGCAGGGACATTAATGACTCCCTGAAAATAAGGAGGTCCCCTAGAGAAAGACTTCTTTCTGTATTGCTCCTTGCTAGGAAAGGGCAGAGTAGGAAGGGCTGCTGCCACCCCAGTCATTAATAAAGCATCCCTTCCCGTGCCCTGCCTGCCTCGCGTTACTCGCACGATTCTTCCCTACCAGTTTCTGTGTCCTTTTGCAGAATCAGCCGTCCACACTAACGATGCAGGACCTGCTGAACATAGCCAGGGATATTGCCTGCGGCTGCAAATACCTGGAGGAGAATCATTTCATCCACAGGTGAGGAAAGAGAGACTGCTCAGCTCTGTGTCCCCGAAGGTGTGCCATCCGTTTGCTGCAGATTGCCCAGAGCTGAGCTTCAGGGGGAAGCCACAGAGGACACTCCACCAACACAGGCTCTGCTTACGTGTCCAGACTGATCTGTGCCCCTCTCTGCACTTGGAGAGAAAGGAATCAGCCTGTTTGCCCTAACATTTTCAGATGTTAATTTTCAGGTGCCTACAATGGAGAAATGCTTGAGATTATCCTTGCAGTCCACTAGATGGTAGTAGCCTGTTGCAAATTCACTCCTTTAGTTTGTAAGAAAATAAGGTGTCATTTCTCTTTTCTGATTTCCCTGTCTGGATTTGCTATCCCATCAGCACAGGAGAATCCAAAATGTTTCAGACTAGGGGGGAGAAAAACATAGCCTATATATGGCTGGAGCTCTTAAGATTTTCTTCACAACTCAACAGCTGACCTGCTGTGTGATCTTGAACAGCCTGTGTTTATCTGCTCACACCTCTTTCCTTATTTGTAGAGTAAGAAAGTGTTGATATGACAAGCTTCACACATGAATGAAATGATATAGAAGCAGCGAAGGTTGTTATAAGGAGCCTTTAAAAAAATCCCAGCTGGATGTTCCGAGTTCTTTGCTTCTGCTTGGGAGTTCTCTCAGCTCATAGTGTTCCCACACATAGTGTGCCACTGAATTCCTTCCCAAGCATGAAAGTCCATGCTGAGCTGCTGAGCTCAGCTCCTGGCTGTAAAGGAAAGGTGATGCCTACGTGCAGGAGGGACACACAGGCTCTGCCTCAGCCTGTGTAGAGGCTGCAGTTACGCAAGCGGGCGGCAGGGGCACCCACATGCTCCAGCACATGCAGCGACACATGCCAGCGCGTGGAGCAAAGAGGCCGAACTAGGCAAGAGCTCAGGAGACTGCAGGAGCTGAGGGGAACCAGTAGCAAGCAGCAGCTGCAGCCAGAGCTGTGAGATGGAGCCGGGGATACATCAGGGCTTTGTGACTGTAACATCAGAGGCAGCAACAGAGCGGTGTGCAGTCTTTGCCGTGTCTGCCATGGGCTTGGCACGTGGCCTCAGCCGAGCCTCATCTTGTCCTTGTTGTCCCTGCTCTTCCACATAGACTAAAATGGGAATAAGAAGAGAGTGAATGCAAAGTTGAGCAGCTAAAGGCTCAGAACCTTCAGTAGGTGATGGTTAGGAGTAAGTAGGTCAAGAAGAGTGCAGTGGGAAAGGATTGTGGGCCTGGGTACAGAGCTGGATGGGTCACGCAGGGAGAGCATGGGAGCTGCTCTGTCAATGGAGCTCCAGAGCTCCTCACTCTGCCAAGCTGTTCTGCCTCCCGGGCAGCCTCTCGCTCTCCAGAGTTTCCTGGTGATGCCGGTGTGCATCCCCTGCAGCTCTCAGGCACTTTTCCTTCTGGGTAGGCAGTTTTTGCCAGGGACCTCGTATGCAGCAGCGCACAGCTGCAGATCCGGACATCTGGTCCTTTTAGCAAGAGCATCTTCAGAGTGAGCTGTTTTGACGTGTTTCTTTGGGCACATGGTGCTTGTAGGTTGCCAGGTAAAGGCTGCTGGCAGAGGGTGCTATCCCTGCCTCTTGGGAGCTGTAAGACAAGGGCAAGTGCCTAGAGAACATACAGCCCCAGCTCCAGACAGATGTTAGCACTGCCCTAAGGACGTTGCTTCAGCGTGCATCTTCACCCAGGAAAGCTCACTCAAGAATGATTGGAGGTGACCAGGGAAGGAAGAACAACATTACTGTGCCATTTTAGAGGAGACGTGGTGGTTGCTTTTCTTTACCATTAGCCTTTCTCTTGGAAAAAAAAACACTCTGGCTCAGCTCTTTCACTGTTGGATCTCCAGTATAAGCAACCTGGCAGCAGGCTCACTTTGCTTTAGCCAACAATTCAGTAAGTCAGGATGGAAAGAATGCTGTCCAGGCCCCGCATTAGTTAGTGAAACCTGTATCCAAGTGTGTGAAGCCAGGCAGGTTGGTTATCAGCACAGGTGACAAGTATCTGAAAGGGCAGGGCACCTCACTGGGTTGGCCAAAGTAGCACCGAGGGCAGGCCTTGTCACCGGGGAGTCATAGATGATGAAGGAAGAGAGAGCTGAGCTTGACTTACAAATCCTGAGCGAATTTTCAAGGCTGGCAGTGGAAAGAAACATACAAGTTGTTTGAGAAGCTCGTTTTTCTTGGCAGTCACCAGGGCTCCTGCAGTGCTATGATTTTTTAATGAGTTCCTTTTCAGAACAAATCTGAACTAAATGCAAACCTTTCAGTCTTGGTCACGCAGTCACATTTGTGCCATTTGTCGCAAGCTAAACCTGCATCCAGCAAATGGTTGCTCCCATATGCAGCTTTGTTTGGCTCTGTGGAAGAGAGCCAGAAGCAACAGAGCAACCATTTGCTGAACTTGGCCCTGCATTGACTCGTCAAGAAGTTTCCTAGGACGGCCCAATACATTTATCACTGCAGAGACACTGCTCAGATACCACTAAAAACACTCCTTCAAAAAGCAGAGTCAAAAATAAATCTGTGTCATTCTGTGATTGAAGCAAGAGAGGTTGGGTTTTCTGAGGTCGGACATTGGCTCTGTTTTCTGCCTTTCTGAAAGGAGATGGTAGTGTGGAAAAGCTTGGAAATCACTGGGTAAAAAGTGCAATATAAATGCACTTTATTAATTGTGGCTGGTAAAAATGATAATGTAGCTAGCATTAGTTTTTGTTCTTAATAACTATTAATGTAACTAGCATTGTTTTTTGTTTTTAGTAACTGTCTGCTCCTCATTTTTGTAAAAATAACTAAGACTTGTAGGACTGGATCTAATAATCTTTATTTTTTAGCTACTTAAGAGTTCGGAATTAGAAATAACTTGTTTGTTTGTTTTTTTAAGGGACATAGCTGCCAGGAATTGCCTTTTGACCTGTGTTGGGGCAGGGCGAATAGCAAAAATCGGTGACTTTGGGATGGCCAGGGATATTTACAGGTAAGTAGAAGGGTATTTCTGTCTTGTGAATAGCTCAATAAATCATGTATCAATCCGAAGAATATGAACTGTCTAGAAAAAAACCTGAGAAGGAATCAGTGAAACTGTCCATTACATGTCTGAATTTGATTACCAGTTAATTAACTAGAGTTAACAGACAGTGAATTAACACGTTTGTGCCTGTTGGCCAATACATTTCACATTGGGCCCTCAAGAACATTGCAAACACGTGCAAACACTAAACCAAGCACAGATAAATTTACTAGCTAGATGACCACAATCCGAAATGTAGAAAAATCTCTAATTCTAAATCTAGGACTTGCAGCATCATCGCCTTGTGCCAGGCACCATCCTAGTCTTGTCCGAATATCCTTGGTCTCCATCCCAGTTGTGAACAGTATAAGATATTGCTCAGACCCACTTGTTCTGAAGCCTGTTCCCCATTTGGGCCCCATTGCTGCACCCACTCCGATGCAGGGTGTGAACCTTTAGCCACCTGAGCCTTTTGTGGGTGTGTGACATCCTCTGTGTGTTTTGTCTTTCCCAGAGCAAGTTACTACCGCAAAGGAGGAAGGGCCATGCTTCCTGTCAAGTGGATGCCACCAGAAGCTTTTCTGGAGGGGATTTTCACCTCCAAAACTGATACCTGGTAACAAATGTCATCACCTCTGCTATTCAGGGAGGGGGGTCAAGAAATCTGCTGCCCATGAAAGGATGTCAGCCTTTAAAGATGTCAGATCTTCCCCAAGTCCCTTAAAAAGATAAAGAAGAAAGAAATTGTTCCTCTGCATTCAGTTAGAAGCTAAGGAATTGAGTGAGAATTAAAACATCTGTATAAATAGTGGGCATAAAAATAGCCATATACAGATGCAGAGTATCTTCTAAGGGTAATTACAAGCGTAAGGAGAGGGCAGTTTAGTTTCCCAACAAGTCTCAGTTTAAAATCCAGGCAAACACATAAAATCAGTATCAGAGACTTCCCTCAACCCTCCGTATCTGCCACTCGCTTTCTGTTGGTGACAAGTCCTGCTCAAACATCCTGTAAATGGCTCTCTGTACTGCCCAGGAGACTCCTCTGTATCATTCTTTGGTTTTATACCAAATGAGAGCAGATTTAAGCAGAAGTCCTTGCTGGTTGCTGAGGAAACAGTATTTATAAATCAACTCCTCATGTAACCTGTTCCTTCTTTAAAACAAGCAGCCCCTCCGCAGTAGTGCATTGATGCAAATGTGCTGGGGAGGAAGGAGTTGCTGGGACCGGGGTGCTGCCTGGGCGCGGGGGTGTCGGGGCCCTGTCCTGGCCCCGAACGTGGCTCCCCTACGGGCCGCCCTGGCAGCGGCCTGCAGCTGTTAGCGAGGGCAGCAGGCAGGGTGCTGGAGCAGAGCACAGCTGGCTGGAGTCGGCACTGCAGAAAGTGCCACTATTGGTGCAGTGGCCTGTGTGAGTAACGTGTGTGCGTCCTGGGGATTCCTTCCCCCGTTCCATCAGA
Source organism: Nothoprocta perdicaria (assembly GCF_003342845.1). Classification (NCBI taxonomy): domain Eukaryota; kingdom Metazoa; phylum Chordata; class Aves; order Tinamiformes; family Tinamidae; genus Nothoprocta; species Nothoprocta perdicaria. The sequence goes on from NW_020454416.1 coordinate 1,479,032, forward strand.
CGGTGACTCTTAAAATTCTGACCCTAGCAGAACTCCCCTTACCTTCCCTGGCACGAAGTCATGAGTTATTTTCAGTGGTGCTGCTTAAGTCCTCTGGATGACGCATGAAAACAGAGAGCAACCATATCCTCACTAACAAAATGTACCGCCTTTCAGTTTCACTGGAGGTATCTGTCCTGTTTTTATTCTTGAGCATCTTCTTTTCAAACACTTATAAGATAGGAATCTTCATGCAAGATCTGATGGTTCTTTCTGATCTGACCATATGTAGCAAGGCAGTACATTGCAGGGTGCTCTTACTGCAGCAGAGAGGACAACTTCAGAGTTATTCAAATATTGTGAAATGTCTGCAACCTTTTGAAGTCTTAGCAAGATTTTGATTGTTTTTTATCATTGACTCATATAACTGCCCTTTTCTGGGGTTGGTCTGGAGCTCCAGTAGCCAACTAGTAGGCCTGTGCTGTTACCCAGACAGGTTCGTAGAGCAGAAATGACACATAGTTGGCGTTGTTGGCTGCTTTCTGACACAGGTCCTTTGGAGTGCTGCTCTGGGAGATTTTTTCTCTAGGTTACATGCCCTACCCTTGCAAAACCAACCAGGAGGTGCTGGAATTTGTCACCAGTGGAGGCAGAATGGATCCACCAAAGAACTGTCCAGGGCCTGTGTAAGTATTTCAAAAAGCACTGGCAGAGGTGACTAGATATACCCGTTCAGCCAGCAGAAATTCCCCAGTCAGCCTACAGTATCCTAGAATTTCCTCAATCAGCCTACAGTATCCTGAGAGCTAATACAAGCTTAAGATTGTAAATATCACAAATTTGTACCTGTTTTGGTTTTTTCTTCCCAGGGAAGCGAGAGTGGGAGACTTAACTAGCTCAGCCCAAGAAAGAGAACAGAGAAATATTCTACTGGCTTCCTGCTTCCTTTGTGTGCAAAGTGGGGGCTTCAGGTCTAGAACTGGTAACCTGGCAACTGTAGCATCAATAATATACATAGAGTTAGCTACAGGTAATGCAGTGGCGGGTTACAAAGCCCTTTTGTGCCAGCAGTCACCAGTGTTTCCCCACTGAGAGAAGTTGCCAGAATTTGAGCTCGTGCATGTGCATCCCTGCCGCAGCTGAGGGTGATGTGGAGGACGGACTGCACTGCCTCAGGAGTGCAGTGCAGTCCAGGAATGGTCCCCAGGTGTTCTGGAACTTCTGTTGAGTTCCTGCCATTTGTACACAGATTTCAAGCACCCTAAGATTTGCTTTAAATTGTGGTTCCCCTTGTGACTCAGGATGTGAAGATGCAGAAATGACATGTCCACTTTTACTATCTTTCTTAACTGCTACTTCTTGCTTTGCCCCAAGGTACCGGATCATGACACAGTGCTGGCAACACAGCCCAGAGTATCGGCCGAACTTCTCCACCATCCTAGAACGAATCAAATATTGCACACAGGTAACTGGTTCTAACGGTGCATTTTCCAGGGGGCTTGTGGCCCGGATCTGACATTAGCCACTGCCTAAAGCCTTTCACTCTCCTAGACGCTTCTGTGGCAGTGCCTGTGTGACAGGCACGCGGGAGGTGCTCGGCAGGTAGCAGCCTCTTGCTCACTCCTCTCTTTCAGGACCCCGATGTGATCAACACGGAGCTGCCCATTGAGTGTGGCCCGGCACCGGAGGACGAAGGGAGCACGGTCGTGCGCCCAAGCCTTGCCAGCGGGATCGTGCCCCTGCTGGTGAGTCCTTCTCTCACACCTCAGGCAACGCCACAGACACTCGACTCCCCACATGCTGGGCATAAGCCTGGCCTATGTCCACAAGAGCTGCTGGTGCAGAACCTGAGCGACTGGACAGCTCGAGGGCCCAGCCTGCCCTGCCTCAGTGATTTCAACAGTGGGTCCTGGCTTCAGCAGAGCTCGAACCCAAAGCTGGAGCTCAGCAATCCACCAACCCACAGACTGAAGAACAAAACCAAAAACCTTTGGAACCCAACCTATGGATCGTGGGTTCTAGACAACATCTGTCGCTCCAGCCCCAGCTCCAAACTGCAAGCAACTCCAGAGCGAGAGGATTCAGGTTTTGATGGGAACTGCAGTTCTTCTCCTAGTTCCCGGGCGTCGCCAGCATCTCCGAGCCGAAGCAACTGCCCTCACCTGGATATCGGTGGGATTGAACTGGTGAAACTCCAGACTTTCCCCTGTGGCAATGTAAACTATGCATACGATGATCTGTGCTACAGCACTGACCACCCGCCGTCAGCTTTGGAAGGGGCCAGAGCAGCTGTACTAAGGAGCTCGAGTCTGTGTAGAGATGAGAAGCCTTTTTCTAAACCACAGAAAACATCGAGAGAGAGAGACTCTGGGCTGTCTTTGTCAGATGACTTGAGTGTTACACCAGTATAAAGGAAAAGATTCTTCCAGGGACTGTGTGTGTCTGGAACTGCTTTCTGTTTCACCTACTTAACTCCACTCAAGTCCCTTCAGATGGGTGATGTTCCAACATCAGCAGCGTTCTGCTCCTCCGTCTGCCTGCTGGATCCCCAGATCCTCAAAGACAGTTGCATTTCCGTCTCTGCCCACCGAGCGTGTTCCTCTGAACCAGGGCCTGTGCTTATCTGTAGGGAACAACAGCACTGCTGCACTGGTTCAGAATATGAGCCCTAATGACAGGAGTCCTTTCTAATCTGCTCAGGTGAAAAAAAAGAAATGGACCTTCCTTCCAACCAACATTTGGATGGAAATAATCAACAGAGGCTGTTCTTTCTGACCTAAGAAACCAAAAATGAAAGGAGTGCCAGCAGCGACCAACTTGGAAAGGCTGCTGCGTTCGCGAGAGCGCTGCACAGGCCTGCTCGCTTACTGGTGATGCGCTTGCACTGACAGGACAGGAAACAGCAGCCACATTTGCCCTGTTTTCTTAGCAGGCTCTGTGAAGATGATGAAAATAAAGCTGCTGTTCAAACTGGAGGAAGTAGGGAAGATGAAAATAATCCAGGCTCCTTTGAGTGTGTTTTGGAAGCAAGCAGTGAAGAAAACAAATTCAATATTTAAAAAAAAAAAAAAAAAATGGTGGAGGTGATGAAGGCCCTTTGACTAGTGAAGAAAAGGTGTTGCTTGCCTCAGGGTCTTGCTTTCCTCCTAGGTCCTGGCATGGAAGGGACGGGAAGTTTTCCAAGGAATGGCAAGCTGCATGGTGTGGGGAGAAACAGACTTTGCTTTTCTTTGAATGGACTTAAGTTGGCAGAACTTCATTTTTGTAAGTACTTCGGTATTCTGCTAATACCAGTACCTTCCTGTGCTACGTTGGTAAGCACTAAGCTGCAGTTCGTAGGGTGACTGTGTAGCAGGTGGTGCTCTGGAGTTCTTTTTAGTTTTACTCATATTCTTCTGAGATACCTTGCACAGAGTAAGGCTGAGGAGGTGCAGAGTGAAGGGGAATGTGTTTAATAGAACCACTACCTTACAGTGCTCCTTACACATCAGGCAGAACAGCTCAGCCTTTTGGGAAAGCTAAACCATTAGCCGGCTTCACACACCTGAGCAGGGTGTTGATTTCTTTCTGACTTCCAACCACACAGTCCTGCTGGATAAGGTAGGTGGTGACTGGTGTGAAGAAATGCTGATTTTAAGTCTTTCTGCTGTTGTTGAGGCTCTAAATTGCTGTTTACTGGTTAATCCTGCAAAACAAGGAGACTTCTGAAAAGGTAAATCATGGAGTTTAAACCTGAATGAGCTGAGAAGGATTTTTGTCCTTGCCCCACAGCTGAATGTTGCACTGCCAGCCGACCACAGCAGGTGAGAATTGATGGTTGAAGAGAATGGCAAATGACAGAAAATGCAGAGCTGTCTAACAAGTCAGAGGTGACACCATTTAAACCCCTGCATACAAGGACCAGAACATTTTCCAGATTCTGTGCTGCCTTCACATGTAGTCAGGCTGTCCACAGTGATGTCTTGGACTCTGTCGAGAGTGGAGAGAGAAGCTGTGGCACGAGCTTTCTGCCATAGTGAGTAGCTGTATGTACAGTCTGAAGACAGAGTGGTTCCCCAATGGTGGGGTGCAGGAGAAGGGCTCCTTTGAATGCACACCTCATGTCCTGTCTGTCATTCAGGAGCGGATACTGCTGGTGTGTGGCACAGAGAAGCAGTGTGAGGAGTTCAAGGCCATCTTTTGCCATCTAAGTGTGTCTTTAGCTCAGGTTTTTGGTTGTCTTATTTCCTATTTGTTCCTAGCTTCCCATATTCTTAGCCCTTCAGCTTTAGAAGGAGCAGTTTCATAAACTCTCTTTTTGGACCTCTCTGCTGATGATGGCTCCTCCTAGCACTGACCTTTATGGTAGGGTTAACGAACGTCACAAATCTGGGCTGAGCAGGGACAGCTGGTCAGAGCAGACGTGTCCCCCTGTGCAGAGGCGAATTCCAGGAGGACAAAAGGGCTTAGTAACCAAGACAGAAAACTTTCCTTCTCTCTCATCCTTCTTTCCCTTTTGCCTTCCTCTTAGCTCTATGGCTTGCACATTGCCTATTCTGTCTCCTGGAGCAGCCTGGTTAGCTGAGGCACAGGGAGCAAAGTGTCTCTGCTGAGTTCTGGCAGTGCCGTTTTCCAGCTGAATAGCAGGGACTGAGTGCAGAGGCTGACATGCAGCCTTGGACCATGGCTCTGGCTGACCAGCTCTACTTCCTGCCAGGCAAGCACAAATGCCTTTCTCCTCAGCTAACTGGACCACCATCAGCTCATCTTCAACTTCTTTGCCTTCCAGGTTACATGACTCCCATGCTGTCACTCACTCATCAGTGCCCTACACGGGCTTGTCTGCAGATCATCTCATTTTAGAACTAAAACACAAGTTCTTCAGTCCTGTGCTCTGGACAACATATATGTTTTTAACTCAGCAGTTGAGTCAAAGTACTTATTATTTACAGTAAGAGGATAGAAAAAGCTGCGCTGAGCCAGACTGTAACTCCGTACAGCCCAGGATTTTATCTCTGCCAGTGACCAATAGACGTGTGTCTGAAGGGCAAAGATAAGAGCAGGGTGAACAGGTAGTGATTATTTCCTGTAAATATTCTCCTGCTCTACAACAGCATCTAGCTCAGGAACCTACTGAGTCACCAGTGGTGTCTTGTAACAAGACAGAATATGGACATGCACATATTCAGTGGGCACTAAAGGAAACAGTTGGAAATTTTCTAAGAATTAGTAACCTATATTTTATTTATGCTCTTAACTCCCACAGATGGAAATAAAGTATTTTCTGTCTGCACAGTTATTACGCATCCTTGACCTGAAAAATACTCATTTGTGTATCTGATCTCTTAGCTGTGTCTTAAAAGCCCTCACAGTAATGAATTTTTAATGGCTATCCTGGAGGAACTAATGCTAATATTGCTCCTGTTGTGATGGTGAAATGCTACAAGCTTTCCAAAATATACTCATCTAAAAAGAAAGAAAAAAGAAATGCCATAATGCCATATAGCACAACATTCAAATCCTACAACTGCAAGACATTTGAAAATCACTGTTCCTGCGATCATAGATTCTGCACAGTGCCCGAGTTTGCTCATTTCAAAATATACTCTGCTTGAAATTGTTTTTTTTAGGAGACATTTTTCATGAGTTAAAAAATGAACCCTCATTGTCAAGGTTATCATCTATTACATTGGCAATTGAAAGACTTTTTTTTTCCCCATAGAGGAATGACACACACAGAGGTCTGTGATTAATCTGATCCTGTAATTCATGTGTAAAGTCTTCCCCCATACACAACCAGCAACCTATAGGAATATTACAGCTTACTCTTCTGGTGGGTCTTTTCTGTTTTAACAGTGCAACTACCAACCTGTTTTTAACTAGATGTGTGTGTGTGTGTAGTGATATTTTTTTCTAGGCTTAACACTCCTAATTTATGTTGCTTATACAGCCTCCTACTTGCATTTTGAAGAGAGGAGTTTTTAATACAAGATCAAACAATAATGTAAATTTTTCTGTGCTTTCCTTTCACCACTGTTGCTATCCTGGTTTTGATTTATCTTTGCTTTTATTCTACTCTCCTCTACTCCTCTATTTTAAAATACACTTTATATCTTCAAATTGTGCACAGATTTGAAGTGTCCCCATCTCATCAACTCTTTGCCCAATCAAGTTCACTCATTTTCCAGGTGGCAGATCTGCCCTAAGCAAGCTTTGCAGGTACAATTTATTATGAGCTTTTTTTTTTTTTTTTGCAAGTTTAACTTACTCCACCACCTCCAGCACCCTCCCTCCCTCTATTCCCTAAAGAAAAGAAGATGCTCACGGTAGGAGTATGGTTTTCCCCAAAGTAATCGCCTCGGCACCGCTCGGCAGCGGGGACTGCACCTCCTCCCAGCCCCGAGCAGCAGCGCTCTGCAGAGCTGCTGCGCTCTCCTTCGCCGGCTCCCGCAGGGACCTTAGGGAGATGCCTCTTCCGGCGAGTCTGGCCCCACGCCTTTTCCATGTACTGCTTTTGTTCTGTCATTACTTCCCAACACGGCAGCACTTCCTGCCAACCTAACCGTTTGGGTTGACTACTGTACATAAGTAGATGACAGGCCTGCTTCTATGCAATTTCAAGTTGGACAAATGTATACTTCTATATTTGCAACACAAAATAAAGAGACACTAAGGGTGGCTATTGTGTCTCTCTGTTGAATACTCTTGGCACTCAGGTGTGAGAACGAGCTGGGAAATGCTGCCAGTCCTCGAGGCTGGCACCCAGGAACGCAGTAGAGCCCAGTCCCCGCCAGTACAAGGGCTGGCCGCATCGAAGTCGCACTCTCCCGAGGACAGCAAGTGCCTTTTCGTGTACTACATGTTTGTATATCCATCTATACATACACACACACACACGTTTATATACATGGTACTGCAGGACTATGAGATGTTTTTAAGATCAGACTTACCTCTACGGAAGCTGTCAAATGCTGTGTGGACCAGGTTCTAAAACACACACACACACGCACCCCCCCCCCAATGCACTGTGGCTTTAACTTCTTCAGGCCCATTTTGTTTTAGGAACTATGAGATGCTAAAGACAAAGCACAGGGAATGCTGAAAGCAGTATTCATCCTCTCTTCTGTAAAGTTCTTGAGGAAAAGAAACAACTCTCCCATGACCGAATCATAGTTTATATCTTTCTGGTTTTCCTCCAGTCTCATTTATTTAGTAGCATACACACTCTGGAGTAACAAACACTCAACCAGTACAGTCAATGTCCAAAGTGACCGTGGTCAGCATTGCATTGTAGTGTTCAGAACGGATGCACTGTGGATGATACAGGCCATTTGACCTCAGTACCTTAAGAATAACAAATAATAATACAGCAACACAAAAGAAGATAAGCAAGAGCCCGCTGAGATACTTAGGGGTTTGGTCCAACTCCTTTGGAAATCTTTCCATATTTTAGGAACTAGATCAGCTGATGTTAAGTGAATTCTTAAGTGTAAAATGACAAGTGATCTGATTTGTACCACTTTTTTATAAATGAAATTTAACTATTTATAACCTGGTGGAGCCACAACACCCATTGTTTTTAACTTAGACAACATATTTGTGTATTTCTTTCTATATTGCACCACCCTCTAAAGAATCTCACAGCATCTTGCAAGCACTAACCAAGTACAGCCTCACACCATCCCTGTGCAGCAAGTAGGTCCTTTCCCATCTGTAAAAAAAAGGAACAAAACTGCAGCCTAGGAGATGGTCGTAAAGGCCAAAAAGTCTGGCAGAGCCGGGGAGCCACGTGCTGCTGCCTGATTCGCACACGAATGAAGCAGCTACCCTAGTGCTCCATGGCACGAGGGAGGAGCATGGTGGCCACTGGCACCCCCGCTCCGGGCTGGCTGCACAGCACGGCACAGGCCCCGTGCCTCAGCTAGCAGTGAGGTGCTCGGGAGCTGCGGCCCGGGCTCGTACGCCAGCCAGGGCCTTGGTCAGTGTCCAGCAGCTCTCCCATGGCAAAGGCCTGATGGTGACACCTCGGGAAAAGGAAGTTTGTGTGTGGTGATGTGCCCCAGAGCAAAAGGCAGGGAGCGTGCACACAGGCAGACAACTCTAGGACAGCTGAGGAGTATCTAACTTACCCTGTGGTAACTTGCTCATGAGCTCAGAGCCTCCAGTCCCTTTAAATCCAGTCCTCATTTGGAGTGCTGCACTCGCACTTCACTAATTAAAAGCTCCCTCTTTTCTCCTGTTAACAGCAGAAGCACATTAGAATGTGACATCCTCTCTTCTAACCCCATAAAAAGTCAAAGGCCATTTCAAAACAAAATATCTGGACTACTTCTCATGTAAACTGAGTTTCTAGTCCAGTGTCTTCCCCACCCTAACCCTTTGCAACTGCTGCAGAGCAATGGCTCACGTCCCATGTTCTCCCACAAGGTGGTTTGTGCTGCAAACCATCCTTCCAGGCACTGGCAGCAGTGGGGTTTTGGAGGCTGTTGGCATCGCGCTGCAGCTACTTTCCATTAGACCTGGACATTCTAAACATTTATGACAAATTGTCCTTTCATATTTAAGAATTGCCTTTTTTTTTTTAACCTTCAACATCCTACTCCCTTTCTAGAAAAATAAGAGGTTCACATGTGCGATTAAAAAAAAAAAACCAACTCAAGGTTCATAAACACAAAACCCACTAATGAACTGCATCACTGCAACAGTCTCATTTATAATTTTTCTAATTATTTTTAATTGTAGTAGGACTGCCTGAATTATAGTTCAATAGAAGAAGTGTTCTTATTAAAGTTCTCTCCTGTGACACCTATTTACTTCCTGGTCTCTTCAAACACTGCTAAAAGAATGGCTTACCTGGTGGCTGCAGGAAAGAAGGAAATTTTTAATTCTAAGAAATTCATCAGTGTTAATTGTTATTGTCAGCTCATACAAATTCAAAAGTTTGGAAACACCTAGAATAATACATGTGCTTCCTATTGAAGGATTATCTTCACTTTAAAAATAAAGTTTCTTGCAATCTTATCTTTTTCAAACATCTGTGGAGCCAGTCTACAGCTCTACTTTTCAAAGTGTAAACCCTCTGAAAGACATAAGTGGAAAGAAAATCCATTAACATGATAATAATACTGAGAGGGACTCTGTGAGGCAACAGAACAATTATTAACTTGCAGTGGGTTGCAAAAATAATTACCAGTTTCAAACAATTTCTCTTTTAGGCTAAAGTGTCTCCACTTCTCAGTGCTCCTACAGAATCTATCTTGTTGAACTCCGCGTGAACGGATTGCCAGTGTTTGTCGTCTGGCAGCATTTATACTGCGAGCACTCCAAGCAGCCAGAGGCAGAGATGCCAACACAAGAAAACGCAGCGCTTTGGTCTGCCTTGGTTTTATCCCATCAAAGTGAATGTCCTGTGGCTACACAGGAGCCACAGCAAGCTAACAAAAGTCACCCACAGGTGTTCCTGCAACTCCAGACAGGGATTAAGGGATATGATATATAACTTCCATGCCCCTCAGCACCCCAAGATAACAGCTGATATCTCACGGGAAGGATGCCTAGGACTGGATCTCACCATTAGTGTACTGTTGTAAAGGCAAAAATGTTTGCCTCTTGAGCTCTCTGTTGGTCTCTATAGTCAAGTGGCAGCTTCATATTTGGGAACAGGATGACCAGGGCCAAAAAGTCACCTCTTTCATGTGCAATAGGAGAGAATCAAAACTACAGTCTAAGAAATCATACTGGTAGCAGAGTTACTGGTGTGTGTACATAGGGCTTCTAGCTTTAAAAATAATCCAATCCTGAAAAAAATCCTGTGTCCCACACCACGCACCCAAAGAAATTCGTTAGTGAGTTTTCAGAACTTTGGCTCAGCTGCACGCGGCCAGCCTTGCCGTGCTGGCCACTCTCTCGAAACCCCACGCAGTTTGAAAAAAACCAAATGTTTTTGAAACCAAGAGGGTGCTGTTCTCTCACTAGAGATCTGTCATCTCCTGAGAGGCTACGTAAAAGACAAAAGCTTCTGAGAGAGAGGAGCTGAGGCTGGTGCAGGGAAGAGGAGGAATGGTCAACAGCAGTTACTACATCCAACCACTGATACAACCTCCGCTACAAAATGGTGTTTCCCTTTGGTCCAGGTTTCTTGCAAATACCACCAATTCCCACCTTGTGCACGCTTTAACACAGTGCAGCAGCTGTTGTTGGCCCAATCCAAAGCATACATGGGAGCAAGGAGACTTGGAATTTGGGGGAAAAAAACACTTGCTGGCTTCAAAACTGTGCAGTTCCATGAAAAAAAAAAAGATCAGCTACCCCTTACCCTGAATCCCCAAGTACTTGCTCTGGTTCACTAAGAGGTAACCAGAGTCACATCTGTTTGCTGAAATCAGAATCGTTCTGGCTTTACCATACAGACCTCTGGACTCATGTCGGTGTGATTCCCGAGCGTGCAGATCCCGATTCTCTGCGGGCCAGTCCGAAGTTCGGCTGGTGCAATACAGATCAAGCTGGAGTTGTTCAGGTTCAGAGGGCTGCTGCAGTCATTTTGATCACTAACAGCTGGGCTCTGGATGCAGCTCCCTCTGCAGTATAATGACCCCCCAAAACTGGGAGGGAATTGGTTTCCATCTAACTGAGTGATCCCAGTAGAGCAGAAAGTTACAAAGCAGCCCTGTGAGTTTTGTGCCACACTCATCCTCTCATCTTTCAGTGATGCTTTCCAAGATGCCAATCAAATTGTCCAGTCCCAACAGGTACCCGTCTTCCCTGTTGCCTTCTTGCCAGGGAATTCTGTGATCGAGCGTCTGCCCATCAGGCAGAAGGGTGGTCTTTCCAAAATCAATCAGCCACACATTGGCATTCCCACTGTCATCATGCACAAAAAGCAGTGAACTTCCAACGACCTGGAAGACAGATGGGGACAATGTGGTTAAAAACAAAAACAAAACAAAACAATCAAAAAACACTCGGGTCTCACTCTTCCTACCACCATCACTCCTCAGATGACCTCCTCACCTGTGACCAAGCAAACTTTCAGGCTGCACTGATGAACAGCACATGTCTTACCCGCATAACAAAATCATTCTGTAATTTATAAATGGACATGTAGATGGAAAAAGGGACCCAGTAGAGAAGGGGAAGAAAAGTGGTATTCCAGCTCACTTGGCAGCAGATCTCAGTTTTAGCAATTCAGCAAAAAGGCAGTTACTACTTTCAAAGAGAAACCACGACCTATGATAAACTTGTCACTAGTGACAAAGTGTGAATTAACACTAACAAAAGATCATGTTTGATCTCAAAATCTTGAGCTGTAGCAAGCAGAACTTATAATGTGTGCCTTCACTACAGGAAAAAATACAAGCAGAATATATACAAGAGAAATAGTAGTATAATTCAGTATATATAATACTGAATATATATGATGAATATACTGAGTATATATAATACCGAGGAATAGTATAATTCAGAATTATATTGAGTAGTAGAGAGGATGTAAATTCTCTCCAGCACTCAAACTCCTCTCTGTTAATACAGCAGGCTATTCTGAAACGCATCTGAATGACCAAATGAAGCAAGGCGGCAGCTCCACACAGCCCTGCACTCACTCACTGCTCACCTCATGTCGCTTGAAGAAGTCTGAGGACTCAAGAATGACATGAATTTCCTGCAGACGCTTGAGGTATTTTTTCTGGAAGAAAAAAACCTTTTAAGTAAGGAGGATGAATTAAAATACTCCACTTAAAAGAATCATTATAATGAAGAGATCTTGTTCATTTTAGGCTAGATGTCCTGCAGAAACTACAAGCTAATCATTTTAAAGCCAACCAAATACACTTCAACAGACTGCCTTTTGCAAAAAACCAGTGCAGAGTTCCTCTGCTGCTGTGTGCCACAGTGAAAGGTGATCCTCATCTGCCTTTGGCTTCGGATGCGGTGAGATAGCATCTGGCTACAGATCCTCTGCTCACTTTTCTTTGAATGAAGAAAAAGGAAGTTTCAAGCAATGAAAAATCTTTCAGTTCTCCACAAGTTAAAGAGAATGAAATTATATTAAGAGATAAGGAGCTCTAATCATGTTATGGGGAGGAAAAAAGAAAAAGTCTACTGCCTAAAGCTCTAGCAAGCATTTTCAGTGCTGCCCTGTGGTACTGAGCATGCTGCTTTTGAAGAATTGGCCTTCCCTCATAGTGGCTTCTACATGGTCACAAACCACTGCAGCTTCCTTTGAAGTTCCAAGGGCAGAGCTCTGTTATGCCACCTCCCACACGCCTGCTGTGCTACCCTTGCATATCCTTAAAGCAGTTTACAGGACTTGCTCCCAGACCAGCTCTCCCACAGTGAATCCCCAGTCTCACTTCTTGGCCCCTGTGCCAGTTTCATCCTCTCATGAGTCAACATAACCCTCTCAGCATCCCCCGATACAGCACACACTTATGGTGGCAGGTCGACAGCAAGGCACCAGTTAGTTTGTCTTGCTTCTTGCCAGCCCAAGGAACTCATGGTGACGTCTTGCTACTCTGCCTATGGCAAAAGCTGCAGCAGCCAGTCTTAACCAGCTACTGCTCAGTCTGCCAAGGCTCTAATTCCACCTGCTGAGAGGGCCAGAAAGTTCAGCTCATTTTCTGTCTTGATAGTTTCCCAGAATGTTCTTCCACAGAAATCATGGTCTCAAAAGCAAGCTGAAGATCAGCATACTGAAATAGTTCAGACTCACCAGAATAGTTGTGTTACCCTCAATAAATTCCACAAAAACCTGGAGAACTTGCTCCTGTGTCTTTGTAGTTTTGAAGTTTGTGTTACATGTTCCATCTGCCTTCTGCACAAAAACACACAAAGACAGAGAAGGTTTGTACCGCACACAGTATTTCTCTCATTCTCACTAACCAGCAGAAAGTGAGCAGTTAAACAGGAAGAGAAGATCTATGAAGCAAGAGGTGACAAAAAAGAAATACAGGGGCTGATTAAATAGCTTTAAGCAGCACTTAATTTCCTGTTGACTGCATTTTTTTTAAGAAATGAAGATATTACCAGCCAGCAGAAGGATTTTTCTCTCATCTCAGTAGCAGCAGTGCAAAGTTGAATGGGGCAAAAGACAACATCCTTTTGTTGTCTTCCACTCAGCTTGGTGCAGGCATCCCCCTAGCTGGGAGTGTAAGGGCTATTCTCAAATCCTGTTTTCATCAGTTATTATCTTATTTTCTCTTCAAATGAGGAAGCCAAAGAATTTCTGGTCAGACTCTCAACTCCCAATATGCCTTTGCACCTTGACATGATGTAGAACTCAGAATGGAAAGCTGCTTTTGGGGAAGAACTAAGGATCTGCAATGGTATCCGATACAAATGCTAGGGTAACAAGGAATGGGGAATTTTGGCAAAGGACAGGGTGGGCATGCATCCAACTGGTCCTGCACTAATTCAGAATATTAGGACAGGGTGGGCATGCATCCAACTGGTCCTGCACTAATTCAGAATATTAGGACAGGGTGGGCATGCATCCAACTGGTCCTGCACTAATTCAGAATATTAGGACAGGGTGGGCATGCATCCAACTGGTCCTGCACTAATTCAGAATATTTTTGTACTAACAGCTCAACTCAGTGCAGACACATCCTGCTCCTGAAAGACAGCAGAGCCTTTGTATCCTGGTGCAAAGACCTGGTACGTGCTGGTCTGCCTGTTCTTTGTCACTATTCCTTAAAATGACACAAAAAGACATTTTGAGCACATACATATAAAATACAGCAGTTGTTGCACATAGTAATTTCTTTTGGTAGATCCAGAAGGATGCAAGAGCATCACATCGTATTTTTCTCCATCACACCAGTCCCTTCATATCCATTATAGGAGTAAATCAAGTTAGGCACAAAAATATGTTCCTTCCTACATGTCTAAGGCACTGTACCAAAACTGGATAATTTCGGCCCCGATCTCAGTAAGTGCAACACTACTTATTGAGAAGAACTGAGCCTCTGTCAGGTACATGAAACAAAAAGATAATGCTAAATTCCCGTAATTTGCACAAGACAGTGAACTGACTGAACAGCAAAACAGCCTCCCACTTACCAGACTTTAACTAATCAAGTTAGCTGTAGAATAAACAGAATTTTATTCCAAAGCTGTGGACCAGATACAAGTGTGGTTTGTCAGGCTGAAGAGAGACGTAAGTTACACAAGAGAAGTTCAGGCAGACAGTGGAAGTTAGGAGCCCTCTTAATTGATGTATAGTAATGCTTTAGTATAATAGTATACAGAAATTTGGAATTTAGTTACTGCTTCATATTTTTTCCTCTCAGGAAGAGCAAAATACTATTGAGAGGAAGGTTGCTGTAAGAATAATTTTTCTTATGCTCCAAACTCTGCTCCAGACTTTAGAGTAACTTGAATCCCTGTCAGGAACTTGCCAACCTGCTCCTTGAAGCCATGGCTTTGCCAGCGCCTCCACAGACATCCCTGCACAGGGAACTCGTTGCACAATCCAGCCAGCCGCTCACCTGCGGCACTTCTCACTAGATAGGACAGTGACTCAGGCAGCAGGAGAACAAGTTTGGCTGCCCATAAAATAGTGCTACCTCTCTCTCACACACCTAGCTCCTATTCTTCTGCAGACTGCTCCTCAGGGGCCCCAGGTTATGGCCATGATATAAATGCATTTACAACTATCTATCCAAATCTGCTGTTCTCCTGGGAAAACTGCTATCCCTGACCTACAGTTAAAGGAACAGTGACAAGGCAAAAAGCAGCTTCACAAATGGCAGAGATTCAATGACAGAATGAAAAGACAGGACTCCTGAGTCTCTGCCCTGTGTGTGCATTATTAGTAGCATAGTGTTAGAGAGACAACATTTACGAAGCTTAGCACTCCCATGCCCAACTAACCTGCCTTCCGAAGCCAACAGGCACAAGAGACAAAATGTCAACTGCCAGCTGTAAGAAAAAAATGTGGTTCCACCTACTTCTTAAAAAAGCAGGAGTGACATACTCAGTGAATGAACTTGGTCTGATTTCAGGGATATGGAAGTGATTCCAAAAAAAAAAGAGATAGATCAACCAAAAGAGAAAAGGGACCCCACTGATGAAGGAGGGGTGCATAGAGCGAATTAGACATCACTTACAGGGAGCCACCCCACTGAAGGGCTTCTATGATTTCACCTTCATTGCTTCTTGTTTCAGCAGCCCCTGAATAGGAATATTGCTGACTGACCAAACTAACGATGGAGTTATTCCCTGTACCTAGGGAGAACAAGCCTCCTGCTTCCCTTCAGCCACTAGCTGGCAACACTGATCCTCACAGGCTCTTCTCTCAAAATGAACCCAGCAGGGTTCTGCTCCCTGCAAATATGCAGAACTGAATGTACAGTTCAACTACAGTACAACAGCATGGGAGTACTGACTGGCTGTGTTGTTTAAACAACTCTTCTCCATTTCTCCATATATAAAACGGGGAGATTGACACCTACATGCCCACAACAACACAGAAAGGGAGAGGAGAAAGTAATGTAAGTATTTCAAAGTATGTCCTGTGCCAAGTAAAAGGTTATTTATTTGTGCCTGCCTTGTACTGTTACAGCACTGTCCCAGCTGAGGGAAATGGTGCGGCTGGAGTGCCATTCTGCTCCTCCCCGCCTCCACAGCCAGCCAGACCAGAAAGAACAATCCAGGAGACGTTACCGGAGCTCCTCTGTGCTTCCCTATCTCAGTCATTCTTCAGGACTCAGCATAATTCTGCAAATCTATATTGACCAAAAGCTCCTTCCAAAAAGTCTTGAGAATATCTGAGTTTCTAGTGCCATTATAGAGAGCATCCAAAAATTTAAGTGTTACAGGAACTGAAACAGGTACCTTGATAACAGCATTAAATGCCCAAGGAGTAAAACAGGAAGAGTCTTGACTACAGTGAAACCAGATGATTTATCACCTAAACATTTCCTGCATGAGGGTGCCTGTATCTAACTGCTGAGATGGGTCACCAGTGTGCAGGGGAGCAACAGGGCAATACAGCATGAGCTGGAACTGCTAGATCCTGTATCACAGCAGGAGAATCTATGATTGAGGAAGGAAAAGACACCATGGGAAAGCAGAGAAAAAAAGAGGTAGTTAAGGAATCTGTCAGCTTCACTCTCTCTCTTCTGTCCTTTTCTTTTTTCCCCATGTGCTTTATTCAACAAAATTAAATCCAGCATCTTAACGTACGCAAGTTAAGCTAATGAAGGGTACAAGTGTGCTCTGCTGAAGGCCCTGGAAGCCGCACAGGATAAGCCATGCCAGCTTCTCC
Organism: Nothoprocta perdicaria; assembly: GCF_003342845.1. Classification (NCBI taxonomy): domain Eukaryota; kingdom Metazoa; phylum Chordata; class Aves; order Tinamiformes; family Tinamidae; genus Nothoprocta; species Nothoprocta perdicaria. The sequence continues at coordinate 1,495,257 of NW_020454416.1, forward strand.
ATAGCTGGCAAGTGATGGGGCTTCCCCTACTAAGTACCACCTCAGGGAAACGGTGGGTTTGGGCGGCCCCCATCACCCTCCACGTTGCTGCAGGAACAGGGCCGGCCAAACCTGCGCGGGGCAGGTTAGGGGCAGCTTCCCCAGGCCTAGGCAAGCACAAAGCACACTTCTGGACCACACCAAGGAACCGAGTCAGGCGGCTGATATGAGGGTGAGACAAAACAGGTTGCTGATACTGCCACAGAGCATGACAAATATAAAGAATTAATGATTATGATATAAAATTGCAAAGGCTCTTTTAGGGATGTAAGTTAAGCTCCTGGAAAGGAAAAAGAGGTACCTTCCCTCAAGATCAGCGGATGAACTTGGTGGATGCAGAAATTTCATCTTTGGTTGTTCTGGCTTTATTCCAGTTCTATCTATGCTGAATGCTGACACGCACTTAAATGGAAAAGGGGTTTCCTCAATCCCAAGAATATCTAGCTAACGTTTCTATCCTGCTTTGCAAATAAACATAGCTGAAATAGAACTGTTTTACTGTGATTCACTTGGAATAAATATGTGAGTTCCCAGAATAACTCTTGGTTAAAGGAGGGGGGGAAAAAAAAAAAAAAACCACACACATTCCATGAGGAGAGGTGGTTATTCTATCAGTTCTGAATTCCTCCTTTTATCGGTTTCATTTGCATTGCACCCACCCTGTACTTCTCCTTGTGTTCTTGCTGCTTTTGTGTGCAACTTGGCTAGTGATGCATACTAACTTGTTGATTAATCAACAAATCAGGCAAGATTCAGACACCAAAATAGTCAGAATTTAAGCTATTCACCTTAATCCCTTCAATCCTGAAGCCCAGGTTGGCACTAGAGCTGATGGTTTCCCTCCACTGCATGTACCGGGGCTTGGTGACAGCATGCTGCGCGTTCTCTTCTGCTGTAGGAGCAAGAGGATCCACTTCAATCATTTTCTTGTACATGTCCTTACGCAGCTTTGGTTTCTCACGGGCCTTTGTCAGCTCTTCCTCCAGGTATGTCCTGCAAAAACATCACATCTCAACAAAATTACAACTACTGCCCAAACATTTGTTTTGTGAATTACGATAACTGGTCTCAGAAGAGGTTGATGACAAAAATAAGCATTATCATTATCCCAGCTTTGTGTATGGGGAAAACTGATGAACACAGTTTAACGGCTGCTCAGAGTTATTTAGTGAAATGGTAACAGGAGTTACAATTCTTGTCATTTATTTCTTTGTCTAACTACACCTTGCCTTTACTAACTTTACGTATTATAGAATCATAGAATGCTAAAGGTTGGAAGAAACCTCTAGAGGTCATCTAGTCCAACGCCATTGCTCTGTATGTCTAATTAAAGACATATTAGGTAGTTGAATGCCTAATTTAGCTCAGTAACTGTAAGCATCTGAACTGGTAGTGAAAGACGAATAGGACATTTCCTACTTCTCTGAATTGCTACTTCAGGCTACGATCAGATTGCTATCTAAAGATTTGGGAGAACAATGCAATAGTACCATGGGAATGTCAGAGTGGGCAAGGACATATGTCAGTCATGGGCAGACTGTCAATTTTTATTCTACAGGAAGAACCACTATCATTGAGAAGTCATTCAAGCTTTGGAAACAGGCTTTCACACTGTTATTTAGTCACTCATATTTAGAAAGGGTTATTTTATTCTTTGTTGGTTTTTTTGAATCACTGTGTAAGCAAAGATTAAAAGAACAGGCAGTGAGTGAATCATGTATGTTTTTTTCCAAGCAGTATCAGGTCACTGCAGGGAAATCTTGCTTCAAACCACCCCTGAAAATACCTTGATGTGGATAGTTTTTGAGGCTACAGATCATTTAATTTCCAGAAACTATGTACAATCAGGCAACAACAGAACGTGCTCTCCTCAGGTTGTCAAGACAATTTCCAAGTCAGTAAAGGCAGCATACACTGAACTCCAAGGCACCAAAATGTTATTGAGCTCCTCCAGACAGTGCACGACAACCTTCTCCCTTCCCCCTTGTGCTAGAAAGCATATACTCTTTCATGCCTCTTACCTGATCCCCATCTTGCAATCCATCACACACGGTCCTTCAAAATCCGTAAGCAAGTCATCCAGCTGAATGTAGCTCTCGCCATCTCTCTCCACCACACCATGGAAGCAGGGAACACAGGAGCGCAGGGGATCTTTCATCAGGCGCTCAAAACACTCCTTTTCATTCTCCGAGAAGCGCTTGAGAATCTTCCCGCTATCAGCTGCCTTGAAACTCCCTGGAGAGAAGAATCAAACACATGCTGAGAAGGCTGACCTGCAGAAGTGGAAAAACACCTTTCCCAGCACCCTGGCCTCACCCCCATGACACCAAATAAAGATCCCACCTCAAAGAGAAAAGCTAACATGCTTCTCATAAAAAATTAACACACCCAGGACAAATACAGCCATCGGCAGTGAAATATATATTTCCACATCAAAATTCATAGCTTTAAGGAGTGCAGCTGCCCTGGGCCATGTGTTTTTTTTCTTCTTTTATGTTAAGCTCTTTGTTAGGATATTAAACACTGCAATACTTATTAACATGCTCAGGAAGAAGCCACAGGCCAATCTTTGTTAATACTCTGACAGAGCATTTTAAAGCAGCTGAACATTGCCAGTGCTGGCTGTGAATCCTCCCGTAGGGCACGTCTGCAGAGTGTGCTCTCACCCAAACAGTGTGCTCAGTGACCACTAAGCAGCCCCACGGGGCCAGGAGCCAAGCATAGCACTTCCTATGCACACACCCTCGGGGACCACACATGCCTAAAGCTCCAGGTGCTCTAGCTCCTCTGCAGGTACAGACCGCAGCACAATTGCTTCTCAGCCCGGAGTTTGAACCTCATCCAGTACGAGCGATACAGGGTATGCAGGCCAAGCCTGGCAGTAATCAGACTGCAGCTGCAGGAGTCACTCCTCTGTCCTGCAGCATGCCAGCAACATCAGAGGAAAGTACAGGTTTCACTCTGAGGTAGCCTTTAATCTACATGGCATAAAACAGGCCCCAAAATAGGAGCCTGAATAAGCCTGGGGCTGAAACTCAGCTTTTATCACAATAGGTTCCTCCATATTCAGCACTTAGTTCTTTTCTGACAAATCCTAAAACCAGGGCTGCCTCAGTACAAGGGCAATGGCCCAGGTTATAGTTTAGGATGAATTTGCCATACCAGAGAAGATCAGCTGCAAGAAAAAGGATAGACTTAATGCAGTCCGAAAAACTACCTAAAGGGAACTGGAACATTCTCTCTCCTTGTAATGCAGCTTCTGGAGAGCCCTCATTCCTCCTTCTCCACCCTACACAAACTCCCCTAAGGGCTATGATTACATGACCAAGGTACCACTTCCCACAGATCAAGCCAACCCCTTACACAGGGTGACAAAAACTGCACGCAGTTAAGACTGGATCATCTTGATGCTCTGCCTGCTACCATCACCCCACTGTGCAAGTGCACGCGCAGCTAGCTCACTTTAAGGCTGAATAAGCACGCACCAGCACAGCTTTGCACTGCACTGCATTAGTACACTAGAACATAGAGAGGTGGTTCAGGTACTGCACTAAAGCGCTGTAGGTGCCTGCCCACGTCTACTATTAAACTCTGCACTAACAGATTAGGCACATGGGCGGCTTCAGAAATGAAGCATGAATCAAGCTTGATGATTTCTATTTGTTTTTTTATTTTTGCTTTACCAATAAAACAATTTAAATCAAGAACACACCAAATTCTACAGACACTAAACTAGATTCAGCTAATTGAGCTGCTCCTTGTGCTCATGTAGTGAGCAATGATAGACTCACAATGCAAACACAAGGTCATCAAATCTCTATTTTACCATGTTTGCTTTTCACTGGAGGGTTTACATTAAGGTATCTGTTTGGAATTGGTATTAGAAATGCAGTACTCACCAGGGCTGCACACGTAAAGGAACAGATAATTATCCTTTCCACTAAGGAACTAACATATTGTCTATTTGCTGAAGAGAAATGATACGATACCAAAAGCACCAGCAGATTGACTGACCTTCAACTTCACTCCCCAGTCCTCCTTTTTCCCCCTCTACCATGTACTTCACATGTACCATTTTAAAAGTGTATTCTGGAGTATGACCTCCCCCTCCAAGTCTGCCTAGTGCGTCCTTGTTTAGCTGCAACATGTGTCCTTCTCATCTCTCCCCACTGCTGAAATAAAGCTGCTGTAGTTCAGAGATTCATGTGGCATCACATGGTTCCTTTTCAGCAAAAGGAAACAAGTACTAACCAATCACCTGCGCAGACCTCAACACAAAGCAGCTAAAGAAGCACTGAAATAATCATTCTCCTCACCGCCACCATGCCTATAAGAAGGACAAAACACTGAAGACACTCATCTCACCTGTATGCCCGGCCAGTTGCACCCATGAGTAGCGTTTCTTGAAAGGACTGATGATAGGTAAGTTAACCATGGTTTTAATCGTATGCCATGCCTTTTTCTGGAATAGAGAGAAAAGAAATATTAAATTAGACCAATTCTGAAATCCCAATACACCACGTAGCCTGAAAATCATGCACACTGAGTTCTCCTCCCTCAGTTTGTTTGTAAAACTTTGAAATGTTCAAAGGTGGAACCATAAAACATACACTGCAATGATCATCGGAAAAAAAAGACACGCAAGAACAAGAACGGAAACACTTCCTATTATCCACAGGAAAACTGCCTGCAAGACATAAAAATGTGTCATGCTGTGCAGGTCACAAGCCTGCTTCCAGCCACACCTGACCCTCTCTCTCTCTCTGAGTCATGCAGGAGGCAGACAGCAAACTGGGAACCCACGTAAGCCCACAAAGGTTTCTATGAGGCATGAACATAAGTAGTTTCATACTGTCAATACTACTTCTCTCCAGGAGCCTTCAGCATTACCATGATTAACTGCTCTCACCAAGTCAGCAGGTGATTCTTCCTGCGAGAGAGGCATAGAAAATACCTCTCCGATTAGGCCCTGGGGTCACTCAGCTCCCTGTAACACCAGCTGACAATGTGCTGCAGGTTCTCTTCGAGACCACAAATTTTCCTGCTCCCATCTCTCCTTCCCACTCCTGTTACATTTTAACAAAGTTGGGCACTGCTCTTGCCACCTTGGCTGTCCAGCAGCGCAGCTGCACGGATACCACTGCAGGCAAGCAGGGAAACACAGCAGCTGCAGGGATACAGCCATCGGGCACATTGTGCGCTGTAGAGGAAGCAGAAAAGGCCGGGGAAAGCCAGGCAGTAGGAATTACTGCCCATAATGACCCTGGCACTCCCACCACAGAGCGGGCGATCTCCGAGGGCTTTACAAACAAGGAAGGCAGGCTCCCTGCGCCTTTCTCTAGGACATGCTGCCCTGCTGAACAAGCAGGGGCTGGTGACAGCCCACAGGAGTTTTGCACAGCGATTTAGCACTGAGGTATTTTGCTGAGACTACAGATAGCTGGTGGGTAGGCTGCATTTTTAGTAGCACTTATCAACCGCCTGAACGCACTCCCACCAAAAGCAATGGGAGCCATTGATTTAGCCAAGAAGAGTGCTGAACGCTTGAATATTCACCTTTTTAAAAATCCTATGTTCTCTAGCAGGAACTCCGGTTTAATGATTTAGCACCTAACAGCTACAGTCTTCTACAAAATACTTTACAGAAACAAAAAATACAAAAAGTAAAATTGCAAGCAATGCTATTGAGGGAAAAAGTGGTTTTCCAGAGCACATACAGGCAGGGTCACTCGTCCCCACACACAGTCACTTTTAACAGGTTTCTTGTAAGGTTCACTGATGATGTTGGTCACTGCGTGATGGCAAAACCCTGCAGCTGCGCTAGGACTCATCAAGGGACATGGCAACTCTAAAAGAAAGATCATTGGCTCCTATAAGATTTGTTTCCACAAGAACATTGTAAAATATGCTGCAAATTTAAACTGACATAACACTATAATCTCCACAGATATATACTTATTGTGAAATAAGATTGAAAAAAAAATTATCTTGGTTTTTGAAAGTCATTCAGCCTGAAATGAAGTTACTCTTGGCTTGCATAAGCCCCTTGCAACACTTCCATAAACGTACAGCGCTAGCAACAAGAATCATCCAGAGAAAGTCCCAGACATTTCAGAATTGTGAAAACTCTGCTGTACTTATGCAACATGACAGCTCCTGCTGGCTCTAGCTAACCTTCAGTTTAGGAAAAACCTTCTGCAGGTTTAAGTGTTCCACATTGCTCATGTGCAGTGCTAAACAGTGGCTGAGCTCTATCCCAAAGCCAGCTGCTTTTTAGCAGCACTGAAGGAAATTCTTGTACATCATTTAGAAATATCCATAGCCTCCCTTCTAGCCAGAAGTGTAATATAAATATTGTTACTGAAGCAGAAAAGATACTGATGTATTTAGTATAGTCTATTTGCCAGATCTAGCTGATAGTAGAATCTCTTCAGTCTGCTCTGCTGTTTCTGCTGCAGATGGACAGGGCTAAGTTATTTACAGAATACTTGAAAGTAAACTTCAACGGGAGTTCAAACATTCCCTTTGAGGAAGTTTAAGTTTTTAAAGGCTCCAGCTCAGTATCCTGAGTATCACTGCTGCCTCCCCATCCTTTAATAGAAGGAAGCAGCACTCCACATCCCTCCTATAAAGATTCTCTGCTCATCAGAGCATCCCTCTCCCAGCATACCGTATCCTCTCTGCCTCCCAATGCTTCGTCATACTGCTACACCCAAAAGCGAGGAGAAGCACAGGTTTTCAAGGAACACACGTCAGCTGTCAGTGTAGCACCGCACGCTAGTGGCTTTCCTGCCTCCACCCGCCCACTTCACCCAAGGAAGCTGCAGTTTATATTTTTGCTGTGGGTGGGAAGAAGAGCCTATGGGCCAAGCTCAGCTTCAGCTCGAGCAGCTTTGGCTGCTTGGGTTACAGCTACAGGGGATGAATATATTTGAACTACTCACACAATAAACACTGTCAGTTTGTTACAATGGCTTCACAGCCCTTTTTTCCTTAGCTCAGTGAAAGCCAGAGGCTCAAGCTAGGAAGGAGAGGACTATGCTTTGGATACCTAGAGCTGCCCCACCCTGCTGCCCTAAGCAGAGGTTCAGCAGATGCATTCTTCCCCCTGTAACTTCCAGTCCCCATATTCACTCAAGCCCTTGGCAGCAAGCAAGCAGGGCTGTGTGCTCTTGGAGCAGTGGCGCGAGTGGGAAGATGAAGACTTTTTGTGCCTGTTGTGGGAGGAATGTTTCTCACTTCTATTTCTAAAGCAAGATCTCTTCCTCTTTGTTAGCAATGAATATAAGTGCTTTTCCAACCACTGTTTCATGCAGCAATAGCAGGGAGGACTTCTGCCTATGTCCAGTTGCAGTCCACATCTCCTGCAGTCCACATTTCTTCTAGATTACTGCTCAGTCTACCTTGGTATTTTGTTCAGTTTGGTTTTCCCCATCCTCTAATTGAGTGTCTGATATTATCCACATATATTCAGAGGAAGCTCTTGTTTCTCTCTACCAGCACTACCCAAATCAGATGCCTCTGACATCACTGATGCAGTTGCATATTCCTTTCAGATCTGTATACTAAAAGGTTCCCCAGAAGCAAAATGAAAGCATTCAAAAAGGCCTAGAAGTCAAACTTGAGATGTTATCATTCTTTGATTCACTGCCGTACAAATTACTGACACACTTCATGTATTTTATACATGCACACATGCATGCATACTCCTCCACAGGAGTATGCTCCTTACAGGAGTATGCTACAGAAAAGGAAAGCTAGTTTCCAGTTGCCTACCTAGCAGAAGAGCGGAATCCAAGTGGAGGCACCTGGCACAACTGACCCCTCCAGCGGGCCACGTTGCATTGGAGGCATTGTGGCTCAGTATCTGATGTTGACCTGTTCTGTAGTATCTGGATTACTCATTTGAATTGCTCTTCCAAATGTGATGCACAGCACTAGAAAGGCTTCTTTCCAAGCTGGAGATGCAGAAAACACGTACAGACACGATGGCTAGATGGGGCGTGCAACAGTATTTCCAGCCTATTCCTCCCTGCAAAGAGGTAGCTGTTGCCTTAACGTGCATCCTAACAAGAAACAACGGGGATGTCAGCAACCGACAGCCCCCAGCTCCAGTGCGTGCAGCTCCAGCCAGGCCCACTCTCACAATGCCATGAGTGTGCAGAAGCACAGGCACCAGAGTGATGTCTGCAGAACAGACAAACAAACGCCCCAAATTCCCTGGGAGCACTCGCACCCATTCCCCAGGCACCACCCTCCCCAAGAATCTGCAAGAAGTGCTAGGCTTTCCTGAAATCCTTCTGTGAAGGAGGCCAAAACATCCAAATAGCAAAGACTATTGTCTCTGTTTGTTGTCACTGTTTTCAAATGGGGTAGTACAAATTAAGTAAAAATCTCTCTGATCATATGCTAAAATACAGGTGATCTACCTTGTCCCCTAAGGACAACATGGGCCAGGGACCTGTACCTTCCTCTGATGAGCTATTAAAAAATACATACATCCTCCTTATTTAAGGAGAAAACGACAGAACTCCTTTCTGCAAATGCCTAAAACATATACAGCTACCCTCAGGCAAGCACCGACAATCAGGTAACATCAACAGGAATTTGCAGATCTGAATCCCAATTGAAGCAAAGAAAGTAAGCATTAAATAGCTAGGACATGTAAACTAACATGGTAGCGAAGGGGAACAAGAAAAGCTTTTTCTCCAAAAATAAGAATTCCAAATCTCAGTCATAATGCAGCTAGCAAGTTACTTGAAACTATAGTGATTTGAAAGAAAAAACAGAACATAGAAACATAACAAATTAATAACAGCTCTAAAAGCATTTGTTCTTCCATTATCATCAGTAGGGTGGAGAAGCAGTCTCTTGCCCAAACTGGTAAGTAGATAATTTTGCTAGGCAAAGCAAATTAGGTAAGCAATGAACCTGGGATCCTATTTTTTTTTCCAAGAAAATTTCAGCAGTTTCTTTATGCAAGATTATGTTGTCTTTTTTTTTTTCTGTGCACTAGTACAAGCCTACGCAAGCCTATAAAGAACTATTATGACAGTAAGAAACAAAAGGATAAGGACAAATTTCTCCATAATCTCTCTTTTTTTTTTTTTTTTTCCTAAAAGGCTTTAAGAAAAAAGTACTTGATTGTCATTCCTCATAATCCATATTCTGTTAAAATCGTTAAGCCATTTAGGCTAAATTCTGCAACTCTGGGACGTGGGGACTGAAATGTGATCTGTATCACTCGTTGCCACTGCCTACTCAGTGTCTCACCAGCTCCTGGAAGGAACAAGGTTCCTCCACAGGGACTTACAAGGAGTATAAAAAGCCGTAGTTATCACAAAGTTACTACATGTGTTTCAAAATAATTCTTAAGAGCTGTGCATCCAAAACACACAAGCACCAAGTAATACCTTGTTTTGCAATCTCAGTCAACACGGTGCAAATGAGCAAATGTTTGGGAAGATGTTGGCTCTGGGCCCCTTTGCAGAGCTCAGAAACTGTGACAACAGTGACTAGAAAATGCAGCACCTGAGAATGCATCAGAGCCTGCACTGAAACTGCTTTGTGTGAGGGCCCCAAGCTAACAGTGTTACCAAGCTTGGTATCAGCTCCGTGATATCCACACAGAGGTTTTACTCATTCTCCAGTGGCTCACCTTTCTTTTGCAGGGCTTTTTGGTTGTTTTTCCCTTTCTTACTCCTTCCTTCCTAGGTCATGCACTACACTTGTATTATTCTTTTTGAGTGACACAAGTGAACGTAAAAATGTCCATGAGATTATTCTCAGAGCTGTCATAAATATGAGTGTGAACAGGTGGTACAGTCTAGTCTTGCAAAACTTAGTTCTTTGTTAATATTTATTCTTGACAACTTGTTTCTTTTATACTCTTTGTGCATTTTACAGTTTAATTATTGTATTGGTTTTATTTTTTATAGTATGTGCATTCACTTTAAAACCACAATAAAAAAAAGCTTTGATGTTTTTAAAGCCCAGTAAGTTAATTACATCCACAAAACACTTAACTGTTTTATTTGTTTTAGTTTACTAAAATTGAAAACAGTTTGAAAGTTGGTTTGTTTTTAATTCTTTATGCTCTCCATTTCACTCAAGTATTTCATTCAATTTGGAAAATTAATGTATTCAGATTTATTCTCCATTTCCAATAGTCCGTGGTTTTATTTTAGCTTTGACCTGACAGATCAGGCCTGTGCAGAGAATTTAACTACAAGCAAGCAACCATACTTTTTTAATAAACTAAAGCTAACCTGGACAAACTTTCCAGTTAGTTGTCTCACTGCAGCCACTGCTAGCTGTCACGATGAAGTACTCCTGTAAGAAATCATACTGAGCAGCCCACTACGACAATTACCAGGGTAATTTAATCACTCTAATTAGATATCCTTTTTTTCTGGGTGAAAATAATCAATAACTACAGCAACACGACAGTAATAATTACAAATAATAACAAATCATCAACACTGCAATAAGAATCTGCTGATTCCTCAAAATCACAATGTTCCAAGGAGACAAGTTGGTATCAGTATAATTCTCCCCACATCAAAGGAGTTTTCCTGGGGACAATCCTCATAGCAACTGCCTTGAAAGGTGGCTGAGGACTTCACTTTCGAGGGTGTGCAGCTCTGGGGCTGTGAACATGCAGTACACTTTGATAGGGAAATCTGGGGATTTGTGTGATATAAAGAGTATTTTACAAGATAGCAAGAGCTGTGGAGCATCATGCTATCTTTCTGTACCTACAATTTACCTATTGAGGGACTCCTGTTTGTATTCCTGTCAGTTTGAGGCTCAGTCAACTTGTCTTTGCAGACCAGAAAAAGGCAAGTGCTTAACTTGGCCACAGCCAGATCCTGGAGCAACTGATATTTTTATGCCTAAAATAAGCAAATGATATTTATCCCCGTTCTTTTTCTTTCTTATCTCTATATGTGTGTGCGTGCACATATACACACACACATAGATAAGCATAGATGCACACATTTTAAATATCTATAGCATCTTGCATAAGCTTTTCACTGCAGTCTATGAAAATTACAAGACTTTTTTTATTGTCCAGATCATAAAAGTTTCCAAGTTAACGATCACTTGGTATTTAAGAAACTTAGAAGACCTAATAAAGCATCATACTGCAATGGATAAAAAGTGAGGCATATCTGCACTTTTTCTCCCTTTTTTGCTGGGGAAACAACTTAGATATGCATCACAAGCCCTGTGCAGGGAAACAAAGGTGCAAGATTTGCCCATAGCTAAAACAAAAACTCTTCTAATAACAAGCAAACCTGGAGAGAAGGCATTTGCTTTCAGCAGCCTGTTTCTATGCTTTTGTCCCTTATTAAAGGTTTCTGTAATCCTTAAACTAAGGAGATTCTCGCTGCCAAGTCTACTACCCATGTGGTTGAATCAGATGTGAATCACAAATCAAGCCAAGGATCTCAATGGGTGGGAGGTAAAAGAGCAAGTCAACACGAAGAATGCTCCCCAAGCAAGCCCTGACAGGAGGCTGTGAGCAAACACAGTCCTTATAACCAAGTTTCCGAGAGTACTTGATTCATGTCCCAAGATAGGGTGAGGCTCTTAGAACAAATGACTTAGCTCTATTATTACCACATTTCATCTTTTGTCACTGGACTGAAAAACAGGTCCTGATGCACACAGGAAACATTACTCTTCAGCATTTTCCCAGATGAGATTGTTCATCACAAGGCCAAAAAAAAAAAAAAAAAAGCCCAATTGCCCTAAAATAACTTACATTAGTAGACAGCCCAGAGTCCAGATTCAGATTTTGCAATATCAACTTGAAAGAGGCTGTGCCCTGACCTAATAAGAACCTCATTCATTCACCAGACCATGAGAGAAGTTCCACCGATCAACATTCATTTACAATTTGTGCAAATGACAGCAAGTGGCCTTTTGTCAGGCCAGCTGCATTAACTCAGATACTTCAGCCATCACTCAAGAAATATAAACAAGGTAAGAGTGTCCTAGATCTAGGAAACTGGTAAGCAATGTGCACACGTCACACCCCTTGGGTTTGCTGGGAATCTTAATCATTCCCTTTTATCTGCTTTAGCCAAGGGAGTCCCCAGGGAACGAATGCTTGCCGCTTTCTCACACAATTGATCTTCCTGTGGTACGAGTGCCAGCTGCAGCAGGAAGGCTGATGATCAGCAGCCAGGGAGAATGCTCACTCCTGAGGAAAAGCGGCAGTGCGCGCACTGCGCATGCAACCTCCTCAGCAGCATCTCCAATCAGATTGCTGGGCAAACTGTGACTACACCTTCATCTCTCCCTCATCATCCAGCCTTCAAAGTCTACAGAAGAAACAGTGCTCAGCCTGTACTGAGCCCTTGACGCTTCCGCTTTTGCACTGAACCATGGGTGAGTGCCACAGCTGCTCAAGCAGCCTTTGGCAGGTGTATCCTCTGACTGTGGGGTTTTCATTTCCTGTTTGTATTGCAGTCAAGATGGGCTGGGCTAATTCTTCAGAGTCATGAGAAACACTTAACGCAATCTGTGGAAACAAAAATGCAAGATAGATGCCTCGGGTTCCTGCGTTTCCCTCTTTGTCATGCCTTACCAGGCATTACACACTGAGACGTGCACATTCCTTGGCTTGCTCTCCTTTGGCGTACTTAGTAAATTTGTTCAACACTCATTTTGACGTGACAAAAGGAGGGAGAAAGAAACTGAGGATCAGAATCAGACCAAAATCCTTGGGGCACAAATTCTCTGGTCCCACTTCACTGCTAGATTCCATCTGTAATGCCAGAAGCACATTCCCTCTCCGGGTCAGGGAAAGAGCAAAGTGCCACAGACTGAAAGCATCGCTCACCACTCTGCAAGAAGCACCAGTGACCAGAGCTTGCTGACTGTTGTGCAGCAGTCAGCGCCGGCATTTGTCTTCTGATCATTATCACATAAAATAGCCGCAATCTTTATTGCAATCCCAGGCCAAAAGCCAAAGGAGCCAAGGAATGGGATGGCTTTACAGCTGCACAGCCACAAAGGTTTCATTCACTTTTCTCACAAGAATTCTGTAAAAGCCACTTTTGTGAGAGGCAATACTGCTAACTAAGAGCTAGATTTCATTTTTCTCTTTTAGTAAAGGAGGGAAAGCGTTTGCTGTTTTGAGAAATATTTAAATCTCTAGCGTTCAAGAAGAGAGCTTTAACAAACCTGTATTTCCTTTGTTGCTACCTATACAACTTGTGCTGTGCTCTGCTCTGAAAAAAACTCTCCCTAATGGGATGTTCTGCCATTTGCCTCTATTAAAACTTCAGTGAAATTGAACCAAAGAAGCCCTGTCCCTATCAGGGCTCTGTCAGAACACCAGTCTTGCTAGAAACTTAAATGTTATTATCCAATAGTAAACGGAAAGTTCCTCAGCATTGGAAACTTTACTTATTTTCAGAGCACAAACATTTGAGATTTATCCAGACTGTCCATCACCTGAAACAATTTGTGGTAAATCAAACGTCACTTTAGCAGATGGTGTGAGAGAAGGAAAGATGTTTTTCTTAACCTTCAAAGCAGCTACAATCTAATTCTTCAGAAACTTTCTATGCCACAGTTCAGCAACTGTGACCATCCTCCTTATCCATACTTTGTCATGGGGCTGAAACACCTAGAAAGACTCAACTAATAAGTTAAAAAAAGTAATGAGTCTAGTATCCTATTAGACAGGACACAGAATTACCAGTTCCAGATAGGATAAGTTTTGAGGAATATCTAAAACCAAACACATACCCACCCCTCTATATACAGACCAAAAAAAAAAAAAAAAAAAAAGAAAAGAAGAGGTCCATCCTGTAACATAACACACACGATTTGTCAATGCAAAGAGAACTGAACATGACCTCAAATTCAAATGTATTACAAAAAATATGCCAAACTACTTCAGCCAGGTGAGGCTTCTGCATAACATCAAGACAGACTGTTTTTGGGCAAGAAGCCAGGAAAGAACTAGAAGTTAATCTGCCCTCGGGGTACTCCAGGCCTTTGGGAAGGGAGCTGAATAAGTGCTGTGTCTTATTTGTGAGGGTAGAACAGACTTACGTGGAAGCCAGACTGCATAGCCAGGCTCACTACCAGTTTACCACCCCAATAATTTAGTGGCCATAGGGAAATTTCCAGTTCAGACAGATAGCCAAAGGAAAAGGAAGAAATATTTTATGCATTCCCTTAATTACCTCTCCCTGTTTCCCACCAACATATTGATCACAAACTACTATTATCAGACAGAAATTGAGACTTTGTTAGACTTCTATTATTCCCTAATTATTATTATTATTATTCCCTAATAATTCCCTGAGAGTCAGACTCTTCTCTTCCTGTCCCTGGCAGAGTGGGTTAGTGAACACCTGCTGAAAGCTCACCTTGCCACGGCATCCTCGCTTAGGGGCCAGCATAGGACATACAGGGCAATATCCTGCATCCCTCCTGGCAAGCTGAGTCATGAAGGTAAGGATGCATATGGGCTTTAGTATTGTAACAACACAGGGCTCTTCTGCTATAATTCATTTATTCAGTATGAAAAGATGGAAAGTACAAGGGCAGAGTTAAGGCTGTTCCAAGATCCTATAGTTACCCATTATAGTTAATCTGCACTTTAGCCACTCTTTGCTAAGAGTTTTGACAAACTAGAGAGGAGATCAGAGACAAACAACTAAAGTTGCAGAGCAGAGATCAAAGGAACTGTATTTAGCCAAAGAGAGAACTGAGCCTGGTAATTTCTTCTAATACACAGGAAGTTTTTGTGACTGGAAGAGCAGTCAAATTTTCCCCACATTTCCCCAGGAAGGGCAAGAACAAATGGCTTCAGTTTATAACATAAAGAAAACAGTTGTGTGAGATATCTGCCTCTATCATGGTCTAGATCAGGACATCCACCACCAAGAAGGGACTGGGCCAATCCCAGTGACAATCAGCTGCAGCACTTTTTGAGAAGTTCCAGGCCCAGGCACCAAGAAAGCTCATCCTCACTAGCTTAAAGATACTTGATTTCCTGCAGTGCAGTGAATAAAGTTAGATGGTTCTAGATTTCTACATCCCAAGTCAGTCATCTAAAAAATTAAGCCTCTCCTACCAAGATTTGTCTGTAAATCAGTTTTTTAGAAATCATTGTGTACACGCATATATATACATACATATATAAAAAGAGGCTATTGACAAGTATTTATTTTTAAAATGCACTTAAATCTATTTTGGTTCTTCCCTAGACTGATAATTCAGTGTCTAGCATTCTAAAATGTCAGATACTCGCTTGTGAAAGACCTGAGAAACTCTATTGACTCTATATGGGATCTTGCTCTAGACTCATGCCCTTTCTGCTCCAGTTACAGCAAAGTGCAGGTTATAAGAGCTACACTTCAGAATAGTGTTCAACAGCTTAAGTAATTAACACTTGTAAACTACATTAGAGAAACTTAAATAAGGCACTCAAGTACCCAAATAAGAAGCAGCATAGCGTTAAGTGAAAAGCGTTATTAGAATCTAAAAATATGCCATATAAAGAACAGATCAGACGTGCAGCTACTGATAACAGTTTCCCATCTGCTCTTCTATCACAAGACAAAGTCCAGTACTCTGTCTCTCCTCCTTTGTCTCCTTGAAGCTTACACTTCCATTCACCTCTCAAGAAGGGAGCACTGTCCTGCTTCGCCTATCGGACTCCAACCTGCTGTGCAAATAAGGCCCACCCTGGGCAAAAGAATGCAAGTGTCAACACGCGATAGCGCTCTGCTGCAGAGAGGGGTGTGGTGTTTACCTACAGGAAAGCCACATCCTTCAGCAACCACTTTAATAGCTCAGAGATTTAACATAGTGGCTGTGACAATATTCCAAACCACTGTATCGAAAGGAATTTTTTAGAACATAACAAAGCATGGGTGTCTGCAAATGGAATATGACAACAACAGAGGAATTAAGGACTGAAGGAAAATGGGGAATCTCCACCCTCCCCACAGGAGTGGGGGGCTTCTGGGTCCCCTGATAATCATTTGTTTTCAGAGCAAACCTAAGATCAGAGAAACTCTCCTTGAAGTCACCATGGAGAACAATCCAAGGAATCTGGAGAGGAGGAGGACTTCTCCCTTGAGCAAAACCAGAGGATCAGAAAAGAATTTCTGCGAACAGAACAGCACAAGACAAGTTGAATTCCTCCTCCATACCAGAAGCAGGTAGCCCCAGCAGACATCGGACTATTTAAAATTTTAATTTCTATAGGCTAGTTTTAAGAAGAGAGTAAAATCCAGGCTTTATATAAGCAGGACTGACTCAACTAAAGACTGGAACTGAAACAAGGCATGTGTTCTCCTGAAGGGCTGTGGGTGTCTGAACAATAGTGTGTTGTACAGAATATGTTTCTTCTGCCCTGTAGGTAAACAAACGTGTTTACAATCGAGATCCTGGGGAATCCCACCTTTTGTAGAAGCACAAGCATCAGCTGTTGGTTATTAAGAATGTCACCCAACTTAAAATAAAGTCATTGCTTATATATAGACCATTTATCCACTACAACTTTTACCTTAAAGTGAAAGAGAACCAAATAAAAAATCAAAAATAAATAAATAAAACACCGAAAAATCTTCTACCATTGGGTTCCTGGTGACAGAATGACAAGTCAGGCTCTCCTACTTCGCACAACCACCTAGATCAGACTCCTAAAATTTGGAGTAGGTAGCATCTTCTGTGCCAGATCAGATACAGGCAGCAGAACCCAAGAACAACTAGTATCAATACACCAGAGCACAGTAGATGAGGAAAAGACAGAAAACATCTGAAATGCCACTTGCAGATGGCTTATTGCTTGCTGAGCATAAGGAGGAAGAAACCAAGCAGAGAAGCTCCTTTGCAAGCCAAGAACAATTTTGCTGCCCTGCATGCTCTCATTCTTGCAGAATACAATACGAAAACTGGTGAATTGGTTTCATTCATTCCACAGCCATCCTCTGTCTCAGCAGCTGTGGCAGCACTGTGACCAAGTAATAGGAGAAAGGACCTTAAAATCTTCTCCCAGAGGATTATAATGGAAAGGAGTGCCTGGTCTGAAATGAGAACCTCAGGATTTCATTGCTTAGTCAGCCTGGGTTTATGCAAAGGCGACAGAAAATTTGTTTATCTCAATTTCAAAGAGGAAGACTATATAAACTGGGTTCAATTAGCAGACCAGAAGAGCGACCAGAACTTGACATTTTACACTACGAAAACTAAAAGCTAGAGCATAAGAAGTTTTCCTCCTCTCTCCAGGTTACACTCTCCTCTGAACAGAGTTGACCTTTTGTGGAAGCAGTGCCTCTCCTGCTACACATGGGAGCTCTGCAGGAGCAAAGGCTGGCAAAGGAACCCGCAGCCAGCACTGCTTATCATGATGAGAACATGCAGGTCACCCTCAGCCAACAGCCCACTCAAACCCTACAAAAGATAACAAACAGCCTATCTGCGAGCACAAATGCTCGCTGTTCACACGATTATCCTTCCTATCACTGCATCACAAGCACCCAGTGGTCGAGTAAAATTCAGACGCCACCTTTTAAAATTTGCCTGGCCTCTCAAAGGAACTCTGCAGAAAGGCTGTTCTCCAGCATTTGGGTCTGTTAATCAGGAGTCAGCCTTTCTTTTCCTGTGGTCTTCTGACTGATTTGCTGCACGTCCACCTATTTCTGCAACACAGGATCCTTCAGAATGTGGCACTAGTCATTATGTAACTGTAACTTGCCTGTTGAGTTGGTCTGAAACACAGAATAGCTGCATTTTATTTGAGAATCATCCATTCTGTGCACCAAATACCATGCCAGCTTGTAATTAAAGACTGTAGCATATTAATATGCACAGACTGCACAGTCACTTCAATACTTTTATTTCATAAGCTTTTAATGCTTGATTATGTTTTCCCAATATAGTTGCTTTACATTCTATCAACTTTTTTGTTTTGTTGTTGTTGTGGGGGTTTTTTTGAGAACATATTTCCTCATGCTTTAAAGCAATAGCCTGCTTGATCATTAAGGTTTAATCATGTCTCTGTCTTTTCCACTAGCTCTCCCAATCTGTCCCAATTGCTCCCTCTGTCCCCTACATATGTCAGCAGCTATCACAACCCTCTCATCTCCAAAGTTGCTCTTGACTGGCCTGTGTTTGAATCAGGCAGCCTCCTCCTGCAACATCTCCTTACAAAACACAGGTCATTAGAAAGTGCAGGAGAGAACTGCTCCCCATAGCACATGCTGAGTGGATTTTTAAGGATTTCCTGCGCAGGTGCTGAACTTCAGAGCATCTCAGCGCATTCCAGTAGCCAAAGGCACTGACACCTGTCCATAATGTTTGATCCTTGCTTCCTTTCCAAAGCACGTGCTGCACAGTGCACTAGGGCTCGCTGAGCCGTTGGAAGGTGCCTATGCTGACCTTCCATGTCTGTGAATGATGGCCCAGGGCCTGGGGTACAGCCGCCTCCTGTGCAAGCTGCCCTGGGGAAGATGTGTGCAAGTGTGGTTCACACTCCTCTCTGCACAGCTCCAGTCTCTTGAATGTGCTGCATCCAGGCTCTGAGGTGTGCCAGCACCGCAAAGATGAGAAGCAAATACACCTGATTCAGCATTCCACCATGGGAAACAAGCACAAAGCAGAGTACAAGTACAACATGCTACCCACAGTGAGCATCACTGAGAAGAACCTCTGCAGTCTTTTTTCAACAAGAAAAAAGACAAAGAAAGCTGTGTTCTCTGTTGCAGTTCACAGTAACAAAGGCTAAGACTGGATCATTTTATCTCAGGAAACAGCAGAGAACAGCGGACAGAACCAGCTTTACTGACAATGAACAAGAATTTCCTACTATCACTGGACAACAAAAACATTCTCTTCCTATGCAGTATCCAATATAATTGACCAAGAGATATTACTCTTGTAATATGAAAGATGTATGAAGGCTGCAGCAGTTGGCATCTCCTTTGATGCAATATCACCAAGCAACAAGCAAGCTAATGCCACTTCCACTCGGCTTCTTGCCTGCACAGTTCTACAGCACTGCAGCCTCCTGCTGAACTAGCAATCATTTTGTGGGCTGATGAATGATACAGATTTCAGTGCCAATCACATGCAGGCATAAAATGTGGCTATCTGTGCCTATTCTCTAGCACCCCTGATCACACCACTGTTATCAAGGTCCGAAGTGTGGATGAGGTCAGATGGCAGATGAACTGCAGATTAAAGCTGAATGTGTGCAAAATAATGGTTGTTTTGGTAGGCTTGGGTAGGCAGTTTAAAGAGTTTGCGGTCACTGTGCCACTTCATTTGGATATTTCAGCCTGAGGATGAGGAACAGTCCTGGAATATGGCTTAATGCCAAGTTCCAGCAGAACAGTATCTGTGTCAGACTTGCCTCAGGCACCAACTGGCTTGGAGATCTTGTCCCAGGCTCCATTTTGTATCACGTCTACGATATTGTTTCAAATGAGCTGCCCAGTGGCCTTGGCCTGCCTTTTTCCTGAGCTGGCCAAAGAGTGGAAGGAGTAATAGGCAATAGTAGTTAGGTCTGACAGGTTGATGGTAGGTTTCTTTAACAATTTCACTGTTGAATGTTTTTGAAGAGAAAATTCCATCCTGTGAGGGAAGCTCAGAACAGATACAATAACAGTAATGCTTGCTATGTATTGTTCAGAAAAGAAAAAAAAAAGCATTATCCATTACCAACAAGTTGAATAACTTAAGCACAGGAAACAATCTACCAGTATGACTGCTGTTCTGATTTCACTTGAATAGCCTCTCCCTGTGCTTTACTCACTGGATCATACAGATTGAAAAAACAGAGACCAACTCCTTTCTTTTCATATTATTTTTGCCTGGGTATGTTATGGACAAACAATATTCATAAAGAAAGATCTTCAGCAGAGAAAGTTGAGGAGAACACACAAAAAAGCACACTGCCTCTGTCCCCTTTCTCGGCAAAATCTATATTGAGAGAGAGAGGAAGAGAGATAGACGCTGACTTTATTGGTGTTGTGCATAAGAGAAAATCACTTCTTCCTAAGGCATGCAGGGATAATATTATTTTTCTGCCATCACATTTTATAGATAATCACCCCAAAGGTATGATGATCCTTTAGTTCTCTGAGCTAAAGGAAAAGCACCTACTACATAAATAAAATCAGCATTCTTCATCTTCCAGAAACAGTCCAGCCTTTGGCTGTATTAAAGCAAATAACTTTATACTGTGACCTCTTCATCGAACTGATTCACTTTCATACGTTTAATATATACTAAATCCTAGCCATGAATTGACAAGTTGTTTTTATATTAACTACCACCAGTTCATTTAAAAGGCACCTTCAACAGAGCTAATAGATTAATAGTGGCAGAACCCACAAAATAGAAACAAAAATGCTAAACTTCCAAACCATTACTTCAGCCACTATTCTTTAACCTACTGCTGTGATTTTTCAGCCCTCTCCATGAACTAATGATATCCTGTGAAAAGTCTGCCTATATGAGCCCTCTGCATATGGGCACATAATCTCATAGCGGTCATTTCTTTCCTGCTTTTCAGCTGTGATGGGCATCACAAGGAGATTTCTATGTCTGCACACACAGAAAGACAATTTCTTACAATACACCTAATCCTACAAATTCATAAGAAAAAAAAAAACAGTTCTTCTGTTCAGCAGGTATTCTTTAAAATATTAAAAAGGAAAATTATCAGGAGGAACTAAGTGGTTTAGGCAGCTGATGTAAAAGAAAAAAATCTTGCAACCTGTAAGTCACCATTTGAGATATACCTAGGGTCACAAGTTATTAACTGGCAGTATATCAAGCCTCTCTCTCTCAAAAGATTTGGCAAGATCTAATTCACTCTCTAATGTAAGACAAGAGCTTACATTACTTTTGAACAGTCTCCACTGGAGCTGATACTGCTGATGTTTCAGATACACTCTACCTCTGCACACACAGTAGAAAGCAAACCATCCTCAGAGAAGGCCCCCAGGTCAAAGCAGCGGTCTGGTGACTGGGCAATGTGGGAAATCCTACATTACTGCTGCTCACCTTGCACTTGTTCTGTGTACACTAAGAAGATTTCAGTACACAGGAATGTCATTATAAATCAGCACTTTTTCAAAATAGCATAAAGCTATTCTGACAAACTCTCCCACAAGCCGCAAACAAATGAAGCCTGATATCTAACAGACTGGTGACCTACACTCCTTCATCCTCATCAAAACAAACTCAGCTTGTCACCGTGCCCTCTATGAGTTTGTGTCAAAAAACTCCAATTCCTCTCACATTTTCACATCTCTCCACAATCTCCATATTTTCTTCTCCAGAACCCTAACTCCCCTAGTACTGTGTACATCATTTTATCTCACCAGCCCACCGCATTGCATGGTCTTGCTCCTAATTGCCATCAGAACAGGAGGCACCGTGTGCTGCAGCTGGCTCCCTGGCACATTAGCACCAAGTGACTGGTCAAGATGCACATGCCAATTCATCAGTGAGCAGGCAAAACAGAAGTGAGGACCGATGAATTAATGCTGCACCTCTGCCTCACAGGAAAGAAAGAAGTACACTGACTTGGGTTTCTCTTCTCTACCCAGAGGCTGATTTGTGTGGAACACTAAAGACACCTTGCAGGAAACTTTGAAGTCTATGTCAATTTGTCTGAAACTTTCTGAAGTTCTGAAGGCTAATTGATAGACAGATTGATTACACAAGCTTTGTTTCTCTAGGAAAGTAGGCTAAAAATCCATTAAGAATCTACTTATGTCATCCCTTCATTCCCATTCTTCATTTAAAAATAACAATTCTATTCTAGTGCAATAGCTTACATAACTCTCTCCTGAGCTGAAATAGTTCAAACTTTCTGCCCATATTTATCAAGTGTGTGTGTATATGTTTTTTTGTGCATTTTGAGGTGTTCAGTAGGAATGCAAAGCAATAGCTAAAAGATGAGCAAAACCAAGTAAGCCTCAATAAATGGTTCTCTTAAACTTTTTGGATTAGTATCACCGCAAACGAGAACCGAGCTGCTTTTTCTCCAGCAAGCTGTCAGTTGTTCTCATGGTTACAGATCTAGGAATTTGGAATGACAGGCCACAGTTATGAGAATATTTATTTGGCATGTTTCTATCTAGTAAATAACATTCTCCTACAAACAGGACAAGAGATTGCTGTACATTATCATTTTGTTTATTCTTTGCAAAGACCACTTTTCAGAGTCTCCCTCCCCAGCAAAGAAGGTGCTAACCAGATTTACATATTTCCTCAAATTCCTCACTCACAGAATGAGGACAAAAATATACAACTCTTACACTCTCTATTACTATAAATGGGCCAATGGGGCTTTCGCTGGGAGATCCAACTGTACACATACATTTTCCAGATGGGACTTATCTGCCGGTGTGAAGCAGGGATGGAAAAGCACCCTCCCTATTTTTATGCAAGAGAAGGCAGGGATGTTAACTACTGTTGCAGGGCAAAAACTATTCTGTCAATTATATTAAAAAATTAATTACATGTTAAAAATATAACCAGAATATCTAACTGCCAAGATTTATACAGTTCCAGATATAGTATTATGCAAACAAGGCATTACATCAATGTATTAGCCATGCTCTGGGCTCACTATCCCTGGATTTTTAAGGCCTACCTAACACTGGGCAGCAAGTCCTAAACGTAAAGTGAAGGGTCCACAGCTTTCAATGCTTGAGATAGGCCCTTGGACCATCAGTTCAAGCCCACAAGCCTTCCACGATGCAATCAGGCCAACAGAAAGCTGCTCACATTTCTGCACCAATACAGAAGGCCTATAACCAAGAGGCCAGGGAAGGCCTTCTTCAGCTCAGGGCTCAGGCTCCCAAGGCTGCACATGGAAGCCTTGAAGCCCTGATAACAACAACATTATCAGAACTTCTGCTCTCGCAGACGACGACCCGGGCAAGTTGCCAAGGTCCCTGCTAGGGACTCAACTGCCCACCAGTCCTGCAAGTTCTGGTCCAAGCTTAGTCACAAGACTCTGGGTTCCAAATTCACATCTTACATTTCAAAAAAAGTGTCTAGGGAATTTCCATTACAAGGGAAATCTCAAAACATCAAAATTTCCCATGAGTAAAGCAAGTTTAGTCCACCTCTCTTTTGAGTTTCCTTCAGAGAAGCTTTACCCTTTGTGTTCAACACTCAGAATGAATTTTCATTAAAAATGATATATATGAATAAAATGTGCAAATTCTCCTCTAAGACTTTTTACAATATAAAATCGTTCCTCAAGTTATATTAAAATTTCTACAGTTACCTCCACATGCACATGCCTGCCTTGAAACAACAGCCTTCTCTTATAAAGCACAAACTTATCTATGTGGTCTCAAGACTACTAATAGGGAAGATAAATTCTATAGAGATGAAGCCACAGAGGTATTTAAAGTACACAGTTCCACTTTGGCATAACATTTACTCACTGTTTCTGTAAAGAAATGGTACCTCTAAAGGGGTGAGAGGACAGCCAAGTATGGGGACAGCATCATCAGAGTGCTGTCCCATGGGGAGAAACATCAATGGCAACAAGCCTGGCCTGGGCATCGTCAGATATCACAAGGCCACAGAGCAACCACTTGAGGGGAGGGGCAATGTGCCTTCCCACACGGAAACCACACATTCCTGGGATTCTAGCTCCCACCTAGCAAGTAGCAAGGAAGGGATGGACAAACTGCATGAGTGTGTATTAGGCAAATAGAATATTTGGCCTATTTTACTAATAGAAACTGTCACAAAGCTGTTGATATTTAGTTCTGGCATTTTAGAGTCACAGGTCCCAGTTCCAGTTTGCCAACTTGCTGCAGAAGTGAGAGTGAAATAAAGAACATCAGGCAGAACTCACTCCTGGTGGGCAGGTCACACCACCTTCTCCTACACTACAAGCATAGGAAAGAAACTCTGTAATTAAAAATATGAGGCATTTGATCAGCAAGACAATAATCCTCCTGAAGATACATTAAACTTGGGCAGTCTCCAAAAATATCTTTTTTCAGAAACGGAATTTTTCTTAATACTAAAGTTTCTGATTTCCCTAGCACCTAAATGAATAGGACACTTTCTCAGAGCTTTATGTATTTATAATATGACTATTTTTTGAATGCCTATAAATTATTTCTAAAGACTTTAAAAACAAAACTAATAAATAAACAACAACAACAAGAAAGCTTTTATAATTTTCTTCCTTGTCATTAAAAAGGTAATGTAACACTTCAGTTTTATGCAGTGCCTAGAAACTTCATAAAATTTAAAATGAAGTAATACAAGTTAAAGCCACTTATGCTGTATGTTTTGGATATGTCCAGGATAGACTACAGAAGAGGATATAGTTCTAACTCATGATTTAGCACTCAACAGTGAAAGTAATTTCACTGACCTCAGAGACACAAGAGCAAACCCTAAA
The DNA here is from genome assembly GCF_003342845.1 of Nothoprocta perdicaria. Taxonomy (NCBI): domain Eukaryota; kingdom Metazoa; phylum Chordata; class Aves; order Tinamiformes; family Tinamidae; genus Nothoprocta; species Nothoprocta perdicaria. Next base: position 1,519,729 of record NW_020454416.1, read on the forward strand.
AGGACAAATGGCTCCTTTCCTGAAGTTTTGCTTCAGTCTGTGTTCAGACAAGCTAGCTGAAAGGTGCTGCACATTTCACTGTACTGCTAAACTGTTACTAATAAATTCTTGTTCTCTATTAACCACCTACACAGCCCAGGGTTTACCTCAGTAGAATTCCTTCTCACACTCATTCGCCCCCTAGAATAGCAGGGGTATTGAGCCAAATGATTCAAAAGCCCTTTTCCATCTTGAACTTCTATTCTTCTGGTACTTATACAAAATCCCCACACACACAGCAGTTTAAAAGGAAAGCAATAAAGCTATGGAACAGTAATTGTTTCCCCCTGTACACCAGTTTCTATCGCAGGATCAAAAGGACTTTGTGCATAAATTGAGGGGTAGTATTATTGGCTCCTTGATATGGAATATGCCAAAGTACAAAAGATTTTTTTTTGCAAAGCTAGGCCACAAGTTGATGCAAACAAAGGCAACTGCGCACAGCATTTTAGCTCCTGTACTATGTGTCCTCCAGCGTAGTAAGCCTGCAATTACCATGAGAAAAGTCCACCTGGAGGTATCACCTACAAGTAGCATTATTTCTTGCTTACATATTTCTTCAAAACATATGCTCTGCTTGAAAACAATTCAATGCCAATCAGCCGGCAGGGTGAACAATTTAAGTTGTGATCTCAGCAAAGGTAGGAGGGGGAATTTGCTAAAAGCTATGTATTTCAGTTACAAAAAGGACCAAGAAGCATATTATAAAGACAGGCAAATACATGTTACAGATCATGGGGGAGGAAAAAAAAAAAAGGGGGCTAAGTGTATGTCTGTATGCCTTTAAAAGTGCAGTTTATGGGTGCAAGCTGCCAAATTACAGAGGGGATTTGCTGAGAAGAGCCCATTGCTGCCAGAAGGGACAAAAGCAGCATTCTGCCCACTCCAAGCTCCTCCCCAGCTCCTGTCACGCTCACAGCGAGAAGCAGCTCAAAAACTGACAGCCACAGACTCCGGGACTGGGAAAGACAAAAAGTATCTGCTGGTAAATGCTTGGAGGCAAGGGGGGGAGAGGAAGGGGGAGGAAAAAGTTATTTTTGAAGAGCTAATAAAAGAGAGCCAGGGAAAAACACCCAGATCAGAAAAAGGTTCCCCTAACCATTAATAAATAAATAAATCCTAATCAAGAAGTACACCTTGGCAGGCGGCCGCACACCTCTCTCGGAGAGCTACCCCTCGGGCGCATTTTTAAAGCGGGCGCCGCAGCCCGTACGCGGCGAGTCCCCCGGGCACCCGATCCGCGGGGGCTGCTCCGCACGGGCGCCGCTCCAGCGCAGCCCGGGCATGTCGCGGGCCGCCCCCGGCCGGCGGTGCCGCCCCCGGGCCGCGACGGCCCCGCACGAGGCGCCCGCGCCTACCTGGTTGCTGTCCTCGCCGTGCTCCAGGTGCACGATGCCCTGGCTCCTGCCCTCCGTGTCGCTCAGCAGGTCGTCCTCGGAGTCCTCGAGCAGGGACGAGGAGCCCGTGGAGGAGAGCGAGGAGGTGGAGAGGCGGCGGGACTGCAGGTGCGACGAGCTGTCCGTCCTCAGCCAGCCGCCTTCCGGGTGCGGCGGCGGCGGCCGGGCGCTGCCCTGCGCCTCCTCGCTCTCCTCGGCGGTGACGGTGAGCCGGGGAATGACGGGCGGCAGGACGCCGTTGGGGGGCCGGCAGCCGCGCTTGGCCGGCTCGGGCAGCTGCCGGGCGGCGGCGGCGGCCACGGCGGCGCAGCGAGCCTCGAAGAGGGAGCGCAGCTCCCCCACGCTCAGCCGCGTGCCGCGGCTCAGCTCCGGGCTGCTGTGCAGCCCCGCGCGGGGCTTCATGGCGGGCTCGGCGCCCGGCGCTGCGCTCCAGCACGAGCGGCTCGGGGCGTGCATGGGGCAGCGCCGTTGCCGCCGGAGAAACTTCTTTGTGGCTCAGCCCGCCGCCGCTGCACCGAGCGCCGCCGCCAGCCTCATGCCCAGCCCGCCCAGCCGCCCGGGGCAGCAGCGCCGACTCACCCGCCACCGAGCCCGCCGGCCCGGCGCCAGGGCCATGGGGGCGCGCTGAGCCCGCCCGCCCCGCTCCGCCTCGGCGCTGAGGGGAGGAGCGAGCCGCGCCGCGCCGCAGGGAGCCGCCGCCACCCGCCTCCGCCGCCCTTTTGGTTTCGGTTTCCCTGGGGCGGCCCGAGGAGGCGCCCTCGCGCCCCGCCCCCCGCCTTACCTCCGCGCGCCCAACGGCCGCTCCAACGGCC